>NC_082690.1:59342841-59642841 GCF_949987515.2 Delphinus delphis | reverse complement strand
AGAGATGATGAGGGTTTGAACTGCGGTGGAGACACTGGAGATAGAGAGAACCAAAGTGATTTATAAAGGTATCTGGCAGGGAAAAACTTACATGATTGGTAATGGTCTAGCTATGGAAGAGATAAGAAGGAAGGAGACAACAAAGATGACCCTTTGGATTTTGGCTTTATACAAATGGACAGATGATGGTATGTCCCCCAGGGATGAATACACTGGTAGGCTATTTATTTGCAGAAAGGGTTGTTGGATTATAATACAAATGATACTAGGTTTAGCAGAAGTATAAGAGGAGAAGGCACTCTCTCCTAAAGTGAGAGATGTCAGGAAAACCTATATAAACTTAAGTACATTGGAACTGGATCTGAAAGAGCAAATAGGAATTTGAGCAACTGAGAAACGAAGAGGGAGTTCCAGGGTTTGGCATAACTTAGGTGAAAAAAATTCGTGATGAAAAAATAGTAGGGAAAATGTGGGAGAAGGGTTGGTGGGGTAAATTTTTTACTTCTAAGCATCCAACTTGTTCCTTGAAGCTTACACTTACACTTATATAGTGAATTCTTCTTTAGTGCTCAGGGGTTAACTACTCTCAAAGAAGTTTTCCATGAAGTTATTCTCGTTCTTTAAGATTAAAGACCCTCCAATGTTTTTCGTTTACTCAATTCAGAGTAAAAGCACCGTTACTACCATTCAGCTTAAAATAGAATCATAGGGCTTCCCTGGTGGCACAGTGGTTGAGAGTCCGCCTGCCGATGCAGGGGACATGGGTTCGTGCCCCGGTCTGGGAAGATCCCACATGCCGCGGAGCGGCTAGGCCCGTGAGCCATGGCCGCTGAGCCTGCGCTCCGCAACGGGAGAGGCCACAGCAGTGAGAGGCACGCGTACAGCCAAAAAAAAAAAAAAAAAAAAAAAAAAAAAGCATCATAAAAACACATTTAAAAAGATGTTTCCTTGGAGAGTTATGGTCCTAATAATAACTGGAATAAGTTAATTTACTGTGCTTACACAAAACTCACAGTGTTTCCCTTAATATACAAAAGACGTATAGAAGTTATCTCCCTGAAATATTCTTAGTTCTCCACTGAATGCTGCTATTACAACAGTTTAATGAGAAAGTATGTGCAAAAATCCTGTTGGACTTAAACAGAGAGAACATGTTAAATGTCCAGTTTATATAATGCTGTTGCCAATAGGACTGTATAACTTGGAAGTTTGTTTAGTAAAATGTATCTTCCTTTTAGGAGGCAAAAGGCCAAATCTACCTGATGTTAAATGCCAGTTATTTAATAATTTTCAAGTTCACTTCAACCATTTCCCCCCGCTCCAGATAGTCTTGTTTATGCCTACAGAGTTCTTCCATTTATTTCCAAAGCAACTTATATGCAAGCTTTAATCAAGAGAAAACCCTACTGACTAAAAGGCTTACCTCTCCTATTTCAATAGTTTTTACTTCATTTTCCATTTTTCAGTAGATTGTTTAACCACAAAATGATGGTTATACTTTTTTGAATGTTTTTTCTTTCCCCCACATTTTGAGAATTTTTCTTTTCACATTGCTGGAAGCTTTTAGTAAGAAAAACAATAGTTTTTACTGTGTGTTACAGTCATCTTCCAATAAAGATTAATATTATTTGTTGTCAAAAAACAAATTTGGGGGATTTATTTTATAATATTTAAAACATTATCAACTGGAAAACAAATGATGACACAGATTTTTAGAGCAAAATATACTAAATTTTGGCTTATTTAGAATATTAAAGAGTCACTAGACATCATTAAAATTGTGTTCTTACTCCATTTTTAAAATTAAAGTTAGATTTCAAGGCTTGGATTAGCTGATATCTATTTGTAAGCTTCTAACTGAAGGGTTTTATTGAGGGGAAAAACAAACTAGTTGCTGTTGTTTTAAACAATAAGAAAAGTGTTATATTAGTCAGCATGATTGAACTGTCCACTTGATCTCAAAGACAGCTGTAAAAGCAGTTCCTCTTTCAAGCAGAAACTGGAATGTAGCAAATCAGCAAGCAAATAATTTCATGAGCTGGACCCTTAGTTATCTTAAAATAGAGGGGGGCATTCCAGAAGAAACAGACAAAATGTGACTGAACATTCAAGGCAAATGAGAGCCATTCTTCCTCATTTCTCTTGTTGAATGGAAAACATAACTAGTCATTAGAGTTAATATTTGAGTACTTACTATTTGCACTCAACTAACATTTAAAGCCACCACCTTATGCAGTAGATGCAACGGAAGTTTTAAAAGCCTAAGTAATTTGTATAACATCACGTAGCTAGTTAAGCCTGGGTTCAAAACCAGGTCTTCTTTCAAAGTTTAAAACACTTTCTGAGCACTCAACTCACTCTGATATAACCACAGACTATCTCAAACCACTATATATTTTGGCTAAGGGATGTCTCTAAGTTCTTTAAAGGACAGGGCTATAAAAATCTAGCACAGTTCAGTCTTTGCTCAGTAAATAAATGCTGAACCGAATCATTAACCATTTTGGTGAACAAATAAACACATACATTTTAAAATTAATAGAGTTTTTTTTTAAGAGCAATTTTAGGTTTACAGAAAACCTGAGCAAAAAGTAGAGTTCCCATATACTCCCCTGCTCCATAAGACTGTCCTAATATTAACATCTTGTATTAGTGTAATACATGTGTTACAACTGATGAAACAACATATTGACACATTATTAACCGAAGGTCACAGTTTACATTAGGATTCACGGTTTGTGTTGTACAGTTCTATGAGTTTTGACAGATGCACAATGTTATGTATCCACAATTGCATTATCATAATAATAATTTCACTGCTTTAAAACTACCCTGTGCGCCACTTATTCATCTTCCCTTCATCCTCCTCCCTCCCAACCTCTGGCAAACACCAATCTTTTTACCATCTCTATAGTTTTGCCTTTTCCAGAATGTCATATATTTGGAATCATATAGCATTGTAGCCTTTTCAGATCAGCTTCTTCCAGTTTACAAGATGCATTTAAGTGTCTGCTATGTCTTTTGGTGGCTTGATAGCTCAGTTCCTTTTATCACTGACTTTTATTCCATTGTTTAGATATACCACAAGTTGTTTATACATTCACCTATTAAAGGACATCTTATTTGCTACCAAGTTTTGGCAATTATGAACAAAGCTGCTACAGACATTGATGTACAGGTTTTTGTGTGAACTTAAGTTATGAACACATTTGGGCAAATATCAAGATGTGCAACTACTTGATTATGTGATAAGACTGTGCTTAGCTTCCAAAAGTGGCTATACCATTTTCCATTCCCACTAGCAATGGGAATCCATTGCTCCACATCCTAGACAGCATTTGGTGTTGTCATTATTTTGGATTTTAGCCAAACAGGTGTGTAGTGGTATCTCATTGACAATTCCCTAATGATATATGATGTTGAACATCTTTCATATGCTTATTTGCCATCTGTATATCTTTCCTGTTGAAGTGTCTGTTCAGGTCTTTGGCCTACTTTTTTTTTTTTTTTAAATTTACTTTTGGTTGTGTTGAGTCTTCGTTGCTGTGTGCAGGTTTTCTCTAGTTGTGGCGAGCAGGGGCTACTCTTCATTGCGGTGCACAGGCTTCTCACTGCAGTGGCTTTTCTTCATGTGGAGCACGGGCTCTAGGCATGCAGACTTCAGTAGTTGTGGCATGTGGGCTCAATAGTTGTGGCTCACGGGCTTAGCTGCTCCACAGCATGTGGGATCTTCCCGGACCAGGGCTCAAACCCGTGTCCCGTGCACTGGCAGGCGGATTCTTAACCACTGTGCCACCACGGAAGTCCCTGACCTTTTTAATTGGGTCATTTATTTATTTATTGTTGAGTTTTAAGATGTATTTGTATAATTCGGACTCAAGTCCTTTATCATATACATGTTTTGCAGATACTTTCTTTCAGTCTGCCTTTTCATTCTCTTAACTGCGTCTTTCTCAGAGAAGATGTTTTAATTTAACATCTATATCTTTAACACTGTGTTTTCATTAACTAAGGTTAAGGAATCTTTAGTCTTTAGGAATCAGATTAGTGAAAAAGGAAAAAACTAAGGCTCCAATGTTAGTTCTGACAATGGATTAAGTATGAAAATACACACAGGTGGTGGTATTTCACCCTAAAGCAGTGTAACTGATTGTGAAGAATTATACATAATCTAACTTGGAATAATAAACATAGAACCCTGAATTGAACTCTTCATAAAATGAGAAAGTTTTAGGTAAATCATTGTTTCATAATTTAGCTGTTTTGAAAGTTTCAGTCACCATCATGCTCTCTTAAAATATGGATAATCGGGCTTCCCTGGTGGCGCAGTGGTTGAGAGTCCGCCTGCCGATGAGGGGGACGTGGGTTCGTGCCCTGGTCCGGGAGGATCCCGCGTGCCGCAGAGCAGCTGGGCCCGTGAGCCATGGCTGCTGGGCCTGCGTGTCCGGAGCCTGTGCTCCGCAGTGGGAGAGGCCACAGCGGTGAGAGGCCCGCGTACCGCAAACAAACAAACAAACAAACAAAAAATATGGATAATCTATAATGGTATATCATTTCTACAAAAATAATTTTTCATCCCTAATGCTTCTAACAACACCAGTAAAGAATAATTTTCACAAATTCAATTAATAAATCTTTGTTACAAAGTAACATTTTATCTTCTGTCTTTTTTTTAGTATATGTGCTGCCGAAGCGAGCACTCTTCTGTCTTTTAAATGATCCTTTATCAAGCAAAGGGTTTATTACAGTTATGTACAAAGTGCTATTAAGTAACAGAGCAAAAACCACTGGACAGATTTGAGAGAGAAGACAAGCAGAGCCAGGGAAAAGTTTCACAGAAAAAGTCATGTCTGAGCTGGGCCTTGAAGGAGGAAGTATAAAGGACTTCCCAGCGACCAAGGAGAGGGGAAAAGATATGCATTAAAAAAATGTGTCAAGTATAAAAATCGGACGGAATTGGGGAGTCAGATAATACTGAGTTTAAATCCTGGTTTCACTACTCTCTAGTAGTACAATGCTAAACAAGTCACATCTCCTCTCTAACAGTTAATTTCCTTATTTGTAAAGTGGAGGTAAATTCATGACTTACAGGGCATGTAAAGTTTAAGTAAAGCTATTTTTAATAAGCATTCAGTAAGTGTTAAGTTACCCATTGAAATTTAAAGGAGAGAACAATAATCAGATCTTTATTTTAGAATGATGATCATGGTGCTGATATGGAAGATTCCTTATAAAGAGAAAGAGAAAGCAGGGTGATCCAATTAGGAAGTTATAGTATGCTCTAAGCAGTAGAAAGAGAAAAGAACAAGAGATGCTCCAAAGCAAAACTACGGCCTGGGAACTAACCACAAGTTGAAGGGGGAAGAAATTGAAATCAAGATTGATTACCATTAAGAATTTCTTAATACTGATCATAAATTTAAAAATCTAAAAGCTACTCTACCCATTAGGTATGATACAAATACTGTATGATTCCACTTAAATGAAGCAGATTCACACAGACAGAAAATAAAATGGTGGTTTTCAGGAGCTGTTGGCAGGAGGGAATGGACACTTGTTTAATGGATATAGAGCTTTAGTTTTACAAGATAAAAAAATTCTGGAGACTGTACAACAATGTACACTTAACACTACTGAACTGTATATTTAAAAATGGTTAAGATGACAAATTTTACGTGTATTTTAACACAGTGAAAAATAACTGTAAAAAAATTTTTTTAATAGAAAAACATCACACACAAACTAAGGAGAGAGTCTGAGCTTTTCTTTCCATAAAGCACGAGTTCAGTCTTTCATACAATTTCATGTATGGCAGGTATTAAAGTCTCTTCCAACATAGTTGCCTCCTCCAATCAAGGACAGCAACACATCTCTCCCCCCCACACACACACACAAATATATAAAGGGAAGGCAGAAGTTTGATAAGAGGTATGTTAAAGGGAAGTTCTGTTTGTTAATTTAAAAATGGAAGAAAAACATAGGCTGAGAGAAGGAGCCAGTGTTAAAAAGAGGGATTGAAAACCAGGAGAAAACGGCTAACCGTTATAAAAAATAAGGTTAACATAGCTGGAAAGGGTTAGGGTCAAGATGAAAGGTTGATTAGAAAGATGAACCCTCTTTCAAACAAGGAAGGGAGGATAACAAGTATCCAGATAAAACTTAAAAGGAGAGGAAGGTAACAAAATTAAGATAATTTACTTTTTTAATTAGCATGAGACCTTTCAAAATGAACTAGTACAGTTTAGAGTAGGGATTCCAAAACTTTTTTGACTGCACCAATCTATCAGTAAAAAAAAAAAAAAAAAAAGTATATGTATATTTAGTTTTAAATAATACCCCAATGCTTTGTATTTACGTATTATATCGATTATAAAACATAACAAGTATGGTACTGGCACAAAAACAAAGATAGATCAATGAACAGGATAGAAAGCCCAGAGATAAACCCACGCACATATGGTCACCTTATCTTTGATAAAGGAGGCAGGAATGTACAGTGGAGAAAGGACAGCCTCTTCAATAAGTGGTGCTGGGAAAACTGGACAGGTACATGTAAAAGTATGAGATTAGATCACTCCCTAACACCATACACAAAAATAAGCTCAAAATGGATTAAAGACCTAAATGTAAGGCCAGAAACTATCAAACTCTTAGAGGAAACCATAGGCAGGACACTCTATGACATAAATCACAGCAAGATCCTTTCTGACCCACCTCCCAGAGATATGCAAATAAAAACAAAAATAAACAAATGGGACCTAATGAAACTTCAAAGCTTTTGCACAGCAAAGGAAACCATAAACAAGACCAAAAGACAACCCTCAGAATCGGAGAAAATATTTGCAAATGAAGCAACTGACAAAGGTTAATCTCCAAAATTTATAAGCAGCTCATGCAGCTCAATAACAGAAAAACAAACAACCCAATCCAAAAATGGGCAGAAGACCTAAACAGACATTTCTCCAAAGAAGATATACAGACTGCCAACAAACACATGAAAGAATGCTCAACTTCATTAATCATTAGAGAAATGCAAATCAAAACTACAATGAGATATCATCTCACACTAGTCAGAATGGCCATCATTAAAAAATCTAGAAACAATAAATGCTGGAGAGGATGTGGAGAAAAGGGAACCCTCTTCCCACTGTTGGTGGGAATCTAAATTGATACAGCCACTGTGGAGAACAGTATGGAAGTTCCTTAAAAAACTACAAATAGAACTACCATATGACCCAGCAATCCCACTACTGGGCATATACCCCGAGAAAAGCATAATTCAAAAAGAGTCATGTACCAAAATGTTCATTGCAGCTCTATTTAGAATAGCCCAGAGATGGAAACAACCTAAGTATCCATCATCGGATGAATGGATAATGAAGATGTGGCACATATATACAATGGAATATTACTCAGACTTAAAAAGAAACGAAATTGAGTTATTTGTAATGAGATGGATAGACCTAGAGTCTGTCATACAGAGTGAAGTAAGTCAGAAAGAGAAAGACAAATACTGTATGCTAACACATATATATGGCATTTTAAAGAAAAATGTCATGAAGAACCTAGGGGTAAGACAGGAATAAAGACACAGACCTACTAGAGAATGGACTTGAGGATATGGGGAGGGGGAAGGGTAAGCTGTGACAAAGCGAGAGAGAGGCATGGACATATATACACTACCAAACGTAAGGTAGATAGCTAGTGGGAAGCAGCTGCATAGCACAGGGAGATCAGCTTGGTGCTTTGTGACTGCCTGGAGGGGTGGGATAGGGAGGGTGGGAGGGAGGGAGACGTAAGAGGGAAGAGATATGGGAACATATGTATATGTATAACTGATTCACTTTGTTATAAAGCAGAAACTAACACACCATTGTAAAGCAATTATACTCCAATAAAGATGTTAAAAAAAAAAAACCATAACAAAAACACAACTTTAAAGGCATGAGATAAATATTCAATAATTAATTTTCCAATTTGATAGTCTCATATGTTATATACCAATAACTACTATCTCAAGACAGTTACAAGTTTAAAGCTCCTCATTATAAACGTGGTTATAAATCCATTATTAAATGGTCTTCCAGGTAATCACGAGTTATTTTTGGCTTGCTTTTTTCAGGTTGTTTGAGCTATCATCATTTTTACATTATACTTAAGCTGATGAAATGTTTTTAAAAGAAGTGTTATCTCTGCTCTTTTCTTGGTGTTTGCTTGTTCTTGCATTATTAGAATTATCTTCAATGAATTTTCATATTATTCCCAGTGATATTTTAAAGCTATTTGTACAGTTTGTGAGATAGTTTAATTTAGAGAATATCATCAGTAAATCCACTTAGATGAAAACTGCTGTACAGTGCAACATACAAAGGCAAACAGTGACAGTTTTTAAAGAACCCCTTAATGTGTATATAACCATCTTGTACACCCCCAATAGTGTGAACAACCTATTCTAGAGATCACTGATTTAGATCATGGGCTTTGGTCTCAGATTTGACATGTATTATACATATGAACTCCAGCAAATTACTTGATCTCAGCTTCAGTCTCATCATCTGTAAAATTAGGTAGGTGAATACATACTTCAGTAGGTGAATGGCTAAACAAATTGTGGCACATCCAGACAACGGAATATTATTGAGCACTAAAAAGAAATGAGCTATCAAGTCAAGAAAAGACATGGAGGAACCTTAAACAGATATCACCATGGGAAAGAAGCCAATCTGAAAGGCTACATACTGTGTGATTCCAACTATATGACATTCTGGAAGAAGGAAAACTATGGAGACAGTAAAAAGATCAGTGGTTTCCAGGGGTTAGGAGGGAAGGAAGGGAAAATAGGTGGAGCACCGATGATTTTTAGGGCACTGAAACTATTCTGTGTGATAGTATGATGCTGGATGCACGTCACTATACATTTGTCAAAATCCATAGACTGTGTAGCATGAAGAATGTAAACTATGGACTTTGAGTGATGATGATGTGTCAATGGAGGTTCATTGGCTGTAACAAACGTACCGCTCTTGTGTGGGATGTTGATAGTAGGAGGAGGCTGTGCATGTGTAGGAGCAGAGGGTATACGGGAACTCTGAACTTAACTGCTGAAAACTACTGTGAACCTAAAATTGCTAAAAATTAAAGTCTATTAAAAAATTAAGCATACCACCTACCTCAAAAAATAAATTGTTGCAATAATCAAATGAAATAGCACATAAAAAGTACCTGATGTGTATACTACAGGTACTCAATAATGTCTCTTAGCAGTATTCAATCTTTCATTCATTCAATAAATATTTAATGAGAACTAAGAGAAGTGACGGTTGTCACAACCACATAAATTTTGTCCTCAAATAACTCTGGCAAGTAATTTTTTAAAATTGCTTACTAATTCACTGATCACGTCTCTGATATTGAGACTTTTCTTATATATTATGATTATAGGGTCAATCAGTTACAAGTTAATTCTAACATGAAAATTTAATTCAGTTGGTCATTATGTACAAGAAATATCAACACTATGTCAAATGTAAGTTTAAAAAAAAGAAAAACAAAAATTTCTCATCACAGGCTGAATATAGATGATTAATAAAATTAGTCAACATAGCAATGTGTGCATTATTAGGACAGAAGCTTCCTAAATGAGTTATGGGGTTCATTATCAAAGAAAATGAAGGAAGTAAGACTGGTTAGCATTTCAAGACCTTAGATATTTCTTCTTCTTTTGCTGACTTTAAATGTTTAATTAATTATTCCTAGAAAACATTAGACAACACTTAATTTATAATTTATAGAAGAATGAATACAAATCATTTTGAAGTATCTTTTAAAATTCCCGCATCCCTAATTAATATTCATGATGATAATTTCACAAAGCAGTTACAAAACTATGCCAGAGGTGGCATGGAAATATATAGTTGTGCCAGTGGAAGAGGCAGGAAATTTCTCCCTCTCCCAAATGGAAGATTTAAGTTCAACACAAACATTTCCTAAAGGTTTCATAATATTTTAATCAAATTATTCATTACCCAGAATAACACTATGAAGAAATAGATAATCACGTTGCACAAAGGCCGAGTTCATTTGTTCTGGACAGGTGGCCAGACTGCAGCTCTGTGTCAGCAGCCCAAACCCGCCCACAATAGCCCTAAAGACGATTATGCAAATGCCAGCCAACCCAGCTATTTTCCCAGGAACAGGAGAAGGGCTCCTAGTAGAAGCTATAATTGTTCCGCAGTCATGTGGAAAAACAAGCAGGTTTTTTTTTTTTTGCTGGAGGCAGAGTGCTTTCACTAAGGGTACCACCACAATACGCATGAGATATAAAAACACACAAACACACGTCATGAAAAGACATGGAAGAGCCTTAAGTGCATATTACTAAGGGAAAGAAGCCAATCTGAAAAGGCTACATACTGTATGTATGGGGCGGGGGGCACAATTGGGAGGGTTGTATATGTCTGTTTGTGTTTGATGTCTATTTCTCAGATGGCATACACAGCTTATTCCATCTTCTTCTCCAACCTCTCCTTGCTGAACAGCTCTGCCTTCTTATTAATACCAAATCTCCTCTGTTGGTTACACCTTCCCTTATCAGTAAGATATATACAGAAATGTATTAACTTTTGACCACTGCATCTTATAGGTATGAGATAAATATTGTCTGGCAAAGCTGAATAAGAACTATTCTTACTCCATATACTTATTTTTCTTTTTCATCCAGGGGCATAATGAAACAGGCTGAAGACAGAAAACCATCAGATCTGAAATACAACACTGACAAGGGAACACTGTTCCTTAGCATTTATTAACTAACACTATGTTATCAAAATTTGGGGGGGGGTTGTTTTTTATTTTAAATAAAGTCATCAGATTCCTTAGTTTCTAAATGAGTGTTTTAAAATTGCCTGCACTGACACCTGATCTTACAATTATCTCTGGAATTAATGTTATTTCAAATATTACTGCTGTTGAATTTTTTATTCTACAGGATTCAAAAACAGTATTTTTTTTTAACCTCTCTTGCCCTACTCATTCCTCAATTCCCTCCTGCGTAAGACAAAGGGACATTACCTGTTTTATTCAGTAAAAGGCGTAAGATGGTCCTACTTTATCTACATGGAATTCAACAGTTTCTAGAACTCATGTTATGCTAGAAAATGTGACCAAGTCCTTCTGCCCTAAATTCATTTAAGGGAGGATTTTTCTCAAATGCTTGGAAACAGATTATGATATTCTTCATAGATGTCAAATATATTATTTTAAAATAAGACATTACAAAATTTTTAATGTTTAATTAAGAATATGGGGGTAGGGACAAATTAAGGGTATGTGATTAACAGATACAAACTACTGTATATAAAATAAACTGCAATGTCCTATTGTATAGCACAGGGAACTCTATTCAATATCCTGTGATAAACCATAACAAAAAAGAATATACATATATAACTGAATCACTCTGCTATACACCAGAAACTAACACAACATTGTAAACCAACTATACTTCAATAATAAATAAATAAATAGATAGATAGATAAGTAAAATAGATAAACAGCAAGGATATACTGCACAGCACAGGGAATTATACCCATTACCTTGTAATAACCTATAATGGAATATACTATGCAAAAATACTGAATCACTATGCTGTACATCTGAAACTAACACAATATTGTCAATCAACTATACTTCAATAAAAAGAAAATACATGTACTGTTAAGATTAAACCAACCATAAGCAGATAACTTCTTTAACCTCAGTAGTGAGGTTAACTAAATAAATATAAATATAAGATTTAGTTAATATAAACTCTACTGTCAGGCTTCTCTGGTGGTGCAGTGGTTAAGAATCTGCCTGCCAATGCAGGGGACACAGGTTCGAGCCCTGATCTGGGAAGATCCCACATGCCGCGGAGCAACTAAGCCCATGCGCCACAACTACTGAGCCTGCGCTCTAGAGCCCGCGAGCCACAACTACTGAAGCCCGTGCGCCTAGAGCCCGTGCTCTGCAGCAAGAGAAGCCACCTCAATGAGAAGCCCGTGCACCACAATGAAGAGTAGCCCCCGCTCACCGCAACTAGAGAAAGCCCACGTGCAGCAACGAAGACCCAACACAGCCCCAAATAAATAAGTAAAATAAATAAATTTTAAAAAATATATTAAACTCTGTCCATGAAACAAGTTAACATTCAAAACTCTTTTAAAAATGATTTAGCTCCAGCTTCGAAATGATCCAGTTTTCTTCTAGTAAACCTTCACAAAGTATTTTACTTATGTCTCTTATAGCACTTATCATATCCTTACTTTAATTTTTTCATCCATTCATTCCTTGACCCTAAATTTAAACAGATAAGTCACAGTTTCTACTTTCAAGGAACTGACACTCTAGTGAGGGAAGTATCTGATTCTTTAAAAATGTTTTCAATACATTCTGATGTATAGAGTAGACACCCAAGTTAAGTATGGCAGACTCTATTTACTATTCAAAAATATTCCCTACCACTCTACTAGGATGGCTAAAGTTAAAAACAAACAAACAAACAAATAGTTAATACCAAGTGTCAGTGAGAATGTGGAGAAATTGGAACCCTCGTACATTACTAGTAAAATGTAAAATGGTGCAGCCACTTTGGAAGACAATTTGGCAGTTCCTAAAAATGTTAAACACAGAGTTACCAAATGGCCCATCAATTCCATTCCTAACTGCATACTCAAGAGAACTGAAAACATATTTCACTTAAAAACTTGTACATGAATGTTCACAGCAGTCTTTTTCATAACAGCCCAAAAATGAAAATAATCCAAATGTCCTCAACAGATGAATGGATAAATAAAATGTGATATATCCATAGCTATATCCATTCAATGGGTTATTACTTATCAATAAAAAGGAATGAAGTACTGATACATGTACCACATGAATGAACCATGAAAACAGTATGTTAGGCAAAAGAAGCCTGTTACAAAATACCACATATTATACAATTCTATTTATATAAAATGCCTGGAATAGGAAAATCCATAAAGATAGAAAGTAAACTGGTGGTTGCCAAGGGCTGGAGAAACTGATGGGGAAACGGAGTGACTGCTAATGAGTACAGGGCTCCTTTTTGGGGTGATAAAAATGTTCTAAAATTGCTTGTGGTGATGGTTGCACAACTCTGAATATACCAAACACCACTGAACTGTACACTTTAAAAGGGTGAATTGTATAGTATGTGAATTATATCTCAGTAAGGCTGTTATTAAACAAATATATACAGGGGGATGGTTTTCCCCCTGCCTCTAAGAAAGTATTACACTTTCTCATCCCAATGACATCAGGCTTGGCCATGTGACTGCCTTGGCTGACGAAATGTGAGTAGAAATGATGCATTACACTTCCTCCAAGCTGAAGCTTTAAGAATTAGGACATGGTTTGCCATACCCTCTTTTCCATTTACAAATATTCCAGATAGAGGCTATCTCATCAGACTGAATCCCAGAATGAAGATGTGACAATGTGGGAGTGAGCTATAGCCAACCTGCAACAGATTTATAAAGTAAGCAAAATATAAACCTTTGTTATTATAAGCCACTGAGATTTCAGGTTGGTTTGCCACCACAGAGTCTTGCCTAAAGTGTATATTATAACTTTTATGTATTATGGTAATATGAAACCATAATAATAAGATATTTTAAAAATTATTTATTTTACCTTATCTTTTTATTTTCAATTTTGTGCATGCTTACAATATGCATAATGTATTAGTACAGGGTAGACATTTAAAAAGTTCGGAAACCATTTCCCTTGACTGCTGAGGACCGATACCTAATCTATTATTCTCTCAGACTCCTGGCATAAATTGCCCAGTGTCATTCTGTTTCTGACAGTGGCACCAAAGGGTACAGTAGGGGCTTAATAAATATGCCTCAACTGAAAAAATATCCTTCCAGGTGTCAAAAACAATACATTAGGATCAGGTCAGGAACATAAAATTCAAACTAATAGGCTAGTTATGAGTAGCATTAAATAAACCAAGAGGCTAAGCAGCAACCAGGCCAGGGAGATGTCTACACAGAAGAGAACAATTAGTACAGGTTCCCTCCATAATTTGCACAAAGATTAATTAATAACCAGAAAGGTTAAAATTAAAAAGACCCAAAATATCAAGAGTTGGCAAAGATATGGAACAACTGGAACACCCATATGCTGCTGGTGGGAGTGCAAATTGTATAACAACTCTGAAAAACCGTTTGGCCATATCTACTAACGGTAAAGAGGTGCATACCCTATGACCCAGTAATTCCTCTCTTAGGTATATACCCAACAAAAATGTATACAAATTTTTATTTTGCCATAAACTGGAAACAAACCAAGGATCTATCAAGAGAAAAGATAAATGAATTGTGGTAATTTATATAATGGAATACTTCTCATCAGTGAGAATAAATGAAACTTACTTGTAATACACAATACATAAGAATCTTACAAATACAATGCTGACGTAAAGAAGTCAAACCAAAGAGTACTTACTGTATGATTCCACTTAAATAAGTTCACAAACAAGCAAAACAAACCTAGCTGTTAAAATCAAGTTAGTAATTACCTAGTGATAGGAATGAGCAAAAGGAGGCTTCTGGAGGGCTAAAATGTTCTAGTTCTTCATTTGAGTAGTGGCTGACTAAGGTACATCAGCTTCACACTCATGATTGTGCAAATATATATGTATACAGATTTCAATAAAAAATAATGTTTAAAAAATAAACACACTTCTAAATAACCAATTGATCCAAGGAAAAATCACAATGGAAGTCAGAAAAGACTTTCAACTGGCATATAAAAAGTCTACAGCAAGCATTATACTTAATGATGAAAGATTAAAAGGTCTTCTTTTGAGACCAGGAACAAGACAAGGATGCTGCAATTCCCACCTTCCTTCAACACTGGGGGCCACTGACAGTAAGATAAAGCTAGAAAAAGAAAACAAAATTACAGGCAGTCCTCATTCTGCATGGTTCCAACACACATAAATTTCAGTTACTGCAGTTTAGATTACCACTCCCCCAACAACACAGTTTGAATTTTAGTTACCATGGTACATTAAACGTGAGTAACTATATAAAGTACAGGCTTCTCTGCTAGCTCTTTGGACCACAAATCACTGCAAATAACAGATGCATATCAAGATCAGTGACTTCTTTGAAAGTATGTCAGTGATTGATCACTGTGCATCTGTTATCCAGTTCACACACAGACAGTAAAGATGTAACTATGTTGCCTCTTTGTCTTACAGTGATAAAGCCACATGATACTTTATAAAAATGTATAATCAAAAGAAGGAATTAGCTAACAAAGATGAAAGTGCAGCAAAGAAATAAAAAGTGTTAATGCTGGAAGTGAAATTCTAACCAGATGTCAATGAATTACAGAAGAAATGGCTGACTGTGGGAATGTTGATACTGCTGCCATTTTAAAGGAGATTCTAGATATGCAGTCAGAGGGAGAAGGGGAACATACTGATATAAAATGAAGAAAGCGAGTGTGAAGAAAAGAATGGAGTTATCCCAGAGGAATGCTGCCGACAAAAAAATTTCACATTACAGGAACTCTCAGAGAGACTTCATGACACTGAAGCTTCAAAGGCCAAATGCTGGAAGCTAATTCAAATACAGAAAAGAGCGTAACAATTCACCAAGGCATATGACAAGAAAAAAGGCAATCACTGATCCTTGGGTGGAGCTCCCAGTTTCTGGTTTTACATGCAAGAAGTTTGTAAGTTACCCACTCTGTCCTAACATCAAGTAAAAAGCTAAAGAGACTGAAAAGTCAACAGCTCTTTAGATTCTTTTCCCATGTAGGTCATTACAGAGTATTAAGTAGAGTTCCCTGTGCTACACACTGGGTCCTTATTAGTCATCTATTTTATATACAGTATTGTGTATGTGTCGATCCCATCTCCCATTTATTCCTCCCCCTTTTCCCCCCTGGTAACTGTAAGACTGTTTTCTACATCTGTAACTCTTTCTGTTTTGTAAATAAGTTCATTTGTATCATTTTTTAAGATTCTACTTGTAAGTGATATCATACAATATTTGTCCTTCTCTGTCTGACTTACTTCACTCAGTATGACAATCTCTAGGTCCATCCATGTTGCTGCAAATGGCATTACTTCATTCTTTTTTATGGCTGAGTAATAATCCATTGTATATATGTACCACATCTTCTTTAGCCATTCCTCTGTCGATGGACCTTTAGGCTGCTTCCAGGTCCTGGCTATTGTAAATAGTGTTGCAATGAACATTGGGGTGCATGTATCTTTTCGAATTATAGTTTTCTCTGGGTATATGTCCAGGAGTGGGCTTGCTGGTTCATATGGTAGCTCTACTTTTAGTTTTTGGTTTTTTTTTTACTTTTAGTTTTTTAAGTAACCTCCATACTGTTCTCCATAGTGGCTGTACCAATTTACATTCCCAACAACAGTATAGGAGGGTCAAACTGAGAAGTTAAAACAACAACAAACTATTTAAAACAACTATGATTAATATGTCATGGGCTCTAATGGATAAAGTAGATAGCAGGCAAAAACAAGTGGGTATCATAAGTAGAAAGATGGAAATCTTAAGAAACAAATAAACAAAAATGCCAGAGATTAAAAAACACTGTAGAGAAATGAAGAATGCTTTGATCAGCTTACTTGTAGACCACACATGGCTGAGTAAAGAATCTCTGAGCTTGAGGATATATCAGACGAAAGGGGGAAAACTGAAAAGCAAAGAGAACAAAGACAGAAAAAACAGAACAGAACATACAAGGATTGTGGGATAACTACAAAAGATGTAACATATGCATAATGGAAATGACAGAAGGAAAAGAAAGAGAGAAAGAAACAGAAGAAATATTTGAAACAATAATGACTGAGAATTTCCCCAAATCAATGTTAGAACCAAACCACAGATCCAGGAAGCCCAGAGAACAGCAAGCAGGATAAATAACAGAAAAACTATACCTAGTCATATCATTTTCAAGCTACAGGAAATCAAAGATAAAGAAAAAAATCCTGAAAGAAGTCAAAGGAAAGAAATACTTAACCGACAGAGGGACGAAGGTAAGAATCAAACCAATTTCTCCTCAGAAATCACACAAGCAAGAAGACTGAAGTATTTAAAGTGTTGAGAGAAAAAAAACACGCCAACCTAGAATTCTATAATCTGCAACCTTATCCTTCAAAAGTTAAGGAGAAATAAAGACTTTCTCTGACAAACAAAAGTGAAGGGAATTTGTTGCCAGTAGACCTGCCTTACTAGAAATGTTAAAAGAAGTTCTTTAGAGAGAAGGAAAATGATATAGGTCAAAAACTCATATCTACATAAAGAAAGGAAACCATCAAAGCAGGAATAAATAAAGGTAAAATAAAATCTTTTATTTTTCTTATCCTTAATTGACCTAACATATAACAATTTGTTCAAAATAATAATAGCAACCATGTATTCTATTATGCATACTTATGTATATATCTTATATATATGTATATATATTAAGTATGCTTTTATATAAGTGAAGTGAATGAAGGCAATGGCGGGGAAGAATTAGGATTATTTTGTTATTATTAGGTACTCACATTACCCATTAAGTGGTATAATGGTTTTTGGAAGCAGACTTAGATTTGGTTATAAATGTATACTGAAAACTCTAGGGCAAACACTAAAAAACTTTAAAAAGAGGAATATAACTAATATGCTAAGAAAGGAGAGAAAATAGAATAATATAAAAGGGTCAATCAAAACCACAAAAGGCAGAAAAAAGTGGAAGACTAAAAAGGGAAGAAAGAACAAGGGCAACAAACAGAAAAGAGTAACAAATATGGCAGACATAAATTTGACCATATCAATATTCAACTTGAACATTAATGGTTTAAATGCATCAAATAAAAGACAGAGACTGACAGGGGCTGTGTGTCACCGTGAGGACAAGGACACTGGCAGCAGAAGTTTTGGGAAGTACTCCTTGGCATGAGCCCTCCTAGAGTCTGCCATTAGCCCCACCAAAGAGCCTGGGTAGGCTTCAGTGTTGGGTCGCCTCAGGCCAAACAACCAATAGGGAGGGAACCCAGCCCCACCCATCAATAGACAAGCGGATTAAAGTTTAACTGAGCTCTGCCCACCAAAGCATCAGCCAGCTCTACCCACCACCAGTCCCTCCCATCAGGAAACTTGCACAAGCCTCTTAGATAGCCTCATCCACCAGAGGGTAGACAGCAGAAGCAAGAACTACAATCCTGCAGCCTGTGGAACAAAAACCACATTCACAGAAAGATGGACAAGATGAAAAGGCAGAGGGCTATGTACTAGATGAAGGAACAAGATAAAATCCCAGAAAAACAACTAAATGAAGTGGAGATAGGAAACCTTCCAGAAAAAAAATTCAGAATAATGATAGTGAAGATGATCCAGGACCTCAGAAAAAGAATGGAGGCAAAGATCGAGAAGATGCAAGAAATGTTTAACAGAGACATAGAAGAATTAAAGAACAAACAAACAGAGATGAACAACACAATAACTGAAATGAAAACTACACTAGAAGGAATCAATAGCAGAATAATTGAGGCAGAAGAACAGATAAGTGACCTGGAAGACAGAATGGTGGAATTCACTGCTGTGGAACAGAATAAAGAAAAAAGAACGAAAAGAAATGAAGACAGCCTAAGAGACCTCTGGGACAACATTAAACCCAACAACGTTCGCATGATAGGGGTCCCAAAAGAAGAAGAGAGAGAGAAAGGACCTGAGAAAATATCTGAAGAGATTATAGTTGAAAACTTCCCAAACATGGGTAAGGAAAGAGCCACCCAAGTCCAGGAAGTGCAGAGAGTCCCATACAGGATAAACCCAAGGAGAAACATGCCGAGACACACCGTAATCAAATTGGCAAAAATTAAAGACAAAGAAAAATTACTGAAAGCAGCAAGGGAAAAACAACACTTAACATACAAGGGCCCTCCCATAAGGTTAACAGATGATTTCTCAGCAGAAAATCTACAAGCCAGAAGGGAGTGGCATGATATACTTAAGGTGATGAAAGGGAAGAACATACAACCAAGATTAATCTGCCCAGCAAGGATCTCATTAAGATTCCATGGAGAAATCAAAAGCTTTACAGAGAATCAAAAGCTAAGACAATTCAGCACCACCAAACCAGCTCTATAGAAAATGCTAAAGGAACTTCTCTAAATAGGAAACACAAGAGAAGAAAAGGACCCACAAAAACAAATCCAAAACAATTAAGAAAATGGTCATAGGAACATACATATCGATAATTACCTTAAACATGAACGGATTAAATGCTCCAACCAAAAGACACAGGCTTGCTGAATGGATACAAAAACAAGACCCATCAATATGCTCTCTATAAGAGACCCATTTCAGACCTAGGGAATCATTCAGACTGAAAGCGAGGGGATGGACAGATATTCCATGCAAATGGAAATCAAAAGAAAGCTGGAGTAGCAATACTCACATCAGATAAAATAGACTTTAAAATAAAGAATGTTACAAGAGACAAGGAAGGACACTGCACAATGATCAAGGGATCAATCCAAGAAGGAGATATAACAATTATAAATATATATGCACCCAACATAGGAGCACCTCAATACATAAGGCAACTGCTAACAGCAATAAAAGAGGAAATTGACAGTAACACAATAATAGTGAGGGACTTTAACACCTCACTTACACCAATGGACAGATCATCCAAACAGACAATTAATAGGGAAACACAAGCTTTAAATGACACAACAGACCAGATAGATTTAATTGATATTTATAGGACATTCCATCCAAAAACAGCAGATTACACTTTGTTCTCAAGTGCGCACAGAACACTCTCCAGGATAGATCACACCTTGGGTCACAAATCAAGCCTCAGTAAATATAAGAAAATTAAAATCATATCAAGCATCTTTTCTGACCACAACGCTATGAGATTAGAAATCAATTACAGGGAAAAAAACGTAAAAAGCACAAACACATGGAGGCTAAACAATACACTACTAAATAACCAAGAGACCACGGAAGAAATCAAAGAGGAAATCAAAAAATACCTAGAGACAAATGACAATGAAAAGACGACAATCCAAAACCTATTGGATGCGGCCAAAGCAGTCTTAAAAGGGAAGTTTATAGCTATACAAGCCTACCTCAAGAAACAAGAAAAATCTCAAATAAACAATCTAACCTTACACCTAAAGGAACTAGAGAAAGAAGAACAAACAAAACTCAAAGTCAGCAAAAGGAAAGAAATCATAAAGATCAGAGCCGAAATAAATGAAATAGAAACAAAGAAAGCAACAGCAAAGGTCAATAAAACTAAAAGCTGGTACTTTGAGAAGATAAACAAAATTGATAAACCATTAGCCAGGCTCGTCAACAAAAAGAGGGAGAGAACTCAAATGAATAACATTAGAAGTGAAAAAGGAGAAATCACAACGGACTCTGCAGAAATACAAAGGATTATAAGAGATTACTACAAACCACTATATGCTAATAAAATGGACAACCTGGATGAAATAGACAAATTCTTAGAAAGGTATAACCTTCCAAGACTGAAGCAGGAAGAAATAGAAAATATGAACAGACCAATCACAAGTAATGAAATTGAAACTGTGATTAAAAATCTTCCAACAGGGCTTCCCTGGTGGCACAGTGGTTGAGAGCCCACCTGCCGATGCAGGGGACACGGGTTCATGCCCCAGTCCGGGAAGATCCCACATGCCGCGGAGCGGCTGGGCCTGTGAGCCATGGCCGCTGAGCCTGCGCATCCAGAGCCTGTGCTCCGCAGCGGGAGAGACCACAACTGTGAGAGGCCCGTGTACCACAAAAAAAAAGAAAAAAAAAAAAAAAAATCTTCCAACAAACAAAAGTTCAGGATCAGATGGCTTCACAGGTGAAGTCTATCAAACATTTAGAGAAGAGCTAACACCCATCCTTCTCAAACTCTTCCAAAAAATTGCAGGGGAAGGAACACTCCCAAACTCATTCTATGAGGCCACCATCACCCTGATAACAAAACCAAAGATACTACAAAAACAGAAAATTACAGACCAGTATCACTGATGAATATAGATGCAAAAATCCTCAACAAAATACTAGCAAACAGAATCCAACAACATATTAAAAGGATCATACACCATGATCAAGTGGGATTTATTCCAGGGATGCAAGGATTCTTCAATATATGTAAATCAATCAATGTGAGACACCATATTTACAAATTGAAGAAGAAAACCATATGATCATCTCAACAGATGCAGAAAAAGCTTTTGACAAAATTCAACACCCAGTTATGATAAAAACTCTCCAGAAAGTGGGCATAGAGGGAACCTATCTCAACATAATAAAGGCCATATAAGACAAACCTACAGCAGACATCATTCTAAATGGTGAAAAACTGAAAACATTTCCTCTAAGATCAGGAAAAAGACAAGGATGTCCACTCTTGCCACTATTATTCAACATAGTTTTGGAAGTCCTAGCCACGGCAATCAGAGAAGAAAAAGAAATAAAAGGAATACAAATTGGAAAAGAAGTAAAACTGTCACTGTTTGCAGATGACATGATACTATACATAGAGAATCCGAAAGATGCCATCAGAAAACTACTAGAGCTAATCAATGAATTTGGTAAAGTTGCAGGATACAAAATTAATGCACAGAAATCTCTTGCATTCCTATACACTAATGATGAAAAATCTGAAAAAGAAATTAAGGAAACACTCCCATATATCATTGCAACAAAAAGAATAAAATACCTAGGAATAAACCTACCTAGGGAGACAAAAGACCTGTATGCAGAATACTATAAGACACTGCTGAAAGAAATTAAAGATGATACCAACAGATGGAGAGATATTCCATGTTCTTGGATTGGAAGAATCAATATTGTGAAAATGACTATACTACTCACGCAATCTACAGATTCAATGCAATCCCTATCGAATTACCAATGTCATTTTTTACAGAACTAGAACAAAAAAATGTTAAAATTTGTATGGAGACATAAAAGACCCCGAATAGCCAAAGCAGTCTTGAGGGAAAAAATGGAGTTCGAGGAATCAGACTCCATGACTTCAGAGTGCACTACAAAGCTACAGTAATCAAGACAATATGGTACTGACACAAAAACAGAAATACAGATCAATGGAACAGGATAGAAGGCCCAGAGATAAACCCACGCACCTATGGTCACCTAATCTATGACAAAGGAGGAAAGGATATACAATGGAGAAAAGACAGTCTCTTCAACAACTGGTGCTGGGAAAACTGGACAGCTACATGTAAAACAATGAAATTAGAACACTCCCTAACACCATACACAAAGATAAACTCAAAATGGATTAGAGACCTAAATGTAAGACCGGACACTATAAAACTCTTAGAGGAAAACATTGCCCAAACACTCTTTGACATAAATCACAGCAAGATCTTTTTTGATCCACCTCCTAGAGTAATGGAAATAAAAACAAAAATAAACTAATGGGACCTAATGAAACTTCAGAGCTTTTGCAAAGCAAACTACAAACAAGACGAAAAGACAATCCTCAGAATGGGAAAAAATATTTGCAAACTAATCAACGGACAAAGGATTAATCTCCAAACTACATAAACAGCTCATGCAGCTCAATATTAAAAAAACAGACAACCCAATCAAAAAATGGGCAGAAAACCTAAATAGAGACTTCTCCAAAGAAGACATACAGATGACCAAGAAGCACATGAAAAGCTTCTCAACATCACTAATTATTAGAGAAATGCAAATCAAAACTACAATGAGGTATCACCTCATACCAGTTAGAATGGGCATCATCAGAAAATCTACAAACAACAAATGCTGGAGAGGGTGTGGAGAAAAGGGAACCCTCTTGCACTGTGGGTGGGAATGTAAATTGATATAGCCACTGTGGAGAACAGTATGGAGGTTCCTTAAAAAACTAAAAAGAGAACTACCATATGACCCAGCAATGCCATTACTGGGCATATACCCTGAGAAAACCATAATTCAAAAAGAGTCATGTACCAAAATGTTCATTGCAGCTCTATTTACAATAGCCAGGACATGGAATCACCCTAAGTGTCCATCGAAAGATGAATGGATAAAGAAGATGTGGCACATATATACAATGGAATATTACTCAACCATAAAAAGAAACGAAATTGAGTTATTTGTAGTGAGGTGGATGGACCTAGAGTCTGTCATACAGAGTGAAGTAAGTCAGAAAGAGAAAAACAAATACTGTATACTAACACATATATATGGAATCTAAGATAAAAAAAAAAAGTTCATGAAGTACCTAGGGGTAAGACAGGAATAAAGACACAGACCTACTGGAAAATGGACTTGAGGATATGGGGAGGGGGAAGGGTGAGCTGTGGCAAAGCGAGAGAGAGGCATGGACATATATACACTACCAAACGTAAGGTAGATAGCTAGTGGGAAGCAGCCGCATAGCACAGGGAGATCAGCTCGGTGCTTTGTGACCACCTAGAGGGGTGGGATAGGTAGGGTGGGAGGGAGACGCAAGAGGGAAGAGATATCGGGACATATGTATATGTATAACTGATTAACTTTGTTATAAAGCAGAAACTAACACACTATTGTAAACAAATTATACTCCAATAAAGATGTTAAAAAAACAAAAACAAAAAAGAAACAAAAAAAAAGAATTGATATTCAAACAGAACAGCTTCTTTGACTACAGGGTAGCTAAATTAGAACTCAATAATAAAAACATGGAATAACAAAACCAAAAAAAAAAAAAAAGATGTGGTACATGTATACAATGGAATATTACTCAGCCATAAAAAGGAACGAAATTGGGTCATTTGTAGAGATGTGGATGGACCTTGAGACTGTCATACAGAAAGAAGTCAGTCAGAGAGAGAAAAACAAATATCGTGTATTAACACATGTATGTGGAACCTAGAAAAATGGTACAGATGAACTGGTTTGCAGGGTAGAAATAGAGACACAGATGTAGAGAACAAACGTATGGACACCAAGAGGGGAAAGCAGTGGGGGGTGTGGTTGGGGGTGTGATGAATTGGGAGATTGGGATTGACATGTATACACTGATGTGTATAAAATGCATGACTAATAAGAACCTGCTGTATAAAAAAAATGAAATAAAATTCAGAAAAAAAAACAGTAAATGGATGGAGAATATACACCATGCTAACACTAATCAAAAGAAAGCAGGAGTAGCTACATTAATTTCAGACAGAGCAAACTTAAAAGCAAGGAAAGTTATCAGGGATAAATAAGGGTACTGAATAATACGAGGGTCAGTTCTTCATGAAGACATAACAAGTCTTAATGTGCATATGGCTAACAACATCAAACTACATGAGACAAAAACTAATAGAACTGCAAGGAGAAACAGATGCATCCACTATCATACTTGGAGACTCCAACACCCCTCTATCAGAAATGGACAGATCCAGCAGGCAGAATATCAGTAAGGACATAGTGGAACTCAGTAACACCGTCAACTGGAAAACTGACATCTATAGACTACTTCCTACAAGAACAGCAGAATACACATTCTTCTCATGTTCATATGGAACATTCACCAACATAGACCACATTGTGGACCATAAAACACAGCTTAAGATATTTAAAAGAACAGAAATTATACAATGTCTGCTCTCAGACCACAATAAAAATATGCATTTAATATTGTAAATTCCCCTTTAAGCACTGTTATCACTGCATCCCACAAATTTTGATAAGTAGTTTTCATTTTCATTTAGTTTAACTATTTAAAAATTTCTCTTGAGAGTTCTTTTGAGGTTCTTTTTTGACCCATGTGTTATTTATTTATTTATTTTTAATTTAAAAAAATTTTTGTTTATTTTCTTTATTTTTTTGGCTGCGTCGGGTCTTAGTTGCAGCATTCAGGGTCTTCGTTGAGGCATGTGGGATCTTTTACTGTGGCATGAGCTCTTCATTGTTGTATGTGGGCTTCTCTCTAGTTGTGGAGTATAGGCCTTCCCTCTCTAGTTGTGGCACGTGGGCTCTGTAGTTGTGGCAAGTGGGCTCCAGAGTGCATGGACTCTGTAGTTCATGGCACACAGGTTCTCCCATCAAGGCATGCAAGCTCAGTAATTGTGGCGCACGGGCTTAGCTGCCCTGTGGCATGTGGGATCCTAGTTCACTGACCAGGGATCGAACCTGTGTCCCCTGCATTGGAAGGTGGATTCTTCACCACTGGACCACCAGGGAAGTCCTGACCCATGTGTTATTTAGAAGTGTGTTATTTAATTTCCATATATTTTAGGATGGATCTAGAGATATCATACTATGTGAGGTAAGTCAGGAAAAGAAAAATACCATATGATATCACTTATATGTGGAATCTAAAATATGACAAAAATGAACTTATCTACAAAACAGAAGCAGACTCACAGACACAGAGAACAGACTTGTGGTTGCCAAGGGGGAGAGGGGGTATGGAGAGATGAACTGGGAGTTTGGGATTAGCAGATGCAAACTATTATATATAGAATGGACAAACAACAAGGTCCTGCTGTATAGCACAGGGAACTATATTCAATATCCTGTGATTAACCATAATGGAAAAAAATATGAAAAAGAATGTATATATATATATGTATAACTGAATCACTTTGCTGTACAGCAGAAAATAACACAATATTGTAAATCAACTAAATCAAATATTTTACTTCAACAAAATAAATTACAAAACTTAAAAAACTATCTAAAATCAATAATCTAAGTTTCACCTTAGGAAACTAGAAAAAAAGAAAAAAGCAAATTAAATCTAAAGGAAGTAGAAGAAAAGAAATACTAAGACTTAGAAAAGAAATCAATGAAACTGAGGGACTTCCCTGGTGGTCCAGTAGCTAAGACTCCGTGCTTCCAGAGGGGAGTAGGGGGCATGGGTTCAATCCCTGGTCAGGGAACTAATATCCCACAGGCTGTGTGGAGCAGCCAAAAAAAAAAAAAGAAATCAATGAAATCAAAAACAGGAAATCAACAGAGAATATCAATAAAACTAAAAGCTGGTTCTTTGAAAATATCAATAAAATTGATAAGCCTCTAGCCAGGCTAAGAAGAAACAGAGAAGATACAAATTACTAATATAGGATATGAAAGAGGAGAATAGCACTACAGATCCTATGGACATAAAAAAGATAATAAAGGAATACCATGAATAACTACGCCCATAAATTTGATAACCTAGAAGAAATGGACTAATTCCTTGAAAGACACAATGTGCCCAAAAACTCAAACAAGAAGAAAGAGACAATCTGAAGAGGCCTATACCTGGATATAGATATATCTATAATATGTTTGTTGTCAATTGCATATTGTTGGGTCTTATTTATTGATCTAATCTGACATCTCTTTTAATTCATAATTTAAATCATTAATGTTCAACTGATTAAAGATACTGAATCAATAATTAATAACCTTCCAAAACAGAAAGCACCAGGTCCAGATGGGTTCACCGGTGAATTCCACCAAACACTTAAGGAAGAAATTATGCCAATTCTCTACAATCTCTTTCAGAGGACAGAAGCAGAATGAATACTTCCTAACTTATTCTATGAGACCAGCATTATCCTAATACCAAAATTAGACAAAGACATTACAAGAAAGCTACAGATCAATATCTCTCATGAGCATAGATGCAAAAATCCTCAACAAAATCTTAGCAAATTGAACCCAATGATGTATAAAATACACCATGACCAAGTGGGATTTACCCCAGGTATGCAAGGCTGATTCAACATTTGAAAATCAATTAATGTAATCCATCACATCAACAGGCCAAAAAGAAAAAAGTCACATGATCATATCAATAGATGCAGAAAAAGCATCTGACAAAACCAAACACCCATTTATGATAAAATTCAGTAAACTATGGATAGGGAGGAACTCCCTCAACTTGATAAAGACTATCTACAAAATCCCTACAGCTAATATCATACCTAATGGTGAGTACCTTGAAGCTTTCCTGCTAAGATCCGTAACAAGGCAAGGATGTCCCCTCTCACTACTCCTTTTTGACATCATACTGGAAGTTCTAGCTAATGTAATAAGACAAGGCAATAAAAGGTATATAGATTGGGAAGGAAGAAATAAAACTGTCTTTTGTTTGTAGATGACACGATCATCTATATAGAAAATCCTAAAGAATCAACAGAAAAAACCTCTGGAACTAACAAGTGATTGTAGTGAGGTTGCAGGATACCAAGTTTTTTTTTTTTGGCTGCGTTGGGTCTTCATTGCTGCATGCAGGCTTTCTCTAGTTGTGGTGAGCGGGGGCTACTCTTCATTGCAGTGCACGGGCTTCTCAATGCGGTGGCTTCTCTTGTTGCAGAGCACGGGCTCTAGGCATGCAGGCTTCAGTAGTTGCAGCATGTGGGCTCAGTAGTTGCAGCGCGCAGATTCTAAGGAACACGAGCTTCAGTAGTTGTGGGTTGCAGGCTCTACAGTGCAGGCTCAGTAGTTGTGGCACATGGGCTTAGCTGCTCTGTGGCATGTAGGATATTCCCAGACCAGGGCTCAAACCTATGTCCCCTGCATTGGCAGGCGGATTCTTAACCTCTGCACCACCAGGGAAATCCCAGGATACAAAGTTAATATACAAAAGTCCTCTGCTTTCCTACAAACCAGCAATGAAAAGTGGAACTTAAAATCACAATACCATTTACATTATCATTTAAAAAATGAAATTCTTAGATATAAATCTAACGAAACATATACGACAAGATCTCTATTAGGTACAGTACAAAACTCTTTGCATCATAGATTAAATCATTAAAAGCCTCTATTAAGTAGTGAATGCAAATATTATTAGTTTTCATAAGCAGGTATTTATCGCTCCATCTACTTTTCTGGGCAACCTGCCAAGTAATATATCATTTAAAATTTCTATTTCTTTAATTGTTCCTTCCTATCTTGGTTACCAGATCCACTGACCATTTATGTAATTAAAGGAATTAATCAGTTAAATTACATACAACTTTTATTGTTCTCTTAAAACACTGACTCAACAGTACACAGTATACATAGATAAAATAATATTTTCAGATTAAAAAAACACTAATTCTGTATTTTAAAATCAAACAAGTCAGAGATTGCTAGCTTTACTTTCGTTCTCCCCTCCTTCAAGGCATACAGTCTCCTCTTAAATTACACGTGACCGTTTGACTGAGTTTTGGCAAACAGGATGTAAGAAGAAATAATGCATGCTACATTCAGGTCTGGCCCATCAAGACCTCCCTTGTACAATCTGTTTCCCTCCTTCTCCTGCTAGCTAGATGCAGAGTATCCAGCAGAGGACTTGAGGCCCTAAGAATCTTAGAGCCTTGGACTTCCCTGGTGGCGCAGTGGTTAAGAATCTACCTGCCAATGCAGGGGACACGGGTTTGAGCCTTGGTCCGGGAAGATCCCACATGCCATGGAGTAACTAAGCCCATGTGCCACAACTACTGAGCCTGTGCTCTAGAGCCTGTGAGCCACAACTACTGAGTCTGTGCTCTAGAGCCTGTGAGCCACAACTACTGAGCCTGTGTGCCACAACTACTGAAGCCTGTGCTCTAGAGCCCACAAGCCACAACTACTGAAGCCCGTGAGCCTACAGCCCATGCTCCACAACAAGAAAAGCCACCATAATGAGAAGTCTGAGCACCGCAAAGAGTAGCCCCCGCTCACTGCAACTAGAGAAAGCCCCCGCACAGTAAGGAAGACCCAAAGCGGCAATCAATCAATCAATCAAAAAGAATCTTAGAGGCCTTCCCTGGTGGCGCAGTGGTTGAGAATCTGCCTGCCCCGGTCCAGGAAGATCCCACATGCTGCGGAGCGGCTGGGCCCGTGAGCCATGGCCGCTGAGCCTGCGCATCCGGAGCCTGTGCTCCGCAACAGGAGAGGCCACAACAGTGAGAGGCCCGCGTACCACAAAAAAAAAAAAAAAAAAAAAAAAGAATCTTAGAGCTTCAACATTAATGAAGCCTGGATCACATGAAGGCCATTCACCAAACTCCTTCAATAAAGTGTTAAGTAAGTGACAATCGGTTTCTTCTTGTTAAGCCTCAGAGATTTGGGGGTTGTTGGTTAAACCAATAGCCTATCCTGATGAACACAGAACAATTACCAGTGAGAGTCTGTATTTGTAACTGTTTCCAAGTTTGTGATTACTGATACATTCAGAGCCTGCCACTATCCTATATATCACCTCTGTATGATTCAAAGGGACCATTCTAGTAGATGAATTAGTTAAAGGTGCCCTCTCTGGGAGGACACAACTGCACAGGAAACAGATTGGCAAGGCAACCATTATCTCTGTGTGAAGGAAAGGGGGCCTTTCCTCAAGGGACCATGCCAAGGCATTCAGCGTGACGAGGAAAGCCAAGACTGGTTTTCAGTTTCCGTTGGAACCCTAGCTTAGCAAGGGCACAAACTGTACAAGAGTTCTAGAAGGCCCTGGACATACTTCTCTACCATTCTTCTTCCTACAATAGGACTACGACGCTCCTTAAGTTTCCATGACATTTTATATATCAACCATAATTCAGTAAAACGGGCACATATTAATTTTTCTGCATACATGTAAGGTCATTTTTTAGGTAGACAACCATAAAAATAATTCTTAAAAGATTTAAAATAAAACTCATTTAAATTTAGGCAGTGAATCATTCTTTCATTCCAATAAAGTTCAAAAACAAGCTCAGATTGCTTTTTTAAAAAATTAAAAGTAAATATTAACTTTCTCACCCTATTAAGTAAAATTCATTGCAAGTAGAGCACAGACATACTTTTCACTGTTATTAATTTTAAATTACCCCAAGTTCCAGTTTTCCTGACATTTAGTAAAATTAAGCCCAGGGTAACTACTGCGGAGGATGGTAGAAGAAATCCCAGCCTGGCCAAGATGTTTGAGCCATAGCACTACTTGCTCAAGAAAATCAGTAACTTTTTAGGACCTCAGGTTGCTCATCTGAAAAGTAAAAGGGTTAACAATGGATATTTCCAATGTGCACCCCTGTTACAAATTTCCTCAAGTCCGACCCCTGGAGATTCAATCAAAGGGATACAATTGTTGTGAGAATTAAAATGATCCTATGAAATGCCTAGCACAGTAACTAGGACACAGCAGATGCTGAATAAATATCATTTTACTCTAAAGCTCAACCACAGAATTCTAGGACTACTGACTCTATTAATACTGTTGAATTCATTAACTAAAACAATTTTTTTTAGAAATGAACTTCACAAAAAATATTTCCAAAGTCACTTCCAAATCTTATTTCCAAAATTCTACCAACCTATAATAAAAGAATTCAAACTCTGTCTTTTAGAGACTAAAGCACAAATGTGTTTGAGATATACATTAAAATTAGGCAAATGGTGTGTAACTAATGTATATAAAACAATGCACATATTATATACAAAAATAATTCATTATTTTTCTAGTATGTTATATAAAAAACTCTAAAACGAAAGATGGAAAGGAAAGTAAAAAAGACCTCTTGCCTGAATGCCTGCAATAAGTTTTGAAAAGCCCCTATGAAATGATTTTAAAAGGAAAAACAAGCAATAAAAAACTACGTGAATAGCCAACTGCAAATAGCTACAAACATGGGAATGTGCATAAACACCAGTATTCAGAGAAATAAAACTTAAAGTTAGATACTATTTTTGATCCAGCTTGGCAAAAACAAATTAATGACTGGCAATATCCACTCCTGGTAAGGGTGAGACGCACCAGATCCTCCTACAAATCGTTAGTAGAAACATAAATTGCTATAGCATTTAAAAAATTTTTACCTATTAGAAAAAAAATTGTTTTACCTATTAATATTTATTTAAAAATTTAGGGGCTTCCCTGATGGCACAGTGGTTAAGAATCCACCTGCCAATGCAGGGGACACGGGTTCAAGCCCTGGTCCGGGAAGATCCCACATGCCGCGGAGCAACTAAGCCCGTGCGCCACAACTACTGAGCCTGCACTATAGAGCCTGCGAGCCACAACTACTGGGCCCACGTGTCACAACTACTGAAGCCTGTGTGCACCTAGGGCCCATGCTCCGCAACAAGAGAAGCCACCGCAACAGGAAGCCCGTGTACCACATGGAAGAGTAGCCTCTGCTCGCCTCAACTAGAGAAAGTCCACGTGCGGCAACAAAGACCCAATGCAGCCAAAAATAAATAAATACATATTTTTTAAAATAAATAAATAAGTAAAAGTTTAATGCAGATATGCTTTATTACAGGAACGCCATTTTCAAAATTATTAAAATAAAAGCACAAGTATAACGAGATAAAAAAGGATGTTCATTACAGTATTGTTTTTCAACAGCTTACATTAATCAGATGCGGATCAATGCGGATGTTAAATAATCTACAGCCATAATGTGAACTATGATGCTGCCAATAACACTGAGATTTTTTTTTATAAATTTTTTTAAGAAGTTATTTTATTTATTATTTTTGGTTGCGTTGGGTCTCCATTGCCACATGCAGGCTTTCTCTAGTTGCAGAGAGCGGAGGCTACTCTTCATTGTGGTGTGCAGGCTTCTCATTGCAGTGGCTTCTCTTGTTGTGGAGCATGGGCTCTAGAGCACAGGCTCAGTAGTTGTGGTGCATGGGCTTAGTTGCTCCGCAGCACGTGGGATCTTCCCAGACCAGGGCTCAAACCTGTGTCCCTGCATTGGCAGGTGGATTCTTAACCACTGCGCCACCAGGGAAGCCCAAAACTGCCATCTTTAAGTATTCACTTGAGGAAAATATCAATGATAAAAATACTATTAAATATGAAAGACAAGGTATAGAATAAACTTAAGTATGATCCTACTTTCTATAAAGGATTAAAAAAAAACCTACATATTAACTGAGCACACATAAAAGGAAAAGATTCACGCCAAACATAAGGGGGTAAATTTGAAAAGAAACAAAAGAAGACAATTGATTTTACTGTATATACCTCTGTACTATTTGAGTTGTTGAAACCACGATTAATTTTTAAATTAAAACAAAAATTTCTATGAAACAGTCAAAATGTCTGATATGCGCTCAAATAATAGGAGAGAAAAGTTGTTAGCTTCATTGTTTTTATTGTACCTTATCCAAGGTTATACAAAAAGAATCATTCATAATACCAAGTGGCATGATATCTACTTGAATTTATATTCTGAATGAACGTAACTAGAAGAGCAAACAGAGCATAAGCAATCTTCTTATACTCTGCCTTGGATTCATATCTTCGGATAGAACAAAAATTACCAGTTACTGACAGTGCCTATTCACTGCCAAGGGTAACGTAAAAAGTCCTGAAATAAAGCATTAAGCCATGATGTAACATAAACACATCCATAAAACTGTTCCATGATTTCTAGTGGCAAATACTTATGTTCTTTTGTTCCACAAATAGAAATAGAATTCTCTTTTCTTTTCACTTGACATCAATGTGATACCAACAAGTACTTTGTAAGACTATGATTATCAAAATGCCATAAAATGCACAGACTTTTTTTTTTGTGGTCGCTCCACACAACATGAACGATCTGAGTTCCCAGACCAGGGATTAAACCTGTGCCCCCTGCAGTGGAAGTGTGGAATCTTAACCACTAGGTTAAGGACCACTAGGGAAGTCCCACACTGACTTTTTAATAATGTGCAAAGCACTGTATCTGTCAGAATTCACTCAGTAAGTATTTGCTAAATGACTGTATATACAAATGATGTTGAGCCAAAGACTATGTCATCTCATTTCAGCTTAGCAGCAACTGTGAGTTATTTATTAACCCCCCTATTTAGAGGACGAAATTGTTTAAATAACTTATTTGGAGTGATTGTGTTAAATGGCAGAGCCAGAATTAGAACTCCAGTGGTCTTATTCTGTTATTTCTTTACATACTACATATAAACTGTGAAAATATGCGCTATTTCCAAAAGTGAAAAAAAAATCACAGAAGATGAGGAGGTACAGGAAAACGGAATAGAAAGAAGTAGAAAAACCTAACAATGGTAGCAAGTCAAACTGCAAAGAAGTAAAGAATTGACCCAAAGCATTTGAGGCACAGCTAGAGAGCAGCAGCATATATCTGTGTATCCTGTTTAGTAACTGTAGTTCCTTTCCTCAGAGGATCTCTTACCTCATGCCATGGACATGCATCTCAGCACATGTAGACCCAAATTTTACCTCTGATTTCCTTTTACCCAGGGTTCTTGATGGCCTAGTATTTTTTAAAAATTTTATTTATTTATTTTTTATACAGCAGGTTCTTAGTTATCTATTTTATACATATTAGTGTATATATGTCAATCCAATCTCCCAATTCATCCCACCACCACCCCACTTTCCCCCCTTGGTGTCCATACGTTTGTTCTCTACATCTGTGTCTCTATTTCTGCCCTGCAAACTGGTTCATCTGTATCATTTTTCTAGATTCCACATATATGCGTTAATATACGATATTTGTTTTTCTCTTTCTGACTTACTTCACTCTGTAGATGGTCTAGTATTGAATCACTTTGTTATTTACAGGTAATAGGCATTTCAGAGATGACTCCCTACAAACAGAACAACTTGTTTAGCCATGTATGGGTCAGCTATTGCTGAACTGATGTTGTATAACAAAACTCCAAAAATGCCAATGGTTTACCACATTAAATGCTAATTTCTTATTCATGAATTCGAGTTTGGTTGGAGCATCTCCGCTGCAGGTTTGTGAATTGAGTTCAGTTCTCCTTCACTTATCTTTCATTCTGGGACCCAATCTGAAGGGGCAGTAATTAGCTGGGGCAAGTTTTTCTTGTAGGAAACAGCAGAAGTACAAGAGAACTACAAGAAACTTGCCAGGGCTCTTAAAGCCTCACTTCAGAAATTGTCTGCTGTCACTTCCATCTCCATTCTATTGGCTCAAGTAAGTCATATGACCAAGTCCAAAGTCAGTGAGTCAGAGATGACTATTTCACCCCAAGGAAAAGGGTGGGAAAGGATTATTTGCTGAGAAATGATTCAAATTACCATCAATTCTAAGAGAAACTCCCATAAAAATTTCACATGTTCATTTCAATAATGAACATGCAAATATAGCAAGGTGATGATCAAGCAACTCACTACTATCATATTCTTACATGACAGCTCACAGAAACAGTAAATATAAGAATGACAGACTCAAGATGCAAAAACTTCTCAATATAACTGGCACAGTGGGCTATCTCAATACAATGGACCCTCACAGAGGTAAAAGTTCTGCTGTGGGTTCAGAATAGAATGGAGAAGATCTGATTTAATGGTAAAATACGTAAAAGACTCCGTGGTTTTGAATTTAAGCTCAATACAAGCCACTAACGTAACATAGCTATCTAAAAGGATAATGCATCTTAGTCTATATTAACAGAAATAACATCACTGAGTGACCAGTACGTAAGAAATGCATAGTAAAACTTAAACAGTCTGCTCTACTCTGAGCCAATCATATCCATAGGATTATTAGGGTTCTGATCCGAGTATCAATGTCTGAGGAATAATGACAGGAAACAACATTGGTAAAAGGTTTAAAAACTGAGGCACATAGGTCATTCAAGTGTGAACTAAATAAACTACAGAATTTTAGGGCTGGGAAGACTAGGAATGGTGTATAGACCTGCAGAAAGAGGTAAGAGCAAGCATAAAAGTTGTCTTCAAATTCCTAAAAGACTGTCGTGTACCCAAAGATTACACAGAAAAGCAGATTTTTGCTCAGTATAAATAGAAACTTTCTAACTAGAAGATGAATGCCTTGAACGACAATAAAAATTACTATCACTGAATTCAGAAAGAAGTTGCAAGACCTCTGTATCAGTGTTTGGCAAATTTTTTCTGTAAAGTGCATAGAGAGTAAATATTTTTGGCTTTGCAGGCCATATGGTCCCTGTGACAACTCTGCCAGTGCAGCAAGAAAGAAGCCAGAGATAATATTAACAAATGAGCATGACTATGGTCCAATAAAACTTTACTTATAAAAACAGGTGTCAAGCCAGATGGTTGTAGTTTGCCAACCCCTTCTCTATATTAAAAAGAGAGAATGAATGTAAAGAGAATTGGAACATACGAACTTTACATCACTTCCGGCTCCAAGGCTCCATTAAAAAGTCATTAAAACAGGGCTTCCCTGGTTGGCGCAGTGGTTGAGAGTCCGCCTGCCAATGCAGGGGACACGGGTTCGTGCCCCACTCCAGGAAGATCCCACATGCCGCAGAGCGGCTGGCCCTGTGAGCCATGGCCGCTGAGCCTGCGCGTCCGGAGCCTGTGCTCCGCAACGGGAGAGGCCACAACAGTGAGAGGCCCACGTACCGCAAAAAAAAAAAAAAAGTCATTAAAACAATTCAATGATATATAGAAGTAGGTGAGGGAAAAAGGACATCTATCAGTCTAGATAAATATAAGATATAGGTATATCAGATACACAGGTATGTGTACATTTATAAATCATATACAGAAGATTGCTATAAACATATATGAAATGGGTCACCCTCGTTAAAATATATTTGAGAGATAGCTGCTAAACATGTAAGCTCTTAAAGAGGTCCCTATTATGGAAGGACATTGGTGTAATTGTGAAATGGACATAGGAACCCAGGCACTACCATAATGATTTTTCAGTATCAGGTGAAAAAATAAGACAACATTAACTATAACCATTATCCTTAAACAAGCTTTTCCATGTCTACACAGGGAGATAAAAGGAACATCTGCAAACTGCCTGCTTAAAGTTACTTCAAATTGACTTTATATTTGTTGGGTATTACATCTCCATACAAAGATATGGGAAGATATTCTCCCCATTGTATTTCAAACAAAGCAAAACAAAGTTATAATTGGGTTTCACCAAAGGTCCAGAATTTCTACTCTAGGAAAAATAATAAAAAAAAACTCAGAACATCTCCCAGTGACCCTCCAGTAATCCTTAGATCAGAACAAAGGTCCTCCAACTGTTTGTTACTGGTCCACAATAAGAAAAGTACAGAAATTAAATGTAGGCATTTAGACACTTTTACAGCAATCTGACATTAGTTAGTTCGTCAACTATAATGCAAGAGAAAACAATCTGAGAAAATAAAATCATTTATTTACGTAACTTGTCATTTTATAATCATTTAAATTTTTAATCAATCCTGTAATTTATAATTTAATATTATTACTTAAGAAAATAAATAGATATTTTTACTTCTGTTTTACAAACAGCAAAAAGCTTAACTGGCCTTCTTTGGTGAGGAAAGATACACCTCTGAATGAGGCACAAGTAGTAAATCAAATAACAATGGAAGTGATTTCAAAACAAGGAAGACCAAAGAGTTCATACTAATTTTACTTATAAGTATAATTTACAGTGAAGTGGTAAAACCACAATGTGTTATTTGCAGAGATGGACTGGCTATGAAACAATAAAACATTTATATAGAAAATATAAAGAAATACAGTTCAACACAAAAAAAATTAATCTGAAAATAAAGAGTACTGAATTACAAAGCCAAGAGAAGCACTTTTCTTCTTTCACATATAACATTAGTGTTTTCTAGGGTTCTTGCACAGTAGTTCCTCAGGATACTAAAACCAAAAAAAAACCATATATGTTGACATTAAGGAAAAACTCCATCAAATATGTGTGCCTGGAAATATTCAGTGAGTCTGCAATAATCTTTTTAAAAAATTTTTTAAATTTAATTTTATTTATTTTTTATACAGCAGGTTCTTATTAGTTATCTATTTTATATATATTAGTGTATATATGTCAATACCAATCTCCCAGTTCATCCCGCTACCACCCCCACTGCCAGAATCAATTTCTAGTGATACCATAGTTCAATGCATTCAGGAACTGGCTAATGATAAGGAAAATAATTCATAGAACACACAAACCTAGCAATGTGTTTTTATTGACCCTTTATAAATGCAAAGATAACATGTCAATTACATTTGAATAGGATGGTGTTATGAAGGAAGAATTTTTTTTCAGCTTAATTGCCAAACATAAATAACTTCGAACTGCATAAACTTATGAAAGATTATATATTCAACAAATGTGATTTGGAGTTTAAATTTTGTGTAACAGTATTTTCTGATGGTGCAACTGTCATGACAGGAATATTATGGACAGTTAAAGGATTAAGGAGTTTGCCAGATTAAGGAGTTTACTCCAGAGGGTAAGTCAATGCACTGCTTCCTTCATTGAGAAATTCTTGCCATGATTTTAAATAAAAGTCACCTGTCTACACAATATGCTTACTGATGTACTATAATTGTGGATTACTTAAAGGTTAATGCAACATAGTAGAGAGTATCCTCACTGAGTGATAATATGGAAACTGATCATATACTACAGGTTCCACGGTATCAAGGGGAAATGTTCTGTCAAAAATGAAAAATGAATTCTTAGTGTTTCTACAAGATAAAAAATGTTTGGTCCCAATATTTTAAAGGTGTGAATTAGATAGCCAGACTTATCTGTCTTATATATTTGTTATTTTTAATGATCTTTATACTTCATGTAAGGAAGGCATACAAATGTTTCTCAATGGCCAGTAAGATCAAAGCAAACAAGGAAGTTAGCAGACTGAATGAGATACTTATGACATGTTCCATAATATAATAATTTTCATTGAAGTAGGTAATATCAGATATTGTACATTTGTTGAAAGATTATCTCTACACACCTTACAAATTTGTTTTGTTTTGTTTTGTTTTTTGTACCTGGGAAGGCCCCGCAAGGTCCTGCTCAGTTTTTTCTCTGTTTGCTTTTTTGTTTTAATTAATTTTTATTGGAGTATGGTTGCTTTACAATGTTGTGTTAGCCTCAACTACATGACAAACGAATCAGCCATACACATACAGATATCCCCTCCCTTTTGGACTTCCCTCCCATTTAGGTTACCACAGTGCCTTAGGTCGAGTTCCCTGTGCTATACAGTATATTCCCCACCAGTTGTCTATTTTATACAAAATATCAATAAAGTATATGTGTCAATCCCTGTCTCCCAATTCCTCCCTCCCCACCCCTTCCCCCCTTGGTATCCATACATTTGTTCTCTACATCTATGTCTCTATTTCTGCTTTGCAAATAAGATCATCTGTATCATTTTTCTAGGTTCCACATATGTCCATTATTATACGATATTTGCTTTTCTCTGACTTACTTCACCCTGTATGACACTCTCTACGTCCATCCGCATCTCTACAAATAACTCAGTTTCATTCCTTTTTATGGCTGAGTAATACTCCATTGTACATATGTACAACATCTTCTTTATCCATTCCTCTGTTGATGGACATTTAGGTTGCTTCCATGTCCTGGCTACTGTACATAGTGCTGCTATAAACATTGGGGTGCATGTGTATTTTTGAATTATGGTTTTCTCTGGGCATATGACCAGTAGTGAGATTGTTGGGTCATATGGTACTTGTTTTTAGTTTAGTTTTGTTTTGGTTTGCGGTACGCAGGCCTCTCACTGTTGTGGCCTCTCCTGTTGCGGAGCACAGGCTCTGGACACGCAGGCTCAGTGGCCATGGCTCACGGGCCCAGCTGCTCCGCGGCATGCAGGATCCTCCCGGACTGGGGCACGAACCCGTGTCCTGTGCATTGGCAGGCGGACTCTCAACCACTGCACCACCAGGGAAGCCCTGTTTTTAGTTTTTTAAGGAACCTCCATACTGTTTTCTACAGTGGCTATATCAATTTACATTCCCACCAACAGTGCAGGAGGGTTCCCTTTTCTCCACACCCTCTCCAGCATTTGTTGTTTGCAGATTTTTTGATGATGGTCATTCTGACCAGTGTGAGGTCTATACCTCATTGTAGTTTTGATTTGCATGTCTCTAATAATTAGTGATGGTGAGTATCTATTCATGTGTGTGCTGCCCATCTGTATGTCTTCTTTGGAGAAATGTTTATTTAGGTCTTCTGCCCATTTCTTGATTGGGTTGTTTTTTTTTTGATACTGAGTTGTATGAGCTGCTTGTATATTGTGGAGATTAATCCTTTGTCAGTTACTTCATTTGCAAATATTTTCTCTCATTCTGAGGGTTGTCTTTTTGTCTTGTTTATGGTTTCCTTTGCTGTGAAAAAGCTTTTAAGTTTCATTAGGTCCCATTTGTTTTTGTTTTTTCATTACTCTAGGAGGTGGGTCAAAAAAGATGTTGCTGTGATTTATGTCAAAGAGTGTTTGGGCTATGTTTTCCTCTAAGAGTTTTATAGTGTCTGGTCTTACAGTTAAGTCTTTAATCCATTTGAGTTTATTTTTGTGTATGGTGTTAGGGACTGTTCTAATTTCATTCTTTTATATGTAGCTGTCTAATTTTCCCAGCACCACCTATTGAAAAGGTTGTCTTTTCTCCATTGTATATTCTTGCCTGTTTTGTCATAGATTAGGTGACCATAGGTGCATGGGTTTATCTCTGGGCTTTCTATCCTGTTCCATCGATCTATATTTCTGTTTTTGTGCCAGTACCATATTGTCTTGATTACTGTAACTTTTTATACTACAAAGTACAGTACAGAGAGCCTCATTCCTCCAGCTCCATTTTTCTTTCTCAAGATTGCTTTGGCTATTTGGCATCTTTTGTGTTTCCATACAAATTGTAAAATTTTTTGTTCTAGTTCTGTGGAAAATGCCATTGGTAACTTGATAGGGATTGCACTGAATTGCACTGAATCTGTAGATTGCTTTGGGGAGTATAGTCATTTTTACAATATTGATTCTTCCAATCCAAGAACATGGTATATCTCTCCATCTGTTTCTGTCATCTTTGATTTCTTTCATCAGTGTTTTGTATGTTTTCTGAGTACAGGTCTTTTGCCTTCTTAGGTAGGTTTATTCCTAGGTATTTTATTCTTTTTGTTGCAATGGTAAATGCAATTGTTTCCTTAATTTCTCTTTCTGCCCTTTTGCTGTTAGTGTATAGGAATGCAAGAGATTTCTGTGAATTAATTTTGTATTCTGCAACTTTACCAAATTCATTGATTAGCTCGAGTAGTTTTCTGGTGGTATCTTTAGGATTTTCTATGTATAGTATCATGTCATCTGAAAACAGTGACAGTTTTTCTTCTTTTCCAGTTTGTATTCCTTTTATTTCTTTTTCTTCTCTGATTGCTGTGGCTAGGACTTCCAAAACTATGTTGAATAATAGTGGTGAGAGTGGACACCCTTGTCTTGTTCCTGATCTTAGAGGAAATGCTTTCAATTTTTCACTATTGGGAATAATGTTTGCTGTGGTTTTGTCATATATGGCCTTTATTATGTTGGGGTAGATTCCCTCTGTGCCCACTTTCTGGAGAGTTTTTATCATAAATTGGTGTTGAATTTTGTTGAAAGCTTTTTCTGCATCTATTGAGGTTATCATATGGTTTTTATCCTTCAATTTGTTAATACAGTGTATCACATTGATTGATTTGCATATATAGAAGAATCTTTGCATCACTGAGATAAATCCCACTTGATCACGGTATATGATCCTTTTAATGTGTTGTTGCATTCTGTTTGCTGGTATTTTGTTGAGGATTTTTGCGTCTATGTTCATCAGTGATATTGGCCTGTAGTTTTCTTTTTTTGTGATATCTTTGTCTGGTTTTGGTAACAGGGTGATGGTAGCCTGGCGTGGAATGAGTTTGGGAGTGTTCCATCCTCTGCAATTTTCTGGAAGAGTTTGAGAAGGACTGGTGTTAGCTCTTCTCTAAATGTTTGATAGACTTCACCTGTAAAGCCATCTGGTCCTGGAGTTTTGTTTGTTGGAAGAGTTTTAATCACAGTTTCAATTTCATTACTTGTGCTTGATCTGTTCGTATTTTCTATTTCTTCTTGGTTCAGTTTTGGAAGGCTGTACTTTTCTAAGAATTTGTCCATTTCATCCAGGTTGTCCATTTTATTAGCATATAGTTGCTTGTAGTACTCTCTTATGATCCTTTGTGTTTCTATGGTGTCAGCTGTAATTTCTCCTTTTCCATTTCTAATTTTACTGATTTGAGTCCTCTCCCTTTTTTTCTTGATGAGTCTGGCTAAAGCTTTATCAATTTTGTTCATTTTCTCAAAGAACCAGCTTTTAGTTTTACTGATTTTTGCTACTGTTTTCTTCATTTCTATTTCATTTATTTCTCCTCCGATCTTTATGATTTCTTTCCTTCTACTAACTTTGGTTTTGTTTGTTCTTCTTTCTCTAGTTGCTTTAGGTGTAAGGTTAGGTTGTTTATTTTAGATGTTTCTTGTTTCTTGAGGTAGGATTGTATTGCTATAAACTTCCCTCTTAGAACTGCTTTTGCTGCGTCCCATAGGTTTTGGTCTATCGTGTTTTCATGGTCATTTGTTTCTAGGTATTTTTTGATTTCCTCTTTAATTTCTTCAGGGATCCCTTGGTTTTTTAGTAGAGTATTGTTTAGCCTCCATGTGTTTGTATTTCTTTTACAGTTTTTTTCCTGTAATTTATTTCTAATCTCATAGCGCTGTGGTCAGAAAAGATGTTTGCTACGATTTCAATTTTCTTAAATTTACCAAGGCTTGATTTGTGACCCAAGATGTAATCTATCCTGGAGACTGTTCCATGAGCACTTGAGAAGAAAGTGTATTCTGCCACTTTCGGGTAGTATGTCCTATAAATATCAATTAAGTCTATTTGGTCTATTGTGTCATTTAAAGTTTGAACACACCTTACAAATTTGATGAAACATTTTCAATCTTCTTTTCCCATCAAAAGAAGATCCACATACAGGACATTTATGACTCCAGAATCCATTTCTTTAATTGAGAGAGAATTTAAATTTAATTATAACTCTACAGGACAAATTGTTGGAACTGACTACTAATGAAAAATGTATTCTGTAAATAAAAAACCATTTGCTTCATCTTAGAAAAAAAGTTAGAAATGAATATCCTGAGTTAGTTGAAATTTCTTTTAAATCTCTTCTCCCATTCTCATCAACACACCTGTGTGAGTCTGGTTTCTCTACACTGAATGTTGTTAAAATAAAACATAGGAATAGTTTAGATATACATTATCTCTTATGAATAGCACTGTTGTCAATCCAACCTAGACTAGATAAAGTAACAGTAAGAAGCAAATTTATTTGACATATTAAAAATTTTATTGATATACACAATGTTTGTTAGAGTGTATATAGACATTTAACAAATGGGTTGCAATTCCACTCAACTTTTTGTTTTGTTAGTAGAACTGTAGAATGACAAAAAAATTATGACTGTTTATAGCAACTCTATATTAATAGGCTAGAAGATACTTTCCAGTAACAACATTTATAATATTTCTAATTCTTTTCTTTTTCCTTACATACAACTGTTTTAATTATACTTATTGAAATGTAATTTATCTGTTTAATCTAAAATTTTAAGCTTATATTTTGTCTTTTTAAATTTCATTTTCCAGGGACTTCCCTGGTGGTCCAGTGGTTAAGACTCTGCGCTGCCCATGAAGGGGGCACAGGTGCAGCTCCTGTTCGGGGAACTAATATCCTTCATGCCATGTGGTGTGGCCAAAAGATTTTTTTAAAAAAGGACTATTAAAATGAATAAATTATCATTAAAAAATAAATTTTGTTTTCCTAGTAATTTACTTTTATTGTACTTTACAAAAGTGTCCATGCACAAATTATTTTTTTATTTTTTATTTTTTTAACATCTTTATTGGAGTATAATTGCTTTACAATGGTGTGTTAGTTTCTGCTTTACAACAAAATGAATCAGTTATATATATACATATGTTCCCATATCTCTTCCCTCTTGCATCTCCCTCCCTCCCACCCTCCCTATCCCACCCCTCCAGGCGATCACAAAGCACCCAGCTGATCTCCCTGTGCTATGCGGCTGCTTCCCACTAGCTATCTACCTTACGTTTGGTAGTGTATATATGTCCATGCCTCTCTCTCACTTTGTCACAGCTTACCCTTCCCCCTCCCCCATGCACAAATTATTAAAGGAAAAAAAAAATCCTCACAACAGGTAGTTCAAGAAGCACAGCGATATCGCACAGGCTGGCAAATTACAACCTGCTATCTGTTTTTCTAAATAAACCTTGGAACACAATCACATGTATTTGTTTACCAACCATCTACAGCTACTCTCACTCTACAACAGCAAAATTGGACAGTTGTGGCAGAGAGCATATGGCCCTCAAAGCCTAAAATATTTACTCTCTGGTCCTTTGAAGAAAAAAAAAAACGTCTGCCAACCCTTGCTCTAGATGGCTGAACATAATTTTGAGAAGGCCTCTCTATTTTTCTGCCCCAATCATTCAATAAGCAAAGACATTACTGGAGCTCAGGACCATTAAGATGATTAAACATTCCTACCTGCAGACACAGGGCCAGAAGAATTAAGTTTAGATACTACTTAGGCATCACCTCTGACAGAGAATGAAGGGCATGTAAAACCCCTCTGCATGGTGTCTGTCTCTGGGTATCCTAAAACTCTAATTTGCATGTCTGATTTTGATTTATCTGATCCAGATAGAAGAATAAGCACTAAATCTGGAAGATCCAAAAGAATCTTCAAGCCAGACAAACGAGAGTTCCAACTACAGGAGTGCATCTGTGTGTGGATCAGAGGGAAAAATGACTTTCTTCTGTTATAATTTTTATCTAATTGCACTTTGAACACTTTCAAAAAATGGTATCCTATATAGATTTCAAGAAGCAACAACGAAAACAGTAGAAAAGATCATTTTAGTTTGATGTGCTTTGGATTTTGTTACTTGGAATCCAATTCTAAAATAACAAGTTAATCTATAATAGTTATCCAATTCAATGTCCAAGGTTCAATTATTTTAAAATAATAAAATTATTTTTGTAAAAAGTTATGCCCAGAGTAGGTCATTATATTCTTCTATAGGCTGGAAATGCAAAGTCTCTAAAATAGAAGGATATCCTGTTATTCTGAGAACAATGCCTCACTATTACCTACCTCTTGAATAATTTCCTATTATGATTTTTTGAATTCCATTATAATATACACCACATATATAATGAATATAATTCTTGAAAGTTGCTGAAAAATGTTAGGATTTGTTTTTAAACTTTCATCTTTAGAACAACAGTGCCCAGAATATCTTGAGCATTGATATCATAGAGTCAATATATCAATGAATATTTGAGTTCTTCCTTTCAAGAAGTTACAAGCCATAAGGAAAGATGATATACAATTCTTGGCTAAAAACAGTTCATAAGCTAGTTGAGATCTTCTACATAGTTTAAAAACAAGAAATACTTTTAATGTCTAATGGTATGGAGAACTTATCTTCAAAACTTGTATCAGCAATCATATCCTAAAGTATTGGAAACTATAGGGTAAAAATGCTATAATTAATGTAAGCCAAAAATATTTAAGAAAATTGAATAACATGACTACAAAAAATCCAAACCCAAAAAAAAGCAAATCTAATTTTGAGCATTAATAATGAGAAGTCTTAGTAACAGAATTAACTGCAGTGAGTTCAGTCCAAAATTAAAATAAAGCATATAAATAGAAAATAAAAAGTATTAAAACATCAACTCTGAACAAAACAAAAAAGGGGTAAAAATAGATCTTTCAAAAACAAAGCACACTTGAGGTATTTAGGGGGAAGTGTCCTGATGTCTGCAATTTACTTTGAAACACACCAAAAATAAAATGGAATACTGAATGATACAATGATCAAAATATGGATGGATATGTGATAAAGCAAGTATACTAAATGTTAATGGTAGAATGTAGGTGGTGGGTATATGGGTATTAACTGTTATACTCTTTCAACTTTGCTGTATATTTAGATGTATTAATAATAAAAGGGAACAATATAAAGCATATTAACATTTTAACATCCTTTCAGTATATTAGATGAAAAATTTAGTGACTACAATATACTTGGCTACAAAGAAAGATTTGGAATGAGCCCAATTTTATTCACAAGTACAGATTAAATGATTTGAATTGGGCTTCCCTGGTGGCGCAGTGGTTGCGAGTCCGCCTGCCGATGCAGGGGACACGGGTTCGTGCCCCGGTCCGGGAAGATCCCACATGCTGTGGAGCGGCTGGGCCCGTGAGCCATGGCCGCTGAGCCTGCGCGTCCGGAGCCTGTGCTCCGCAACGGGAGAGGCCACAACAGTGAGAGGCCCGCATACCACACACACAAAAAATAAAAATAAATGATTTGAATTGAAAACACAGAAATAGAGAATTAGTTAACAGCACACAGAGAATAATGGAGAATTAAATAGAAGAAAGGGGGGGTCTCATTAATTTTGCACTGATCATTTTTAAGGAGTCAGAGAAAATATTTTAAAAATCAGAGAAGGTACTTAGGTAACTAACATCCAGGCTTTTAGAATCCTCAGAATTCCAGAACTGTTGCAAACGTAAAAGTCAATGTTGTCTAAAAAAAAAAAAAAGGAAAGAAATGGTTGCTCTCTCCCTGAATGAAACCCGCAGTAGATTAAAAATTCCAGATTAAAAAAACCTACTCTAAAACGCTCAGTTTCCCTGCTCTTATTTTCAGTATAGTTCTAATCTCACTGCACTACAACTGGAGTCTTAGTCTATGCGTGAGCACGCACGCACATGGACAGTGTCTTGTTTATCTCAGACTCTCCAGCCATTTATTCTGCTATGAAGTGTCTATCCCTGAGAAAGCATACTCTAATAAGAAATAAAGACAAATGACCACCCTACATGGTATTATTATTATTATCATCATCATACTATTTTATAGATCAGTAAACTGAAGCACTGAGGGTTAAGTAAACTGCCCAAGGTTATACAGCTAACAAGTGACAGAGGTGGAATTCAAACCATACTCTTAACCATCAGGCTATACTCTTCATTTAGAAAATTCTTATCCTCCAGAGACCCATCTTTAGCAAATAGTCAAGATTTCTAATTCACAAAATCTAAAAACACTGAAAATAGGCCCTAGTTCTTAAGAACTGAGCCAAACAGGACAAAGGGAACCTCACTTTAAGAACTGGAGTATCTTATTCCAACAGTAATTGACAGTGAATGCTTTATCCACAGTCTTCTCTCATCTTTCACTACTAGTATGTATTGTTTCTGCTTATAATCTTGCTGAATACAACTGTGATTTGGAAACCACCTGATTTTGCCTTATACTATACTCATTTACATATCTGTTTTATCCTACATGATTATAAATCCTTTGAGGATACGAATCAAGTTTTACTTATCTTTGCAGCTACCCTGAAAAACTGATTTAAGAAACCACTTGCTCATATGCAAAAATTCACCAAGTTCTAATGTTTAAGTCACTAAAAAAATTATTTGAATAACTGTTCATTAAAATAACAGTTAATAACATTAACAGCAGTTCAATAAAAATGAATACTCCTTGAATCAATGTTTAGTTTACACTTATTAGTACATGAAGACTAAGAGTATAATTCTGCTAAATTATACACATATAATACTGCTAAATTATATATATATATATAACTCTGCTAAATTACGTACATATAATACTCTAAAAGTCAAAGGCAAGTGTCATTAAATGGATGTAAAAGTTTAGTCCTACTATGAGAAATAAAGTTTTTGCAAACTATTTAAATGTAAACTTCATTAAATGATTAATTTCTGAGAAGATAAAGCAGTAATTTATACCACACGAGCCACTTGTAGCTCTCAATTATTAGTCAAAAGACATGCTTCTATTTCCCTCTACTAATACCACTTTCTCAGCTTAAGAATAACATTTTATTGATTCTCACTCTGAACTGTAATTTCTAACACAGCACACATGAAAAAAGCATTCTTCATGCATCAGATGTTATTTAAGCACATATAATGTGCCAGATATTGTACTAAGTGCTAGAAATAAATCACAAGGGAAATATAATCCTGTATTTAAGGACTCTATAGGTGGGGAAGTGAGGTATGAGTGCTATCATGGAATGTTTCCTAGACAGTGTTACGGTTCCCTCTTTTAAAGCAAAAGCATTAGATTACCTCCTGCTTTCTCAGAAAATCCATAAAGCAAACCAACTTAGAGAATCAGAAAGAGCAACTATTTATGCTAGAGTAATGTCAGTTTATAAAATTAAATTTCTGTTCGTATTTTCTCCCATACATCACATTAAAAGCTTGGATGGCGTTTCACCCAATTTGTAAATTCTTTGGGACCAGATGATTTAAAACATAGGCTATACTGCTTATTCAAAAGTCACTCTGCAGGTTGTATAGAGTGCATCAAAGAGACAGGCAGTCCTACTACAGAACAACTGATGCTCAGATACAACAAACAACAGACCTATGTAATTGTTGATTGTAAATAACATAACATGCACATTGAAATGAAAGATAAAAAGTGATTTCAGATATGAATCCCAAATTCGAACTCACCTGATGATTTAAAGTGCTGAAGCTTCTCTCATGTGGGCAATACTATGAAGCAGTGCTCTACTGAGGAGCATTAGATATGCATTTATTTGACGATGAAGAATGATTCTCCTTCGCAAAACGAGGTGAGTTAGTTTCATTTGTTTATGGGTCTATTTCTCCATTAGACTAAGACTTACTCAAAGACAGCAACCATGTCCTTTTTACTTTTAAGAGGAATGTAACAACAAAGCAATTAAGTAAGTATTACCATCACAAAGTAACCAGTGCTCTGAAGAACATAGGGGCAGGTCAGGAATAAAGATGCAGATGTAGAGAATGGACTGGAGGACACAGGGAGGGGGAAGGGTAAGCTGGGACGAAGCGACAGAGTGGCAGAGACATATATACACTACCAAATGTAAAATAGATAGCTAGTGGGAAGTAGCCGCGTAGCACAGGGAGATAAGCTTGATGATTTGTGACCACCTAGAGGGGTGGGATAGGGAAGGTGGGAGGGAGATGCCAGAGGGAGGGAATATGAGGATAGATGTATACGTATAGCTGATTCACTTTGTTATACAGCAGAAACTAACACACCATTGTAAAGCAATTATACTCCAATAAAGATGTTAAGAAAAAAGTAACCAGTGCTATATTATTCCTATTAATAACTACAAATGAATAAAAATATTTCATTTTGCAGAGACTGCTTCTTTTTTCAGGTTTTATAATATCCTAGAAGGCATGCCCCCTCCATTTTAGTTCTAAAGCTTAAACTATGTATAATATCAAGTAAATTATCTACCTATATATACCATTTTTTAAAATTCCACTTTTATAACATATTTGCAAATAGTTTTTTTTTTTAATTTATTTATTATTTTTGGCTGCGTTGGATCTTCATTGCTGTGCGCAGTCTTTCTCTAGTTGCGGCGAGTCGGGGCTACTCTTTGTTGCACTGCACGGGCTTCTCATTGCAGTGGCTTCTCTTGTTGTGGAGCACAGGCTCTAAGCACGCCAGCTTCAGTAGTTGTGGCTCATGGGCTCTAGAGCGCAGGCCCAGTAGTTGTGGTGCAGGGGTTTAGGTGCTCCGCGGCATGTGGGATCTTCCCGGACCAGGGCCTGAACCCCTGTCCCCTGCACTGGCAGGTGGATTCTTAACCACTGCACCACCAGAGAAGCCCGCAAATAGTTTTTATTTTATCTTCCCCCAGCCCAATTAAAATGTTACTTTCCATTACCAATATAAAAAACTTGTATCTGAAAAGGAAATATTCTAATTTTATTAATGATATCCTCACCACCTAACAGCACCTGCCACATGGTAGGTCCTCAGTGTTAGTCGAACTACACTATTAATAAATACTGTTTAGAAAAGGGATTGAATGGAGAAGCTGCACAAGTATGCATCTGATCCCTGCACTGTCAAGTATGCATTTGATCCCTGCAGTGTTTCAATATTTGCTCGGCAATGTCACAACCTCTCCCCCAAAATTATCTGTAATCAAACATGAGCACAAAACCATCATGTTCAGGAAGATGTCATCTCCTTCCACTAAAGATAGATAATAGGTTTGATTTTCTCTATGACCAGTCATCATAAATGGGATAGATGATACCCTTTCAATTATGTTAGTCTTTACTGGCAGTCCCTACATTTGGAGGGTTCTCTTAAATAAAAATCGACTACTAACTATTTGTTCTGAATGATCTATTTAAAGCTATTAATAAACAAGAATGGATATCTAATCATTCTGATTCTCTAGACATAACTCTAAGTCTCCTGAACCTCCCATGATAAATTTTTGGTACCTACTGGTTTTAGCTATTCAATGATCCCAAAGGAACAGAATGATATAATAGAAAGAAATAAATTGGTTCTATACTCTGGCCCCTGGCTGAAAATAAGAAATTCAAACAAATACTAAATTATACAGAACTCAGAACTTTTGGAAAAGGTTGGTACATTTAAGAGACCATCATTTTTTATTTGTCTAGATTATAAAAAAGTTAATTGTGAGTTACACAAGAAAATCTATAAACACCAACGGAAACTGACCTCTGTAAGTACCTACAGAAACAGTGAGAGAGGAAAGAAAACACAGGCTTTTGGTCAGACACCAACATTCAGACTGCGTGAGGGGTGCCCTTTCTGAGCCTCAGTGTCTTTATTTTAAAAGTAGGTTTAATAGCCAGTATCTTACAGTGTTTATTATAAGAATTTAAATAAAATAATTATGTCTAACATATACTTAGTGCTCCAAAAACTATGGTTATCATAACTTAGGAGGGAGAAGATCCTCTTTTCAATCATATTTATACACGTAGCTACATGAAGAAGCTCAAATTAATATTTGAATAGGAAAATTATAGTTGGTTACTGTATCCTTTTCCCAGGGCTGCTGTACCAAAGTACCACAAACTAGGTGGTTTAAAACAAGAGAAACGTATTCTTCCACAGTTCTGGTGACTAGAAGTCTGAAATAAAAGTGTCAGCAGGCTTGGTTCCTTTTTGGAGGCTCTGAAGGAGGATCCATTCCATGTCTCTCTACTAGCTTTAAATCAGAGCTTCCCAAATAATGTACTGCACCCCCACAGCTATACCAGGAATGAGAATCCCTCAGCCTTTCAATGAGCTAAGAGGGGCATGAGGCACTGAGCCACCAGGACTGCCAATTCTGCATTCTTTAAAAGTTTTGCAACATTTTTTTCTAATGTCATAAAACCAGTCAGGCTTATGCCATAGCAACTTGGCATTAAGACCTGAGGTTATTACTGCATAAAGGGCTCTAAAAATCAGGCATTACGTAGTATACTACAAATACCAATATTCAGTTTAAAATGGACAATCTCAGATGTAACATCTCAATGTAACACTGGTATAACTGGATGTCATCACAATCTGCCCATCAATCACCTAAAAATCAAACTGACTAGATTCTTGACTTTAAGACTACTAGTACAAAACATGATAAAAGGTTATATACACAACTTACAATACATGAGGTGCCCACTCTTGCCATTTCTATTCAACATAGTGCTGAAAGTACTAGCAAGAGCAATCAGACAAGAATAAATAAAAGGCATCCTAATCAGAAAGGAAAAAGTAAAATTATCTCTGTTTACAAACACATAATTTCAAATGCAGAAAACCCTAAAGACTCTATTTAAAAAAAAACATCAGAATAAATGAATTTAGTAAAGTCGCAGAATATAAAAATCAACATAAAAAAACTGTTGTGCTTCTTTATAACAACACTCTATACAAAGAGGAAATCAAGAAAACAGTCTCATTTATGATAGCATCAAAAAATATTCCTGGGACTTCCCTGGTGGCACAGTGGTTGGGAATCTGCCTGCCAATGCAGGGGGCACGGGTTCAAGCCCTGGTCCGGGAAGATCCCATATGCCACGGAGCAACTAAGCCCGTGCGCCACAACTACTGAGCCTGCGATCTAGAGCCCATGAGCCACAACTACTGAGCCCAGGTGCCTAGAGCCCTGCTCCACAACAAGAGAAGCCACTGAAATGAGAAGCCCGCACACCACAACGAAGAGCAGCCCCCACTGGCCACAACTAGAGAAAGCCCACATGCAGCAACGAAGACCCAATGAAGCCGAAAATAAATAAATAAAACGCAGCAACAAAGACCCAACACAGCCAAAAAGAAAGAAAGAAAAAAAGCTTAAAAAGTACTCCTATTTTAACAAGCAAAGCAAATTGTATATTGTCCTGGTATACCCACTATCCTTATTAAAAGTTTTTTTAAAAAACTAGGTGGAATACACCCTGATCAAATATGATATAACACCACTCAAAGCCTAGCTCTAACCTCTGTGTCTGTATTACTGAAAAAGGAGTTAATAATTTTTTGATAAATTCATTAAATGAATGCAAATGTAATCACTAGTTAAAGTTAAACTTCAAGGAAAATAACATATGTACAAGGGAGACTTTTAACCAAAAATCTAATTATACCAAATCTAGCGGTTCAGGAAGTTGAGGCACTATTCATGTCTTAATTTGTGCACATTTCTTACTATTCTCTGTCACTAGTAAATTCAAACATAAAATCCCAAGAACTCATGATTTATTCTGAGACATCCTGATCTTTCTAATACCAAGGGTGTGAAAAAATACCCAGGACAGCACTGTTTTGTTTTTCCTGTGCTCCTACTCAAAGGCAATGAGGGAATACATTCCAGTCATAAAGTTTTCCAGGAGAAATGGGCAACAATATACCATACAATGCCAGAGCCAAAGGGAGCCATAAATACTATCTAAGAAAGACTTTAGGGCTTCCCTGGTGTCGCAGTGGTTAAGAATCCGCCTGCCAATGCAAGGGACACAAGTTCAAGCCCTGGTCAGGGAAGATTCCACATGCCACGGAGCAACTAAGTTTGTGCGCCACGACTACTGAGCCTGTGCTCTAGAGCCCACGAGCCACAACTACTGAGCCCATGTGCCACAACTACTGAAGCCCACGTGCCTAGAGCCCATGCTAGCACCACAGCAAGAGAAGTAACCGCAATGAGAAGCCCACACACTGCAATGAAGAGTAGCCCCCGCTCTCCGCAACTAGGAAAGCCCACGCCCAGCAACGAAGACCCAATGCAGCCAAAAGTAAATAAATAAAATAAATTTATTTTTTAAAAAAGAAAGACTTTAAGTGAAGATCATACAATAAATTCATGCTCTGATGCAATGTTTGCCCACCCCACTCAAAATATACATAAATGAGAAATTAAAAAATTAAAGGAGAAAACCAATAAGACAAAGATGGGCATCAAAATGAGGTAATCATCTCCCTGGACCAGAAAGCGAAGCAAAACTTGTGGTTACCAAAGGGAAGAGGAAAGGAAGGAGGAACAAATTAGGGGTATGAAATTAACAGATACAAACTACATAAAACAGAGGAGCAACAATGATTTACTGTACAGCACAGGGAATTATACCTAATATCTTGTAATAACCTATAATGGAATATAATGTGTAAAACACTGAATCACTATGTTGTATGTATACCTGAAATTAATACAATATTGTAAATCAACTGTACTTCAACAACAACAACAAAAATTTTTAAAAAGTATATTTTGCATATTAATTCCTCAATTATATATGGGAGCAGAGCCAAATAACAAGCAAGATAATAAAACTAAATATAACAAAGTTTCAAAAAAGAAGACATAACTAGCAAATCTACATGCCCAAGAATACTAACATTTACTCAAATCCACCAGTGCTTCTTTCAACAGTTTTTAAAACTTTAAAAATCAAACTATGTATATCAAGTATTTTGAGGAAAAAAATCAGACTGCTTTTCTCCCAAAATTTATTTCTAACCATTGTTGCAAGCTAAAGAGCTCAAAAATAAAATAATTTAAAAACGTAAGTATCAACATGAACACAGAAAACAACCCTCAACTTTCTCTCAAGATAGTTATCCTTACAGTTTTACAGGGCAAGACTGGCAAAATAGAAAACTCCAAGTATACAGTCCACCATTTCAAATAATTTTACCAATGCTTCTTTAATAGCAATGTCCAGAAAGCTAGGTGTACACAGCTAAAATAAGTTACATTTTAAACTTTTATGCTGATGAAATTTACCAAAAAAGAACCCTGCCACATATACACAACACTAACTTCTTGGGTAGTACTCCCAACTCTTCATAAATTTATTTCTTAAAGAATAAAAATAGCAAAAAGTTGCACTTGAGGTGGGACTGTGGTGATAACCACAGGCTTTTTGACAGGGTGCCTGTGTTTGCTCTGTGTTTGTCCTCAGACAAGGAGCCACCCTTAAAGTCCACAATCTTTTCCTGCTCTTTCTCTCCAGCCACAGTAACCTTTTGTATCCTTCCTTCACTAGCAGCATTCTGCCAAACACTACAGTAAGTATATTAATACACAGAACTTGCCTTTAGCAATTTCAGTTTGAGTACTGCAAATGATTTTACCAATACCTCAGTGGTTAGCTAACTACAGTCAAAAGCCAGACTAAATTTTACACCAATACTTAATGTTGTTTAGTGACTCATATGGCTTCTGTGTTTTCAGAGATTCATTTGCTCTGTTTGTATAAATAGATATGCAATACATCTATTATTTTTGAATAATACATCTATTATCTATTATTTTTGGAATTTCATAAACCATTAATAAACATTAATACATAAAACATTAATACTCTTGTAGGAAACTGAAAGTACCAAGAAACTTGAAAAAGTTCAGGGCTCAAATCCCTTCAAGTGTAAATAGGTATACATAGTATTATTTTCTTTCTTTCTTCTAACATCTCCCTAAAAATGTATTACAAGTTTAGTGTGCATGTACTTGAGGTACTATTTTTCAAGTTGCTGTCATCTGACCAATCCCACTTAAATTCTTTTCCTTTATGATATTTTTTTATTGGGATAGCTCATCTGTATGATCTCTAAATCTCACAAATAATACTCAACCTTTTTGGCCCATCAATTCTTTGTGTAGAGGATGACAACATATACCACAAGTAATAATCCTATAAAGGTCATTCTTTTCAGTTGACTATAATGCCACATCAGTGGCTTTGAAGAGAAAGAATTTTTAACTTCTTTCTAAATTCTTTTTATTCTTTTATTTTATTATTATGTTTTTGGCTGTGCTGTGCGTCTTATGGGATTTTAGTTCCCCAACCAGCAATCAAACCCAGGCACTCGGCAGTGAAAGTGCAGAGTCCTAACCACTGAACCACCAGGGAATTCCCTGACAAGAAAGAATTTAATATATTTAATTGGAAGACAATATACAACCACAGAATACAAGTCCTGTAAGTGCTAGAACTTTTTTTTCTTCTTTTTTGGACAGTGCTATATCCACAGTACCTAGAAGAGTGCTCAAAATATTTTCTCAACACATGAAATGTGGTATATCTTAAAATAAACTAATTTTAAAATAATACTTTTATAAAAAAATTAAGTGGAGTAAGTCCTGCTAGAGTATAGATTCCATTCATCTTATGGTCTAACTAAGGAAACATCAATATTCACACGATTAAGCTCCTGACAGAGACGAACCAAAATACTAAAATACTTAAAAGAATATTAAATATTAATATTAGATACCAAAAAGAAACCAAAACACAACTACTATATTTTTAAAGACTTTTAAAATTGGTAAAATTGATAGAGGAAATTAAAAATTCAAAGCAGCTGTTCACATAAATTGTGATTCCATTTCTTTTAAAGCTATTTAAATAGTTTTGACTATTTAGATGATGTACCAACAACAAATAATAGCCAAAACTATGGAATGTCCCAAAAAGGAAGCTTATACTAGTGTCATTATCAAACATTACCTATTAGACAGTTGGTAACATAAATGTTTCACATACTTTCAATTTAACAACTAGCAGACTCTCTGAAGGAAATTCCCACAATAATGACAAATGTTCTGATTTTCAGTTGATTTTTAAATGTGTATAAATGTAAGTTAAGAATATACAGGCTTTGACATTTTAAAAACTTTAATAACTTAAACTAAAACGTATAAGTTAAAATTAAACCAAAAAAAAAATTAAACCAAATTCTCAAATGTTTAATTTTTCTTTAATTATGCCTCGCCAAATACTTTTAATGTAACAAATCTTCATTTTTTTTAGAGCACCAGCAAAATGTGATATAGCAAAAAACCAATAAAACAGAAATGGCTCGAGATAATTTTGAAAACTGATAAATGATAAAAATCTACTATCACTGTTAAAGATTCAATCAGGCTTGAAAACGGCAATATCGGTGATATGTCCTAATCTATCAGACTCGCCAAAACAAACCATAAAATCTTATTAGGTCCAACATCACCTATGTAGTATTTTTGCTAAAAATTTAACCTAGCTCTAATCATGAAGAAAAAACCTAGACAATTCGAAAAAACTTCCTACAAGACAAATGACCAGATGAGTAAAATAGGTGAGAGAAATTAAATGGTACAAACGTCCAGTTACAAAATAAATGAGTCATGGGCATGAAATGTACAGTTGGGGAATACAGTCAATAATAATGTAATTTTTTTAAAAAAGAAAAATGACCAGATTTTTCAAAAAGTCAATGTCATGAAAAACAAAAAAGGTGAAAGAAATATTCTAAATAAAATCAAGAGACACCAAATGCAATGTGTAAACCTTAACTGGATCTTGGAAAAACAGCTATAAAAGACATTTTGGGAATAAATGAGGAAATGTGAATACAAACTACATATTAAATGACATTATAGAATTATTATTCATTATCTTGGATATGATAATGACATTATTTTGGAAAATGATCTTGTTCTCAGAAGATGCAAAGTAAAGTAAGTGGATGAAAAGTCTCATGATAGCTGTAACTTACTTTCAAACTGTCCAGCTTAGAAAAAAAGTGTAGCTACATAATGTAAATGGGGCAAAATGTTAATAATTGGTTAATATAGAGGAAATTGACTATTCTTCAGTATATTATTCTGTCAACTTTTCCACAGATTTGAAGTTTTTTTCAAATAAAAAGTTAGAGGAAATGTCATTAGGTCAAAATTTCTCTTCATATTTCAATTCAATTCAGTAAAAATTACAAAATCTAAAGCTGGCTAACATATGGAAATTTCACTTTGTAAACCTCTATGGCTTAAGATAATAACTGTTATTGATTCTTATTATAGATACATTCTAGATAACTTGGGTTATAAAGAAAATTTCCATGAAATTGATCCTATTGCATGAATTTCTAGTACAAAATCTGAGCTGTGGTTGTAAGCTTTTACAAAGACTTTTAAAGACAGCTTGGGCTTCCCTGGTGGCGCAGTGGTTAAAAATCTGCCTGCCAATGCAGGGGACATGGGTTCGAGCCCTGATGTGGGAAGATCCCACATGTCACAGAGCAACTAAGCCCATGCGCCACAACTACTAAGCCTGAACTCTAGAGCTCGCAAGCCACAACTACTGAGCCCGTGTGCCGCAGCTACTGAAGCCCACTCGTCTAGAGCCTGTGCTCCGCAACAAGAGAAGCCACCGCAGTGAGAAGACCGTGCACCACAATGAAGAGTATCCCCCGCTCACCACAACTAGAGAAAGCCTGCGCACAGCAGTGAAGACCCAACGCAGCCAAAAACAAAAAAACAAAGACAGCTAAAAAAAAAACCTGGCATAATAAAAAGGTTAAGTAGTTACCCTAATGAAACAGTAAACGTTCTCGTATTGGCAGAGTTTTTACAGTGCTTTTCCAAAGGGAAGAAGATCCTCCAACTACCTTACCTTATACCCTTTCCCAGAAAAATGGGACTTGGATTATCTAATATTATATGCAAAGGTCCCCATAATTAATTCATCATTCCCTTTCTAATATGGAAATCTATTATCTAGCAAAGCTAGGTTACAACAATTTGCAAAAAAAAAAGGAAAACTATCACAATAAGAACACAAAGGACCATCTTATATGTGTAAACATAGATTGGGAACTATTTTCATATTTCTTATACGTGTAAACATAGACTGCGAAGTCTTCATTTCTGGAGACCAGTGCATCTGGTCTCCAGAACTAGCTGAGAAGAAGGGAAGAAAGAATGGTTATCATTCTCTGTTCAAAAATGAAGGGAAAAAAAGGTCAGAGAAGTCAAGTAATCTTCCCATCATCATTAATTTGTTGTATTTCAGACTGAAAACGCCTTTCCTTGAATTAGTATCCCACTTCTTGTCCATAAATTGAAAAATATGTAGTTAGTGGCTACGGCAATAAATAAAAAAACGGCAATTAGATATCTTTTCCCATACCAAAAAAAAAGCTCAATATGGATATATTACATTATATTTATATCTATATCTATATATAATATTATGAATATTTTACTTTGCAACACATTCCTCAGTCTACGAAAGAAAGAGGCCATTAGGAGTATCCTTTCTTTAATGCCCCCCTGCAAGTTTCAACTTTTTTTCAAACAATGAAATCTCTACACAGCCTGGGGGGAAAAAAGAACATATCTCATCAATTCTATTAACAAAATACATTTTTTTAAACATTTTAAGATCTCTGAAATCAGGATGCATCTAACCATTGAGAACATCCCTTAACTGCTGTCAGGATACAACAGAATTTGGTGGCTTGAGGAAACAATGAACTCTTCCACATTTCCAACAACAAACATTTAAGTACTATCTTATCATTGTCAGAAAACCTTCCACTGACACCATCTAAGATCAAGAAACTTTTCTGCATGAAAACTTAGAGAGTGGTATCAGCAAAGAGGAAAAATTCCTGGAGGAAATACTGGGAGACTCTGTCAAGAAATGCTGTTTTCTAATGCATTAAGTGGTAGAGAGGTAATACAGTGTGGAAAAACAAGGAAATTAATGGCTCTGAATCTAAAAGTTATTCAGGGGCTTCCCTGGTGGCGCAGTGGTTAAGAATCCGCCTGCCAATGCAGGGAACACGGGTTTGATCCCTGGTCCGGGAAGATCCCACATGCCACAGAGCAACTAAGCCCATGCACCACAACTAAGCCCATGTGCCACAACTACGAAGCTTGCGCTCTAGAGTCCATGAGCCACAACTACTGAAGCCCACAAGCCACAACTACTGAAGCCCGCGTGCCTAGAGCTCATGCTCTGCAACGAGAAGCCACCGCAATGAGAAGCCCACGTACTGCAACGAAGAGCAGCTCCCGCTCGCCGCAACTAGAGAAAGCCCGCGCGCAGCAACAAAGACCCAACGCAGCCAAAAATAATAAATAAATAAAATAAATTAATTAAAAAGAAAAGAAATAAATTGAAAAATTAACTGGGAAAACACTGAAAAATATCATCTAAAAGGCAAATATGACAAATAACAAGAAGAGTCAGCAAACTGGCTCTCCATAAATGTACTCAACTGTCCAAAGCAGAGAGACAAAGAAATATTCTACTTTATGAATATGAAATTTTGAAATATCTAATTAGCTACCTTATACAGTTTGCATACATTATTATATAGAATTATATAAACACAACCAGATATAATTTACCTGACAGACATTTAAAGAAATTTTTCAAGAGTAAATCTGACTGCTTTGTAAAATATAATTCAACTGCATCATGTGTATATGTATATACACATAAATACATATATCTATACATGTAACATATGTGTGTGTGTGTTTAACAGAAGAGATAGAAGGCTAAGTAGATCATTTAGAATTAGAAAAGTAGCTGGGCTTCCCTGGTAGCACAGTGGTTAAGAATCCGTCTGCCAATGCAGCGGACACGGGTTCAAGCCCTGATCCGGGAAGATTCCACCTGCCACGGAGCAACTAAGCCTCTGTGCCACAACTACTGAACCTGCGCTCTACAGCCCACAAGCCACAACTACCGAAGCCCTCGTGCCACAACTACTGAAGCCCGTGCGCCTAGAGCCCATGCTCTGCAACAAGAGAAGCCACCACAATGAGAAGCCCGCACACTGCAAGGAAGAGTAGCCCCCACTCACCGCAACTAATGAAGGCCCACGCAGCAAGGAAGACCCCACGCAGCCAAGGAAGGAAGGAAGGAAGGAAGAAATAAAGAAGAAAAATAAAGTTCCCTTTAAAAAAAAAAAGAAAAGTAGCAAAGGCACTAAAATAGTGACAAATTATATTGGAAAGAGTAGGCTGGAAAGGAATGGCTAAAGAAGCTAATTTCTCATTTAATTAAGTAGTAATCAAGCAATAATGTCTAGAGTTGATAAATCAAGAATCAATTATGCATATTATTTAAAGATATGGAAAAGATCACCAAAAGAACCAAAACAGGATCCATTTTTAATCTTTTCTCTGAGGAAAAAGACTGGCATTACATCAGAGGACTGCTACTTTTCATACAATTTAATGTACTATTTTATATTTTTAATTATGAACCAGTCCTATTTATTTGATTATTAAAACTTTACAATATGTTACAGAAGAATATATCATGAAAAAATTTTCACTTTGTATTAAAAAAAAATTTTTTTTTTTTTTTTTGGCCATGCAGCTTTTGGGATCTTAGCTCCCTGACCAGGGATCGAACCCGGGCCCTCGGCAGCGAAAGCACAGAGTCCTAACCACTGGACCACCAGGGAATTCCCTGTATTAAATTTTTTTTTTTTTTTTCCGGTACGCGGGCCTCTTACTTTTGTGGCCTCTCCCATTGCGGAGCACAGGCTCTGGACGCGCAGGCTCAGCGGCCATGGCTCACGGGTCCAGCCGCTCCACGGCACGTGGGATCTTCCTGGACTGGGGCACGAACCCGTGTCCCCTGCATCAGCAGGCGGACTCTCAACCACTGTGCCACCAGGGAAGCCCCCCTGTATTAAATTTTTTTTTTTTTTTTTCCCTGTATTAAATTTTAAAAGCAGATCATATACTCTGATCCCAATGGAAGCATATCTATAAAGGGACTATATGAAAACATACCTGTGAAGAGCATAGTAACTCCCTATTTTAAAGGTTTATTGAGAGAATTAAACCAGATAATATATGTAGAATTATCAGCAAAGTGTCTAGTACAATGTAGGGATTACATCAATATTAGCTATCAATACTAGTATCTATTATATATGCAAAGAATAAAGGTCCAGCACTAAAGTTAGAACTAATGGTATTCATTATGTAAAGCACCTGATATATAATAAGTACTCAATAACTAACAGCTGAATTAATGAATTACTGAGTCTATCTAAGTTTTCAAAAATAGATAATTCCTTTTCTAAGACTATAAAATAAAATAAAGGCAGACAGCTACCTGGTAAACTACAAAGAAACCAGAATAAAACTAAAATCAAAACCTAACAAAGTACAAATAAAATCATTCCCCAATTTTATTATTTATATTGATAATAACAATAGCAGCAGCAACAACACAAATTACGCTGATAACGGGTTATCATGTACAGCATTTCCTGAGTGTTAATTTTTCCTTCTAGTGCTCTCCTGTATTTTTAAATTTTGTAACAAATACTACTTTTATGATTTTTTTTGGGGGGGGGGATCAATTTTATAATTCTACTCCACATGGAAAGTAATTGCTTACAAGGGCCAAAATTTCCAAATTATGTTGAACTGTTTTTGTATAAGGATGGGTAGTTATTAATTCTTACATACTCACAAAATGATATATCAACATAATTTTTCCTTGGCACATTTAGCTATCTGAGAGCAAATAAGATTCTAATTAAAATAAGTGCTTATGGGACTTCCCCGGTGGTCCAGTGGATAAGACTCCACGGTCCCAATGCAGGAGGCCCAGGTTCGATCCCTGGTCGGAGAACTAGATCCCTCATGCCTGCCACAACAGAGAGGTCACATGCCATAACTAAGAAGTCTGCATGCTGCAACCAAGAAGTCCGCATGCCACAACCAAGAAGCCTGCATGCCACAACTAAGAGTCCACATGCTGCAACTAAGAAGTCCGCATGCTGCAACTAAGAGCCCACATGCCGCAACAAAGATCCCACATGCCGTAACTAAGACCCGGTGCAGAATGAATGAATGAATGAATAAATAAATAAATAAATATTTTTAAAAAATAAAATAAATGCTTAAATTTCCCTATAAATAGCACCGTATCATCCACTGAAAGCACGCCATTCTCTATCAACAGGGACCTAATGAGAAATAAATACCTGATTGAACAAAAATAATTAACCTTTCATAAAACTGCAGAGTATGGGATATATAAGGGAGAATGAATATATATACTTGTAAAATGTATTCACTATTAGTTATACTTGTAAATACTTTACAAATATTGTGACTATTATCTTCTCCCAGAATGTTCACAACATTCTTTGTAGTAAGAAGCAAATTAGCTCTTCATTTGAGGATTCAAATGGAGTAAAAGGAGGATCAAAGTGAGAGAACCAAAAATAAGAAAAGGAGGATACTGGGATGCCAACACTTCTCTCCAACAACCATATCTGCCCTTAAGCCAAAGAAGAGGTATTCTAGGATGGGGACCTCCACTTCCAAGCTTACCTGTGCATACTCTCTTTCAATAGCAGCCTTCTTCTGACTGAATGTCCTAAAAACACAAATAAAAATTTGTTACCAAACATATAACAATAATTTTATGCAAAGTTATCAATACACCCTCACATACTGCTTGGTAAGCTGTGTTGAGGGAAGGCACAATATGTCATTCACCTTATGTACCTAAGAATACTGCTGACACCACAGACCCTGGAGTTAAGACAATCCACATTCAAATCCTAGCTCCACCACTTACTAGCTGTATGACCTTGGTCAAGTCACTTGACTTCTCTGTGCCTCAGTTTCCTTCTTGGTAAAATGGATATAGAAATAGAATCTACCTCATAGGGATAGTGTAAAATTTAGTTAATGACAATATATAAAGTGCTCAAAATAGTGACCAGCACAGAGTAAAAGACAGATGTGTGTGTGTGTGTGTGTGTGTGTGTGTGCGTGCATGTGTGTGTTAGCTACTGTTATCACAATGGCTAGTGCATAGTAGGTAGTAAAAATGTTTCCTGAATATAAATAATAAACATAGAGGGACTATAGAAAACAAGATGAAAATCAAAATTTGATCAGCTTCTCAACATGAAATAGTCAAATCATTTCCTTCATTCCATTCTTTTACAGGAGTCACAGAACAAAGTACAAGGCCACCACATGTTATGGCATAATAAGAGCACCCTTTCCACACATGTTATTATATTTCACAGATTCTACAGTAAATACTTTTCACATTTTAACATTTATGATATTGGTATTCATCTTTTAAATGACTGGCAGACAACTACTGAGCACACGTGCCACAACTACTGAAGCCCACGCACTCAGAGCCCGTGCTCCGCCACAAGAGAAGCCACCGCAATGAGAAGCCCACGCACCGCAACGAAGAGTAGCCCCCAATCGCCACAACTAGGGAAAGCCCACACACAGCAACAGAGACCCAATGCAGCCAAAAAATAAATAAATAAATGTTCCTTTAAAAATAAATAAATAAATAAATAAATAAATAATGATTGGCAGTATTTTCTTCTATCTTAACAGTACATGAAATAACAGTGTACCTTACAAACCACAGACAAGGTAGAGTCAATGAAATATGATAACATTAACAATTTACTTTGAGTAGTCTGAGTTTAAAGACTTTTCTGTGAGGTGTCAGGTATCTGTGCTCTTAAAAGCACTTCATTAAGGCAGAGATATCACAGTAAAAAGTGAAAAATATAAAGAAAGAGCTGGAATAGAAAAAAAGGCAATAAACCAAAACTCCCCATTTTAATAATTATTTAAATTTACCAACATGACTATTCACTTCTTCTGTAAGAAATTAAAGTATTTAAAATTTCACTACATTTGTTTGGGATGGATAACTATTATTTAGCTTTAAAAAGGAAGGAATTTCTGACATATGCTACAACATGAATAAACTTTGAGGACATTACGCTGAGTGAAGTAAGTCGGCCACAAGAGGACAAATACTGTATGATTCCATTTATATAAGGTACTTGGAGCAGTCAAAATCATATAGACACAAAGGAGTATGGTGATTGCCAGGGAGTGGGAGGAGGGGATCAGAAGAGTTATTATTTAATAGGTAGAGAGTTTCAGTTTTGCAAGATGCAAAGAGTTCTGAAGATGGATGGTGGTGGCAGCAAAACAAAATGAATGTACTTAATAGCACTAAATTGTACACTTAAAAATGATTAAGATAGTAAATCTTGTATGTATTTTACCACAGTTTAAAAAACAAACAAAAAAAGAGTTGAGCAAGACCCTTTTCCTTATGGGGTTTGGTGCATTATAAAGTGTTTAACACAGTCCTTTAAAATACAATTCGTCTACTCTCCTTAAGAGAAAACATATAAACTATATATTATATATGCATATATGTAAAGCACACTGTATACATGCATTTGTATACTGTATTATATATATATTTGGTGTATGTGTATATATATGTAAATTATGTGTGTCTGCATATACATATATATAATAGTAATGTAAGTTTTCTCTGGACAGTGGGATTACTGGCTTTCACTTTCTTCTTTTGATTTTGCTTTCTATATTTTCTGATGTTTTAGTAAGAATATACATTATGTTTGAAAAAATAAAGTCCTTATTTTAAGTAAATAAATGCACTTATAAACATATGCACAAACCTTTTTTACACCCATGTTGTTTTACTAAAATTGGACTGAGAAATTATTATGACTTGTGTTACTAAATATATCTCCCCAGGCAAACAAGACTAATTAAAATGAACTCGCTTAAACTTTAATCATTAAAAATTTAATCATTAAAAAAAAGGTATTTAAAAAAAAATACCTGTATTTTGAAGGAGGTGATATTTTTAATATTTTACAAAAGATGAAAGGAAATATTTCAGCTATTTAGAACCCTTTTAACCTTAGATGTATCTCATCTTGAAATAAGAATGTTCAAGTGAAGTCTGCAAGAAAAGGGGAACTAAACTCTTTTACTCTGAACATGCACATCAACTAATTTTAAAATTGTCAGTGCAATTTTTAGTTGTTGTTAAACAATTACATGTCTACTAAGTAATTTCTTCTTCTAAATAAAACAAATACAAGATCACAACTGCTCAAAATTTACATCATCAATATTAGGAAATCTATTTATTATAAACCACAGCAAGAGAACAGAGCAAAAAAATAACCTTCATATAAGATATAAAGGCATTTGTTAAAATTCAACGTCAGTTTCTCTTTTAAAATATTAATGGGTGCTATAATTAAACAGATGGACAAAAACAAGTGCTGGCAAGGATGTAGAGAAATGAGAACTCTCGTAGAGTGCTTTTGGGAATGTAACACAGTACAGCTGCTTCAGAAAATAGTCTGAGAGTTCCTCAAAAGGTTTAACATAGAGTTACCATAACACCCAGCAATTATATTCCTGGGTATATACCCATGAAAACTTAAAACATATGTCTACACAAAAACCTATAAATGAATATTCATAGCAGCATTATTCATCATAGCCAAAAAGTGACAACAACCCAAATGTCCATCAACTGATGAAAGGATAAGCAAGATATTGCGACATTCATATGATGGTATATCACTCAGCCATAAAAAGGAACAAAGTACTGATATATGCTACAATATGGATGAAACTTGAAAACATCAGGCTAAGTGAAAGAAGCCAGACATAAAATCCCACATATTATGATTCCATTTATACAAGATGTTCAGAATAGGGAAGTCCATAAAGACAGAAAGTAGATTATCAGTTGCCAAGGTTTGAGGAGCTGAGAGATAAGTTTGCCATTATTCCAGGAGAATTTTTCTTTTATGTAGGTAAGTTGATTATAAAGTTCAAATGGAAAAATGAACACTTAAGAATTGTTATAGGGGCTTCTCTGGTGGCACAGTCATTAAGGATCTGCCTGCCAATGCAGGGAACACAGGTTCGAGCCTGGTCCGGGAAGATCCCACATGCCACGGAGCAACTGAGCCCGTGCGCCACAACTGCTGAGCCTGCACTCTAGAGCCCGCGAGCCACAACTACTGTGCTCGTGTGCCACAACTACTGAAGCCCGCACGCCTAGAGCCCATGCTCTGCAACAAGAGAGGCCACCAAAATGAAAGGCCCGTGCACCGCAGTGAGGAGTGGCCCCCACTCGCCGCAACCAGGGAAAGCCTGTGCACAGCAACAAAGACCCAACGCAGCCAAAGATAAATAAAAATATTTTAAAAAAAGAATTGTTATAAACATTCTAAGAAAGAATAATGTTAAAAATTATCACCTACTCTCACCAGATAGTAAAAATTAAGTTTAAAAGCAACAGTAATTAGGGCTCCCCTGGTGGCGCAGTGGTTGAGAGTCCACCTGCCAATGCAGGGAACATGGGTTCGTGCCCCGGTCCGGGAAGATCCCACATGCCGCGGAGCAGCTGGGCCCGTGAGCCATGGCCGCTGAGCCTGTGCGTCCGGAGACTGTGCTCCGCAACGGGAGAGGCCACAACAGTGAGAGGCCCGCATACCGCAAAAAAAAAAAAAAAAAAAAGCAACAGTAATTAAAACAGCTTGGTAATGAAATGAGCAAACAGAGATAATGAAACAAAGTCAGAAATACACCCAAATATACCCAAATACCAAATATCAATAAATAAAAATTTAGTAACTAAAATAGATGGCATTTTGATTCAAAGGGGAAAAAATGGATTATTTAGTAAATTGCAACTTTATAGGAAGATGCAATGGTTAGTAAACAAAAAAGTTACAGAATAATATATATAGTATATTATCATATTTTCATATAAAAATGTTTACATGTATATGCTGGATTATGATCATTACGATACTTCTCAGTTACCACAGTCCATCAGATATAAAACTGTACCATTCAAAAATGCTACTGTGGTCCCCTTAGGAATCACTGTGATAGAATTCCCTGAAATATTTAACATGAAACTGGTCTAACAATGGTTCCTTATGAAGAAAGGAATTGGTCATAGTGGTAAAAGAAAGATCTTTTACTGATTTCTTGTTTGTATTGTTTGAATCTATACCATGTGTACATGTATATATTTTTCACTGAGGTAAAATTTATATGACATAAAATTAAGCATTTTAAAGTATACAATTCAACAGCATTTAGTGCATTTACAGTGTGTACAATCACCACTTCTCCCTACTTTCAAAACTTTTTAATCACTCCAGAAGAATACTTCATACCCATTAAGTAAGTAATCATTCTCCATTCCCACTCCCCTTACCCTTGGCAACAACTAAGCCAATTTTCTCTCTCCATAGACTTGTCTATTCTGGATATTTCATATAAAAGGAATCATGTAATATGTAATCTTTTGTGTCTGCCTTCTTTCGCTTAGCATGTTTTCAAGATCCATCCAAGTTGTAGAATGTATCAGTACTTTGCTCCTTTTTATGGCTGAATAATACTTCATTGCGTGGATATACTACAATTCATCCATTCATCCACCAATGGACATTTGAGTTGTTTCTACATCTTCAATAGTATGAATAATGCTGCTGTGAACATTCGTTTATGAATTTCTATGTAGAACTAAGTTTTAAGTTCTTTTGAATATATACTTAAGAGTAGAAATGCTGGGTCATATGATAATTCTATGCTTAACTTTTTGAAGAACCATCAAACTATTTTTTATAACAGCTGTGCCATTTTACATTCCCACTGCATATTTTTAAAAATTTAATAGTTAAATGGAACAAACTAACCTTTCAAAATATATTCTATTACATTCAGAAGAATCCTATATGGCCACTAAAAAGAATGTGGTAATTCTGTACGTGCTGGTATAGAAAGATAGCCTCAATTAACTCATGCAATAAACATTAACTGACTGGCTATCGTGGAAAAGACCATAAAAAGGAACAAAGTACCTGTATAGGTACTGATGATATAGCACTGAATAAGACAGACATCAAATAGGACTAACAGATAGTAAATAAATCATTATACAAAGAAATATTTAATAATAAATGGGATAATTATAAGTACTATGAAGAAAGCTATAATATATTACCCAATATTTTTTAAAAGCTTCAGAAGAATATGTAAAGCAAGATCTCATTTTATCTTAAAAATATTAATATATACCACTATGTAATACAGGTATCTGTATAAATTCTGTATACCTGGAAAATACGTATCGGGGGGGCCACTCAAAGAATATATCCAAATTTTTATTGTTAAAATAAGGGGACATGAGATTCTTTATTTTCTATTCTATGTTTTTCTTCTAATAATTATTTAATATTTCTATAATTAGAAAAAAAATTAAAGATAAAAAGCACTAAATTTCAATCAACTCATATAAATTCCATATGATATAGAAAGAAATAAGAATAAATCCATGCAACAATTCTTTAATAAAAATCTAATGCTCTAAATAATTTTCGTAAAATAAATCTGATCAAGCCACTTTCCTGCTAACATTTCTGAAATGGCTCTTCATCACTCCTAGAAAAAAATCTAAATTCCTTTAACATGACAGATGAGGTTACTTACTATCCAGACTTGACTGCTAGTGTGGCTTCATGTCTATAAACTCCTCCATTCACATCCTAGGCTACAGATAAGTATAGTAAAAGGACCTAGGCTCCTGCTTTCACACTCTAGCAAACATGGTCCTTTCTGCTTGGAATTCCTTTTCCCTATTACTTGACCTAAATCTCATATCCTTCAAAACTTAGCTTAAACATGACCTCTCCTGAGAAATCTTCCTGAATTCCACTTGTGATTTAGACACCCTCTCTGTGATCCTCCAGCATCTTATAACATAGCACGTGCTTCAAGTACTGTAACTGTCTCGTGAATTGACTATGGAGTTCCCTGGGAGCAATGAGTGTGCTTTGTATTTACTTGTGTAGCACAGTGCCTGAAAACGGTAGTAGTTCAATAAACGTTTGCTTAATGAATGAAAGAACAGACAGAAACTCTATAATCAGGTTTTAGACTTCATAAGTTTCAGTTAAACAGCTCAGTTAGGTTAGCTCCTGGGATAGGCGGAAACAAGATCACAGTCTATATCCCATATGAACCAATTAAGTTTCTTGACCTTGGTCACAGATTGTATCAGTTAACACAAACATTTTGTGAGCTTTAAAAACCAAGGAAGGGGACTTCCCTGATGATCCGGTGGGTAAGGCTCCACGCTCCCAGTGCATGGGGCCCGGGTTCGATCCCTGGTCAGGAACTAGATCCCGCATGGCTCGACTAAGAGCCCACTTGCCACAACTAAAAGAGCCCGCATGCTGCAACTAAGACCCGGTGCAGCCAAATAAATATATAAATATTAAAAAAAAGGGGGGGGGGGCTTCCTTGGTGGCGCAGTAGTTACGAATCTGCCTGCCAATGAAGGGGACATGGGTTCAAGCCCTGGCCCGGGAAGATCCCACGTGCCGCGGAGCAACTAAAACCGCACGCCACAACTACTGAAGCCTGAGCGCCTAGAGCCTGTGCTCTGCAACAACAGAAGCCACCGCAGTGAGAAGCCCGTGCACCGAAACAAAGAGTAGCCCCCGCTCACTGCAACCAGAGAAAGCCCACATACAGCAAAAAAGACCCAACGCAGCCAAAAATAAAAATAAAAAATAAATAAATAAAGAAAAAAGAAAAGAAAAATACAAAATTAAATTTTGATAGAGGCTGGGTTACTTGAGTGTATGTATTTGTCAAAACTTAGCAATTGTATGCCTAAGATTTATATTTCATTGTATATAAATTTTACCTCAAAATAAGAAACTATAAGAAATACTGAACTCTAATGATCTGCATGCTGAATTATTTACGGAAAAGCCTGGTAATGTGTACAATTACTTTGAAATAAATTTTAAAAATAAGGTGGATTGCTGGTGGATAGAGGATGGGTAAATGCATAGATAAGTGACAAAGCGAGTATACTGCACAGTACAATATTAACAGTAGAATTTAGGTTTGGATGATGGGTGTTTACTGTAAAATTCTTTCAACCCTGTTGTATGTTTGAAATTTTCAATAAAAGTCACAAAAATATTTAGAAAATTAATGAAAGAAAAATAAAAAACAACCAAGGAAGGTATAAAGGTGTGTAATAAAGGTTTAGCCTTGCCCAAAGACAGGTCTGGCCTTTGCCCTTGGCTTTGGGAGGTAATCTCTAAACCTTTGGAATGTCATGCCTGATAAGAGTGTTTTTGTTTACCTGGGACCCTTAGGCCATGCCAGATAGAAAATGCTAACAACGTGATTTATTGGGGGGGGGTGGGGGGCCGGGGCGCATGTGGTATCAGCTGAACTTCTGAAGGAGCTGGAGACCAAGGTCAGCCACATGGGCAGTCAATCTATCTAACTGACCAAATACACCTCTTCCCTTGGCTAATTTTAAAATATATCCTTTCACTATAATAAACCATAATTTTAAGTAAATTTTCAGTGAGTTCTTCTAGCAAATTATCAAATCCAAGGTTAGTCTTGGGGACCATGATCTTGCAAGTCATGACAGAAGTGAGAGTGGTCTTGGAGGCCTCCAAACTTGCAGTTGGTATCTGGAGTGAGAGTTGTCTTGGGAACTCCCTAACTCTGTAATTCATCACCAGGATAAGCAGAACACCAAAGAACATTCAAATTATTAATGCTGGTAGTGGAGATGGGATATCAAACCCATAATGATGAATATTAAAAATAAACACACCCACCAGAATGGCTAAAATTAAAAATACTGATAATTATAAATATCAGTGAGGATACAGAGCAATGAAACTCTAACATGTAGTCCATGGGAATGTAAAATGGTACAACCACTTGGGGAAAAAAATCTGGTATTTCTTATGTAACTAAACATACATCTATCTTGACATAAATTCTAATACTAGGCATTTACCAAGAGAAATGATAACAAATCTCCACAAAAACACTTGACGAGAATATTCATAGCACTTTTATTCATAAATAGCCCAAAACAGGAAACAGTCCCAGTGCCCGCCAGTGGGATAATAGATCAACAAACAGTGACATATTCTTACAGTGGAATAAAACTCAGCAATAAAAACAAATGAACTACAAGATGACCACCACATTTTTACTACTCTGAGTTCGCTGACCTCTTATTTTACAAATGACACTGTTTAAAAATAACTAATATCGGGCTTCCCCGGTGGTGCAGTGGTTAGGAATCCGCCTGCCAATGCAAGGGACACGGGTTCGGGCCCTGGTCCGGGAAGATCCCATGTGCCACGGAGCAGCTGAGCCCGTGCGCCACAGCTACTGAGCCCGCGTGCTGCAGCTACCCAGGCCCGTGCGCCTAGAGCCCGTGCTCCGCAACAGGAGAAGCCACCGCAATGAGAGGCCCATGCGCCGCAACGAAGAGTAGCCCCCGCTCACCGCAACTAGAGAGAGCCCACGCACAGCAACGCAGACAAAAATAAATAAATAAAATAAATAAATTTATTAAAAAAAAAAAAACTAATATCAGAATATAAAAAATAATCTGTTAGCACGGATAGCAAACTGGGGTAAGGGTACTAGTACTTATATTATCAGGACACTGACAACTCTTTCATAAGGAAACCTTTATAATTTTGCCCTGGAATACAACAGCTGTTTTTAGAGGTGTTATTAACACAAATATGGCAATAGCATTAAAATGATGACATGAGAATAACAAAAAATAAAAATTTTTAAACAAGGCAAGTAGAACAAACAACTGAAGCTATATAAGTCTGACAGAGAGAAGATTACTTGGCTCCTAATAAAAAATATTAATTCACCAACAACATTCATTGAGTATCTTCTGAATTTCAGGTATTCTACTAAATATGCACTGGGAATATAAAAATGAATGCGGCATGGACTCTGCTCTCAAGGGATTCACTAGCATAAGGTATAATCAAATGATGCCAAGACCCACAAATGCTACAGGCATAGAATGAAAGGTAGAAAGTGTTCATTCTTATTTCTTATTCATTAGGTAACCTTGGGCAAGTTAATTTTCCTTACCATGCTTCAGTTTCCGATCAATTAAATAAGAATAAAAAAAACATCTACCTCATAGAATTATGAGTACATATTGATCAAGCACTTAGAACAGCCTTGGCACATAGTAAATACTAGAAAAGTATTTGTTAGCTAAGTGAAAATATCACATCTACAGTTTATAATTATGAAATTTAATCCAGTTAAAATATTTTGACTAGCTGAATATGTAAAGCACTAACAAAAAATTACATTTTAAGTACTTCTGGTAATAGATAACAGAGCAAAGTCAGAATCTCCCTTCTCTCAGAAATTACCCAAAAGCAACAAACAGAATAAAAAACATAAACGCAAACATGATCTCCAATAAAACTAGTAAACATAAGAAATGTAAGTGGAAGAGAGACCTAAGGAGAGACAATTAAATTGGAGGAGGGTAGATATAAGGCATGAGGTTCCAAAACTCAAAGGGGTGGGGGGAGTACATTTCTTCAACTGCAGCTTTCTGAGGTATAAAATTTAAACCACATTCACAACAACAAAAACAGTGGACAGGACTTCCCTGGTGGCGCAGTGGTTGAGAGTCCGCCTGCCGATGCAGGGGACACGGGTTCGTGCCCCAGTCTGGGAAGATCCCACATGCCGCGGAGCGGCTGGGCCCGTGAGCCATGGCCGCTGAGCCTGTGCATCTGGAGCCTGTGCTCCGCAAGGGGAGAGGCCACAACAGTGAGAGGCCCGCATACCACAAAAAACAAAACAAACAAAAAAAAAGACAGGGGACATGTGCTGGTAGAGGGACCTTTGTTTGCTGCTCAGTTTGAAGAAACAGAGGAGAAAGTACTAAATTAGAAATCACACAAACAATCTACACTGGCAGAAATTAGGCTGCTTGGTATGGCAAAAAAGAAAAATAGTGAGACAGCCTGCACTATGAACGGCCCTGCAGCAGCCATCTTCTCTGGCTGAGGAGAAAGAAAATAGATTCATACAACTCAACCCTGGTCATAGAGAAAATTACTGTAAATTTGAAGACTGTAGCTACCCTAAGATACCTACTTCTGGTATCCTAAAAAGTTGTACAGGAAAAACCCTCTTCATTCAAAAATAACCCCAAAAGGAGTAAGAATAGATCTATGCAAATACAAAATTTTAAAAAGAAGAAAAAACAGCACAGGAAAAACCGAGTAGCTGAAGGACCCTCATGAGAAAAATGCTGCCATGGAGCAGATGAATTTTTAAAACTTAAAAACAAAAATGAACAAACAAACAAAAACCCTAATGAAGCAAATACCACTTCGAGATAGAATTATAGAATGTCAAAGTCACAAGAAAATAGCAGTAGTGAAGTGGGCATCCTGCCTTGTTCCTTTTGGGGGAAAGCTTTTAGTCTTTCACCACTGAGTATAATGTTAACTTGTAGGCTTTTCATATGTGTCCTTTATCATGTTAAGGAAGTTTCCTTCAGGGGACTTCCCTGGTGGAGCAGTGGTTAAGACTCCAAGCCCCACAGGCAGGGGGCCCGGGTTTGATTCCTGGTCAGGGAACTAGATCCCACAGGCATGCTACAACTAAGAGTTCATATCCTACAACTAAGGAGCTCACCTGCCACAACTACGACCCAGAGCAACCAACTAAATAAGGAAATATTTAAAAAAACAGGATTATTAAAGAAGTTTCCTTCAATTCCTAGTTTGAGTGTTTTTATCATGAAAGGGTATTGAATTTTGTCCCCTTCATGCTATTAATGGGTTTTTTTTCCCCTTCATTCTATTAATATGGTATATTTCATTCCTTGATTTTCTTATATTGAACTTTTGCATTCCTGGAATGAATTTCACTTTGTCATAGTGTATAATCCTTTTAATGTGTTGTTGGATTCAGTGTACTAGTATTTTGTTGAGGATTTCTGTATCAATGTTCATAAGGGATACTGATCTGTAGCTTCTTGTGGTATCTTTGACTTTGGTTATCAAGGTAATAAGGACATCATAGAATGAGTTAGCAGTGTTCCCTCATTTTCTATTTTTTTGAAGATTCTGAAAAGTATTGATGTTAGTTCTTCTTTAACCATAAGGTAAAATTCAACCGTGAATTTTAGTCCTAGACTTGTCTTTGTTGGAAGATTTTTTGATTACTAATTCAATCTCTTTACTTGTCGAAAGTCTGTTGAGCATTTCTATTTCTTTTTGATTCAGTTTTAGTAATTTGTGTGTTTCTGGGAATTTATCCATTTCGTCTAGGTTATCCAATTTGTTGGTGTACAACTGCTCACAGTACTCTCCTATAATCCTTTTTATTTCAGTAGAACAGGATGTAACGTCCCCACTTTCACTTCTGATTTTATTTATTGTCATCTTCTGTTTTTCTAACACTAGCTAAAGGTTTGTCAATGTGTTGATCTCTTCAAAGAACCCACTTTGGTTTCATTGATTCTATTGTCCTGCTATTCTCTGTTTTGTTTATCTCTAATATAATCTTTATTATTTTCTTCCTTCTGCTAGCTTTGGTTTCGGCTTGCTCTTTTTCTAGTTCCTTAGGTGTAAAGTTAGGTTAATATGAGATCTTTCTTCATTTTTAATGTAAGTGTTTAGAGCTATAAATTTCCCAAGCACTTTCACTGCATATCATAAGTTTTGTTATGTTGTGTTTTTGTTTTCATTCCTCTCAAACTATTTTCTAATTTTCCTAGTGATTTCTTTTAACCCACTCATTGTTCAAGATTACAGTGTTTAGCCTCCACATAATTGCAAATTTTTCAGTTTTCCTTCTGTTGATTTCTATAGCGTCATTCCATTGTGATCAGAAAAGATATTTTGCATGATTTTGGTATTTTCTAATGTATTGATAGTTGTTTATTCCCCAACTTATGGTCTACCCTTGAGATATGTGCACTTGAGAAAAATGTATATTCTGCTTTGTTGGGTGGAGTGTTCTGTATATGTCTGTTGATTTACAGTATTTTTCAATGGAATTGATAGTCCAGACACCAACTCAAACATCTACGGCCAACTGATTATCAACAAGGATGCCAAGACCATTAGAGGCGGAATAGTCTCTTCAACAAATGGTGCCAGGATGGCTTCTCTGGTGGCACAGTGGTTGAGAGTCCGCCTGCCGATGCAGGGGATGCAGGTTCGTGCCCCGGTCCGGGAGGATCCTGCATGCCGCAGAGTGGCTGGGCCTGTGAGCCATGGCCACTGGGCCTGCACGTCCGGAGCCTGTGCCCCGCAACGGGAGAGGCCGCAACAGTGAGAGGCCCGTGTACCGCAAAAAAAACAAAAAAACAAAAAAACAAATGGTGCCAGGACAACTGGATCTGCACACACAAAAGAAAGAAGTTGGACCCCTATCTCATTCCAAACATAAAATTTAAAATGGATCAAAGACTTAAATGTAATAGCTAAAACTATAAAACTCTTAAAAGAAAGCATAGGAATGTAACTTCTTTACCTTGAATTTGGCAACAGATTATTAAATGGAACACCAAAAACACAATCAACAAAAGAATAAATATGTAAAATCAACTTCATCAAAATTAAAAATGTTTGTGCATCAAAGGAACTTATAAATAATATGAAAAGACAACAGAATGGAATAATATTTGCAAATCATATATCTAATAAGGGTATAATAACCAGAATATATCAAGAACTCTTACAAATCTACAACAAAGAGACAAGCAGTCCAATTTAAAAATGGGCAAAAGTATTAAACAGACATTTGTCCAAAGAAGATATACAACTAGCCAATAACCATATGACAAGATGTCCAACAACATTACTTGTTAGGGAAATGCAAATCAAAACCACAATGAGATATCACTTCACGCCCATTAGGATGACTATAACATAAACAAACAAAAACAAAATGGAAAAGAGCAAATATTGACCAGGATGTGGAGAAACAAGAACCCCTATACACCACTGGTAAGAATGTAAAATGGTACACCTGTTGTGCAAAACTGTTGTGCTCGGTACTTCCTCAAAAAACTAAACATGAAATTACTATATGCTGCAATAATTCCACTCCTCAGTATACACTCAAAAAACTGAAAATAGATGTTAAAACAAAAATTTGTAGACAAAAGTTCATGGCAGCATTATTCATACCAGCCAAAAAGTGGAAATGACCCAAATGTCCATCAAGAGACCAATGGATAAACAAAATATGGTATATCCATAAAATAAAATATTATTCATCCATAAAAACTAATAAATACTGACATATATTACAACACGGATGAACCTCAAAAACACTATGCTAAGTGAAAGTAGTCAGTCACAAAAGGCCACTGTGTTAGTATGGTTCTCCAGAGAAACAGAACCAGTACCATGTGTAGATGTATAAAAAGACGTTTATTTTAAGGAATTTGCTCATGGAATTATAGAGGTGTTAAGTCTAAATTTTGCAGGGTGGGATAATAGGGTGAAGACCTAGAGAAAAGCTGATGCTGCAATTTAAGTTGAAGGGCACCAGAATGGAGACTAGGAAAAAGATGATAATGCAGTTCAAGTCCAAAGGCCATCTCCTGCAGAATTCCCTCTTACTCAGGAGACCAGTCTTTTGTTCTAGTCAGGTCTTCAACTGACTAGATGAGGCCCACCCATATTATGGTGAGCAATCTGCTTTACTTAAAATCTACTGATTTAAATGCTAACCTCATACAAAAACACCCTAAGAGAAACATTCAGAATAATGTTTGACACAAATCTGGGCACCACAGCCCAGCCAACATATAAAATTAACCTTTACAGCCTCATACAGTATGATTCCACTTATATGAAATGTCCAGAGTAGGAAAATCAGTAGAAATAGAAAGCAGATTAGTCATTGTCAGGGACTTAGGGGAGGGGTAACATGGTGAATGACAGCTTAATTAGTTGCTTTTGGGGGTGATAAAAGTGGTTTAGAATTAGATAGTGGTGATGGTTATATAGCACTGTGAATGTACTGGCAGCCACTGAATTGTATATTTTAAAATGGTTAAAACGGTAAACTTTATGTTAATTTTACTTCAATTTTAATTTTAAAAAAATTATTGATGTTTTCTGTGAATATATGTGGGCCCAAAAGTGAGAGTGAATGTCAGCATATAAATTGTCAGGTATCATAGAATAGGGTCACCTGGTGTGTCAATGGGTCTTAAAAATAGATGCAAGAGGTGAACCCCAGAATTCCTAGGAGCTACAGAAGCAGTATGCAGCCAGAAAAAAAAATGACTACACGGATCCAAGAAGTACAAGGTCAGCCATGGGAAATCCACAGGAAGTGCAAAGAACCCACAGACATGCTCCAAAAATTTGGCAATCTAGATGAAATGGACAAATTCCTTGAAGGAGACAAATAGAAAGTATGAGAAGCCCTACAACAATTTAAAAAGTGGAATTTGTAGGGCTTCCCTGGTGGCGCAGTGGTTGAGAGTCCGCCTGCCGATGCAGGGGACACGGGTCCGTGCCCCGGTCCGGGAAGATCCCACATGCCGCGGAGCAGCTGGGCCCGTGAGCCATGGCCACTGAGCCTGCGCGTCCGGAGCCTGTGCTCCGCAACGGGAGAGGCCACAACAGTGAGAGGCCCACGTACTGCCAAAAAAAAAAAAAAAGTGGAATTTGTAATTAAAGACTCATCTCTCAAAAAACAAAAACAAAACTCCAGGCCCAGATGGCTTCACTGGTTAATTCTAGCAAACGTTCAAGAAAGAAAGAATACCACCATACATAAACTCTTCCAGAAAGCAGAGAAAAAAAGGAACACTTACCAACTCATTTTATGAGACCAATATCACCACTACACCAAAACTTGAAAAGACATCACCAAAAACCAACAACAACCAGCAACAAAAAAATCCTACAGCCAATATCCCTACAAACATAGATGTGAAAGCCCTTAACAAATATTAGCAAATCAAATCCAGCATTATATAAAAAGGATAATACATAATGACCAAATGGGGTTTATCAGAGCATGGTTCAACACTGAAAAATTAATCAATGTAACTCACCACAGAATAAAGGAGAAAAGCCAGATGATCATTCCCATAGATGCAGAAAAAATATTTGACAAAATTCAACATTATGAACTTAACCAAGGAGGTGAAAGATGAACACTGAAAAGATATTCATGCAAGAAACTGAAGATACAAATAAATGGAAAGAAAGCTCATGTTCATGGATGGGAGGAATTAATATTGTTAAAATGTCCATACTACACAAAGCCTATAAATTCAATGCAAATCAAAATTCCAATGGCATTTTTCACAGAAATAGAAAAAACAACCCCAAAATTCATATGGAAACTCAAAAGACCCTGAATAGCCAAAGCAATTCTGACAAAGAACAAAACTCAGAGGTATCACATGTCCTGATTTCAAACTATATTACAAAGCCACAGTAATCAAAACAGGATGGTACTGGCATTAAAAAAGACATATAAACCAATGGAACAGAACAGAGAGCTGAGAAATAAACCCATACATAATCAGTCAACTAATATTTGACAAGGGAGACAAGAATACACAGTGAGGAAAGGATAGTCTCTTCAATAAATGGTGCTGGAAAAACTGAATATCCACATACAAGAGAATAAAATTGGATGGGAACAACCTAAATGTCCATCAACAGACGAATGGATAAAGAAGACGTGGTACACATATACAATGGACTACTACTCAGCCATAAAAAAGAATGAAATAATGCTGTTTGCAGCAACATGGATGCAACTAAAGATTATCATACTAAGTGAAGTAAGTTAGAAACAGAAAGACAAATACCATATGATATCACTTATATGTGGAAGCTAAAATACGGCACAAATGAACCTATCTACAAAACAGAGGGACTTCCCTGGTGGTCCAGTGGTTGAGGCTCCATGTTCCCAATGCAGGGGGCCCGTGTTCGATTCCTGTCAGGGAACTAGATCCCGCATGCCACAACTAAGAGCTCACATGCCACAACTGAAAGATCATGCATGCTGCAACTAAAGATCCCACATGCGGCAACAAAGATCCCGTGTGCTGCAACTAAGACCCAGCACAGCCAAATAAATAAATATTAAAAACAAACAACAAAAAAAACAGAAACAGACTCACACACATAGAGAACAGACTTGTGGTTGCCAAGAGGGAGGGGGGTGGGGGAGGGAAGGACCGTGAGTTTGGGATTAGCAGATGTAAACTATTATATATAGGATGGATAAACAACAAGGTCCTACTGTAAAGCACAGGGAACTATATTCAATATCCTGTGATAAACCATCATGGAAAAGAATATAAAAAAAGGAATGTCAAAAGAGTGAAATCAGACTCCTATCTTACATGACTCACAAAACTTAACTTGAAATGGATGAAAAACTTAAAGGTAAGACCTGAAATCATAAAACTCCTATAAGAAAACACAGGGCAAAAGCTCTTTGACACTGGTCTTGGCAACAATTTTTTGGATACGAGACAGAAGCACAAGCAACAAACACAAAAAGAAAAAAACCAAAAAAAGGTGGGAATACATCAAAACTAAAAAGCTTCTACACAGCAAAAGAAACAATCAACAAAATGAAAAGGCTATGAATTGGGAGAAAATGTTTGCGAACCACATTTTGATAAGGCATTAATATTCAAAATATATAAGAAAATTATACAACAGCAAAAAATAATAATAATGCAATTAAAAATGGGTCAAAGACCTGAAAGGAAAGTTTTCCAAAGAAAACATACAAATTTCCAACAGATACAATAAAAGGTGCTCACATCACCAATCATCAAGGAAATGCAAATCAAAACCACAATGAGATATTACTTCACGCCTGTTAAAATGGTTACTACCAAAAAGAAAAGAAATAAGTGTTGGCCAATGTGGAGAAAAGGGAACCCCTGCGCACTGCCAGTGGGAATGTAAACTGGTATGGCCATTATGGAATACAGTACAGAGGTTTTTCAAAAAACTCAACACTACTGTATGATTCATATGATCCCACTTCTGAATATATATCTGAAGGAAAAGAAATCACTATCTCAAAGGGATATCTGTAGGCCCATATTCGTTCACCATAGCATTATTCACAACAGCCAAAACATGGAAGCAAACTAAGTGTTCATTAACAGATGAAAGAATAAAGAAAATGTGAGAGATAGATAGATAGGGATTTGGATAGGTATTACAGATATATAAACTCATCCATAAAAAAAGAAGGAAATCTTGCCATTTTTAACATCACATATAGACCTTGAAGACATTGTGCTAAGTGAAATAAACCTGAGAAGACAAATACTGTATCATCTCATTTATATGTGGAATCCCAAAAAGCTGAAATCATAGAAACAGAGAGTAGACCAGAGGTTGCCAGGGGCTGGGGAAAATGGGGAGATGTTGGTCAAACAGTACAAATAAGTTATAAGTTGTGGAGATCTAATGTACAGCATGGTGATTAATATTAACAATACTGTATTGTATATTGAAAGTTGCTAAGAAAGTAGACCTTAAATGTTCTCAACACACACACACAAAAAGTCATTATGTGATGCAATGGATGTCTTAAACTCACCTTATCGTGGTAATCATTTTGCAATACATGTATCAAATCATCACTGTTGTATAACTTAAACTTACACAATGTTATATGTCAATTGTATCTCAATATGGCTGGAAAAAAACCAACCAAACAAAATCCAATACCATGGCTTAAATAAAACCCTCAAGAAGCGAGGAATAAAAAACTCCATAGGCCTGGTTTAAGGGCATCTATGGAAAATCTACAGCTAAAACATATGCAACAATGAAAGGCTCAATGTTTTTTACCTAAGATTAGGAAGAAAGCAAGGAGACAGAAAGCAAGGATATCCACTCTTACCACTTCCATTCACTATTGTATTGGAAGTCCTAGAGAGTACAAAAGGGCAAGAAAAAGCACTGAGGCATAAAAACTGGAAAGGGGGCTTCCCTGGTGGCGCAGTGGTTGAGAGTCCGCCTGCCGATACAGGGGACACGGGTTCGTGCCCCGGTCCAGAAAGATCCCACATGCCGTGGAGCAGCTGGGCCCGTGAGCCATGGCCGCTGGGCCTGCGCGTCCGGAGCCTGTGCTCCGCAACGGGAAAGGCCACAACAGTGAGAGGCCCGCGTACCGCAAAAAAAAAAAAAAAAACTGGAAAGGAAAAAGGAAAACTATTTTTATTTTCAGATGTCATGATCAGGTACAGGAAAATAGTAAGGAATCTACAAAAAAGCTACTAAAATAGTAAATAAATTTAGCAAGGTCACAGGATATAAGCTGATACTCAGTATTAATTTCCCTTCCATATCAGCAATAAACAACTAGAAAATGAATTTTTCAATGTTCCACTTACACACAAATCAAAAATATATATATATTTAGGAATAAATGTAACAAAAGATATGGAATACCTGTATAGTGAAAACTACAAAACACCACAAAAAGAAATTAAATAAATTAAATAATAATAGATTGGAAGACTCAATATTATTAAAACGACAATTCTCCCCAAATTGTACTATAGATTCAATGCAATCCCAATTAAAATCCTAACAGGCTTTTTGAAGAAATTGACAAGTTAATGATAAAAACTTATACTGAAAAATTTTAAATCTAAAATAGCTAAAACAACTCTGAAAAAGAAGAACACGATTGGAAGACTTACACTACCTGATTTCAAGACTTACTAAAAAGCTATACTTATCAAAACAGTGGGGTAGTGGCTTAAGGATAGACATACAGCTCAATGAATCAAAATAGTGTCCAAGAAGATGTGTGTGGAAATGGAACACTGAAAAAATCCTTGAATCTCAAAAACACTGCACTAAAAAACAAATTACACTAAATAAAAGATGTCAAATACAAAATACCCACTGTATGATTCCATTTATATGAAATTCTAAGAAAGAAAACTATAATGACAGAAAGTAGATCAGTAGCCCTCTAAGGCTGGGGCATCGAAGGGTACAAAGAAACATTTCAGGATGGTAGAGATGTTCTATATCTTAAGCAGTGGCCTTGATAACTCAACTACATACAAACTAAAATGTTTCAAATGACATACACTTTTAAATGGATGAGTTTTACTCTTTGTAAATTATACCTCAATAAAATTGAGGAAAAAATAAAAATGATAAATAACAACTACCATCCTTTTAAGTACCACTACTTCAGAATCTGCAAAAGATTGACAAAAAAATTTTTATCGCTGCTGAAAACTTAACCTGCTTCCACTTTTATAAGATTTGATTAGACTTAGGTTAAGTATCATCTCTTCAGAGATCATTGCCTGAAACTCTATGCTGGACCAAGTATCTGTCTTTCACACTCCCAAACCAAATATCTCTCTTACTGCTAACTATGTTACATTGAAAATACCTACATTTATGTCTCTTACACATCTATACATCCCCAAGCATTAAGTTTGATGTCTGGAACATAGATGCTCAATTAAATTGAAATGAACCTATATAAAATCTGAACATAAAATATAGATTACTGTCAAATGAAAAAAAAATACGCTTTTCAAGAAAAAAGTTAAGAAATGCCCAAAAAAGGAGAAGGGGCTTGTTAACATCATCATTCTTCATGTCATTTTAAATGTATGTAAATTTATTTTAGATAGTCATAAAATCTAATTATAATAAGCCACACTTATCTGACATACTATTCCTCTAAGAATCCCGAGAATCAAGTAAACCCTCCTCCAGAGGTTCGTAAGTCTTTAAATTTTTGAAAAGCATTCCTATACCCTTTACTTTTGTAATACCTGGAACAAGGTGCCTAAGGTCCCAGTAAATACTACTGTTAAGACAAAAATGCAAAGAAATGTTTTCTGTTATTAAAACCTTTAAACAGCTCCCAAGGACTAGACAATCACACTTCCCCACTGCGCAGAGAACTTAAATGCAAGCTATAATATGAGCGCTAGTAGCTAACAGTATAATTCCAGTCCAGCTCACTTGGCCTGCCACCTGGTATTCTTTACACCTGGTACAATTAAATAACACTCAAGGTATTACCACCTAATTCTCCTCTGCTAATCAGAAAAGACAGTTCAAACTTACTAACATAAAGCAAGAGAGCTAGAACACTAAATGGTGAAATACCAAATTATACAACACAGTTTCATTGCATTTGAATAGAATACATTAATTTAGAAGCAGCCTAGCAATGGACTGAGCCACAGAGACTCTTGTGTGCAAACAATAATCCACCCTGTTAGTAAAGCACTTCAAGTTTTTCAAAGTCCTTTCCCATCTTATCCCATCGGCCCTTCACAACAACCCTGTGAAGTAAGAAGAAAAGGTTATTTCCATTCCATAAATGACGAAAATACAGATCAGAGCAATTAAAAGACACACAAAATTGTTAATATGTAGCTCTGGTTAGGTAGGGGGAAAAACTGGGAAGAGAACCTAGAACCACTTTTATCTAAGACTTTTTTTTTTCACAATAAATAATATGTTGTAAAGATTGGTGATAGAAATGAAGCCAAAGATAAAGAGAACAAGGACAATGAAACAGGATAATAATCAATTTTGCATTCTCTCCCTACTTCATCACCTTCCCTTCCACAGTCTACAGTATACCCTCCACATAAAACAGCACCATTTGCCCCCACAATATACCAGACTCTTTATTCTTTGACCTCGCTTTCCCAGCAGAAGACCTCCAAAAGAAAGATACACTAGGGAAGCAGAAGGCGAACAAGTTAGAAGTCAGAAGACCTGAGTTTTTCTAACCCTGGCTTTGGATAAGTATCTTTACCTCTTTAAGCCTCAATTTTTATATCTATAAAATTATATTGGGACTTCCCTGGTGGTCCGGTGGTTAAGACTCCACACTCCAAATGCAGGGAGCCCAGGTTCGATCCCTAGTCAGGGAACTAGATCCCACAGCACAACTAAGAGCCCACATGCTGCAACTAAAGGTCCTGCATGCCGCAACTAAAAAGATCCCACATGCCGCAACAAAGATCCCGCGAGCCGCAACTGAAAAAAAAGATCCTGCGTGCTGCAACAAAGACCTGGTGCAGCCAAATAAATAAATAAAGGAAACACAGCATTAAATTATTTAAAAAAATAAGAAAAAAAATGATATAATTTTCATGGAATTTGTTGATACTTCCCTTATGAACTAATAATTATATAATCAATTTTTGTGTTTGAAAATATATTCTCCATATTAGGTAGAATCTACATGTATGTAACTAAGCTTATTAATTATGGAATTTAAATATGCTACATACCTTATAAAATTTGCTTGGTGTTAAAAATCTCCCACTATGACTACAGATTTGTCAGTTTCTCCTTACAATTTTATAATTTGTGCTTTCTTATGTTATTAAGTGAATAAATCTTAATGCTTATTAGTTCTTCCAGGTGGATTGTTCCATTTATCTTTAAGTATCTTTATTCCTATTAATGATTAGACTTCAATTCTACTTTATCTAATAATGGAATATCATTTTTTTAAAGTACTTTCTAGAATATTTTTATAGCTTTATATTCAATTTTGGTATCATTAGGTTTTTCACATGTGTCCCATGAGTATGTACCAACCTAGACTTTTGATTTTTAGATTAAAAAAAGTCAAAGTTAAAAAAGAAACAACAAACTGGGGGAAAGTATTTGCAAGAAACAAAGCAAACAGCCTAAAATACTTAAAACTCCTAATATTCAAACAGAAAATTAGGCTAAGGACATGGTACAGTGTGCATATTTATATCCTCCCTAAATTCCTATGCTGGAATCTTAATATCCAGTGTGATGGTATTAGTCAGTGGGCCTTAGGGAGGAACTTAAGTATGAGGGTGGAGTTCTCACGAACGGAATTACTGCCCATATAAAAGAGGCTCCAAAGAGATCCTTAGCCCCTCAGCCTTGTGAGGACACAGCAAGAAGATGCCAGCTATAAACCAGGAAAAGGGCCCTCATGGGAGAACGCGACCATGCTGGTGTCTTGATCTTGAACTTCCCAGCAAGCGGGACTGTAAGCAATAATTTGTGGTTTTTTGTAAGCAATAAATTTTTGCTGTTTATATCTACCCAATCTGTGGCGTTTTGTTATAGCAGCCCAAATGGAGGAAGACAGGACAGATGATTAACAAAAAAATGTAAAGTAATGTGAAACAGTCCAATATGAAGGAAAAAACCTGACCTTGCTAACAACCAAAGAAATCCAGATTCAAACAATAAGACTGGGCTTCCCTGGTGGCGCAGTGGTTGAGAGTCAGCCTGCCAATGCAGGGGACATGGGTTCGTGCCCCGGTCTGGGAAGATCCCACATGCCGCGGAGCGGCTGGGACCGTGAGCCATGACCGCTGAGCCTGCGCGTCCGGAGCCTGTGCTCCGCAACGGGAGAAGCCAAAACAGTGAGAGGCCAGCGTACCGCAAAAAAAATAAAAAATAAGACTATTCTGCCTATTTGAATGACCAATATTAGAACATTAGAATAATGATAATATATGCTGTTCCCACATCTGGAAATAAGAAAATCTATACAGACAGTGGGGGTGGGGGGTAGGGGCAGGTAATATGGCAACAAGTATAAACAATCATTTAAACAGTAGATAATGTTTGACCCATCAATTCTACTTCTACAAATTTATTCTAAAAAGATAGTTACATAAATATACAAGGATGTGAATAAGGACATCAACCACCATGCAACACTGAAAATTAGGTACTATAGTGCATACGAGGTCTTTATGTAAACAAAGGAAAATAAAACTTGAGTTTAACAACAATTTTAAAAATTATATTTTAAAATTTATTAAACATTGTTTGGCCAACAATGTCTCATTCAGTAAGAAATACTTCTTCAGCATCTATATACCAGGCTGTAATATATACAATGATAAAAGATACAGTCTTGCTCTCAAAAAGCTCACAGACTGGAGGGGAAAATGTACCAAAAAACCCAAAAAACAAAAAATCAAAACACAGAAGATTAACATACAATGTGATGAGTGCTCTAACGGTGACAAGCATAGGACGTTATGGGAGCACAAAGGCAGAGTAAGAAGCACAAGCTCCCCAAGCAAGCTAATCTGGCACCTCCTCAAGTCAATTTTGTTGTTGTTTTTGAATGTCTGTTTAGAAAAGAGGCAGAATGCTGCTGAAAAGAAGGGCAGTGAATAAGGGCCATTAGTTACAGAGTTCAGCCCTCTTCCCTATGCCAGCAACTTAGCTCTGGCGCCAAACTTGCATATCCTACTAAGTGAAACTTATTCCTAGACTTAATTTTACTCAATCTTTTTAAAAGGCAATTAAGTACATATCCGTTTGGAATCTCTCTCTCTCTCTCTCTCTCTCTCTCTCACTCACTCACACACACACACACACACACACACACACACACACAAAGATTATCCAATTCTGCTTATTTCTCTCATATTTATCCCAGAAAGGAGTTCTGGTAAATGTAATTTTCTCCCTCACCTCATATTTCAAGTACTATTCTGTTATGTCCCACTTAGCTAGACAGTCCATTATTTCAACTTTGTACAGAGGAAGGACACCTAAAAAGTAACAAGTAGAGGGGTACAGAAAAGGCTTCCGAGATTAAAGCATTCTAAATATATAACTTTAATAAAATATTTAAAAATTAAAAATTGTGATCTTGGACAAATTAGTGAATCTCTCTGGGCTTAGGTTCTCTCACCTATATGAAGTGCATTATAATACCTACCTCTTGAGTAGCTGAGATTTAAATGAAATAAACTTTTAAGCATTTTAAAAACAGAAAAGCAACCTGTAAAGCTTAAAGTCTTAACAAAATATTAGTAATTTTTAAGGGCCAAAAAATGTCTACATCCTTAGGTATGTATACAAAAATACTGGAGCATTATCTAAAATAAAATTTTGGAAGTTCTAACAATGAATTAGTTAAGTACTAGATAGGTAAATAATAAAACACCACTGTAAACAACAGTTATAATTTGTAACAGTGGTCCTCAAACTTTAACATTCATAAGAATCACCTAAAAGGGCTTGCTGGGTCCCACTCCCAGAGTTTCTGATTCAGTAGGTTTGGGATGCCAACTAAAAATTATCACTTGCCTTCTGCCTCTACAAGGATTAGGTCACTAGTCACTTCAGTTGCTGACCTTCACACACCCTGAAAGGAGTTCAGGGTGGAGATAAAGAATGAGGCACTCTGTTCTCTGGGAAAAACTGGAAAAAAATAGATAATTTCAGGAGATTTTATGAGCCCAATTTCTTGCATCTTCTCATATCTAGAAAAGTACTAAAATCATTAACAGAGACATCTGCCTCTTGTGACTAACAGCAACCTTCTTGTGACTAGCAGTAACCTTCTGCCAAAATGTGTGCTTGATTGCACACATATATCCTCCTTCACCAAAATCACATACCTCTCCACTTACCTCTTCAGAGCAGTTCCTCAGAGCTATCTGAGAGGCTATCTCCCGGACTATAATCCTAATTTTGCCCAAAATAAAACTTAACTCATAAATCTCATGCTGTGCATTTTTTTTCAGTCAACAGGAATAAAGCCAGAGAAACTGCACTTCTAACAAGTTCCAAGTTGGTACTGATACTACTAGTCTAGGAAACACACTTGGAGAATCAGAGAATTATAATTATAAAACTATTCATCCTTCCTTGTTCCACCAAAAACAAAAATAATAATAATAATAAAATCATTTTTATATATAGATGTAGTTTTAAAAATCACATACAAATAAAAGAAGGGAGAAAAACACTTAATAACAAGCCAGACCACCACCTTCTTACTCATCCAACAAGACTGTGTTAAAAGTAAAATAAACGTGAAAAGTTACCCATTATTTTGCTGACATTTTCTTTTTTTTTGGCTGCACCGCGCCACACGCAGGATCTTAGTTCCCCAACCAGGGATCGAAACTGCGCCCCCTGCAGTGGAGGCAGGGAGTCTTAACCACTGGACCTTCCCACGGGAAGTCCCTTGCTGACATTTTCAACCTACAAATAAGCTACTCAGTTATTCTACTCAGGCTGATTAACCAATTGATAATTTTATACATCTTAGAAATCCACCTCTCCTGTAGTATCTCTTAGCCAAGGCAACATTTCCTAGAATGCCTAAGGTCAGGAAGAAGATCTGAAATGCATATTAAACAACTGTGATAACTCCTAGAACACCAGTTCTCATTTTTACTTACAAATGTGAATATCTGCAATGCTTTTAAAAATATACATGCCCAGATCACTCCCCCAAATCAACCAACTCTGAATCTTAAGAGTAGGGCCAAGCATCTGTAATGTTGCAAAGTCCACAGGGGATTCTTCCTTATACAATGCGTTATCACCTACATTTGAATAAGCTGTGTTTAATTCTGGGAATTCAAAATATTTCAAAGGCAATATCATCACATTGTGATGGAAACATTCAGAAATTTGGAAAAACTCTATGATCTTCCTCATCACATAACTATCTTTCCTCCTCCTACTTCCCAACACCACAGGAGTTGGGGAGCACCACCTCTCAGACTGATTAAACGCAGTCTAAAATACAGCTGCTTTTTCTCTAGTTACATGTGTTAACCAACTGACTTATTTTTTTTTTTTTTTTTTTGCGGTACGCGGGCCTCTCACTGTTGTGGCCTCTCCCGTTGCGGAGCACAGGCTCCAGACGCGCAGGCTCAGCAGCCATGGCTCACGGGCCCAGCCGCTCCGCAGCATGTGGGATCCTCCCAGACCGGGGCACGAACCCATGTCCCCTGCATCGGCAGGCGGACTCTCAACCACTGCGCCACCAGGGAAGCTCCAACTGTCTTATTTTAATTGGGCATCTTTAAACTCCTTTGCCTTTCAGCTCTTGATGTACTATAAATAAAGAGAAATAATGCTGTCAAAATGAGTTACCTGAAAACAGATAATTTTATCACAAAGAAACTGAAGTCCAAGTTTGTCATGGATAGGCCCTAAGATGAAGACAGTCACAAGAAACCTTCTAATGCATTTTATCATAACATCCTTTAAGCAGTATTAGGTCAATTCAGTAAAAACTGCATGACGATAGAAGATTACTATGTCCTCTCATTTTTCAAAAGTGTTGATCTCATGGCACACACACACAAAAGACCTGGGAAAGAAAGGGTTAAAAAATCCCACCTAGGGACTTCCCTGGCGGCGCAATGGTTGAGAGTCCACCTGCCAATGCGGGGGACACGGGTTCGTGCCCCGGTCCGGGAGGATCCCACGTGCCGCAGAGTGGCTGGGCCCGTGGGCCATGGCCGCTGAACCTGCGTGTCCGGAGCCTGTTTTCCGCGGCGGGAGAGGCCACAGCAGTGAGAGGACCACATACCACAAAGAAAAAAAAAAAAGAATCCGCCTGCCAATGCGGGGGACACAGGTTCGATCTCTGGTCCAGGAAGATCCCACATGTCGCGGAGCAAATAAGTCCGTGCGCCACAACTACTGAGCCCATGCACCGCAACTACTGAGCCCATGCACCGCGACTACTGAGCCCACGCACCGCAACTAATGAAGCCCACGTGCCCAGAGCCCATGCTCCGCAACAAGAGAAGCCGCCGCAATGAGAAGGCCACACACCTCAACAAAGAGTAGCCCCTGCTCGCTGCAACTAGAGAAAGCCTGCGCACAGCAACGAAGACCCAAAGCAGCCAAAAATAAATGTAAACTTTTTTTTAAAAAGCTAAAAAAAAAAACCCACCTAAAGCTGCATTTTTAAGTAAAAAAAAATAACCTTCCATTAGGATTTATCAATATTAACAAAGTTGCCAGAATCATTTTGTTGGGAGATCCATAGTCAAGTTCACCTTTGAATACCATGACTCTAAATGTTTTCATCTATGATATATCATGCTTAAGACTCAATTTAAGATGCCAAGCTTCCTTTGCCAGGAAGAGTGGGAGACATTCATTAGTCAGATAATCTTTTATTAAAATGGAACACACATTCTTTTGAGATCATGGCAAGGAACAAATATCAAACATTTTAATCAAATGAGAACTTTTGCTATTTCTATAGGATGCAAATAAAAGCTAACATAATTTTTTACTACATTGTCTTTAAACATCATGAGTGCAAGATACATTTTATTCCTCATACTTGAATTACACTGTACATTTAAAAGATAGTACATCATAAATCTTTCAGTTTTCTGCCTGCCAGTTACATAAAATTAATCTCTGAGATCTTTTTCCTTGCTTTCTCCTTCCTTAAAACGATACTGATGTATAACATATAGGAGGTGTGAAGACTTAATTTTAATACATGTGTACTAATATATCAAGACTAGACCTAAATCAACGTAAAAAGATGCTATATTAACAAAATAGGCCACTGTCAAAGTCATTTAAAAAATTTTAAGTTTTATAATTTGCTACTATTATTCTTCCGTATTTATTATAAACTAATGAAACTTTGAAAATCTAATTATTTTCCTGTAAGTAAATTTATGATTACTCTTTTCTCCTCAGAAAAATATTTGTCCTCATGCACACAGTTATACAAAATGAAACAACATAATTAGCTAATAGGCACCTATTTTCTACATAAAAAGCATTTCAATAACTTTTGCAACCTATTAGTTTCAAACATGTAAAGAATAATTTTTTTATTAAAGTGAGTTTACTAATATAAAGTATCATGAGATTATATACATTTCTACCACCCAGTATGAGCTGATTCTAAGCTATTTGTGGAGTATATTTTATTTTAGGTACATTGCCAAAAGGTTAAAAATAAACATAATTAGGTGGCCAGAAAAAACCTTGCTGCATAGCAAGACTTTAGTTCTATTCAGAAATGGTATCCTTCGCCCCGAGACCACAAAACTTCCTGGTCTTAACTTATAACGACAAACAAACAAACAAAAAAAAAATAGATAAGGCATTTTTGACTATGGAAACATCTCAAAATACAACCTAAACCCCAGATATAATTATTGGAAGAGCCAAAAGATCTCTAAAAGTCCAGTTTTCACACAGTCCTTCAACAATCCTGCATCTGAAAAAACATGAAACTTCAGGCAGTGGATCTTCTTCCATCCTGTACTAATCAGCCAGACTGAAAGATCTGCAAGGCACTGAATCTTACACCTCTTCTTTGGTATCTATTCTAAGTAGTAACTCTTGAAACAAGACACTCCCTCCCAAATATCTAGACATGCTGGGCACTGAAAATGCTGTGCCCCAGTTATTTAAAATAATCCTGAAAGACATCTGTCTTCTATTTTCAAGAAAACTCAGTACAGCTATCAAAACCAGGGAAAAGATGTTCCTATATTCAATGGATCCCTGCCAAAAGCTAATAAAGGCTGAGAAAATATCTATCTACATAGGTGCTCTCACTGCTTGGAGATACGATGAAATTTCCCTTGATTTCAAATGATATATATATCATATACCAATAGTTTTCAATGGACAAAGAACTTAAACTTTAAAGTCAGGCATACACCTATGTTCAAACCCAGATGTTTAATTGCTTAGTACTCTGATCTTGGGCAAGTCACTTAACCAATCTGAGCCTCGGTCTCCTCATCTACAAAACGGGGATGATGATGGTGATGATGACAGAATGCATAGGTACTGGGAGGCTCTGAGATATAATTAATGTTCAACAGCAAGTGTTGGCAAGAATATGGAGAAATCAGAACAATACATTGCTTGTGGGAATATAAAATGGTGCAGTCCCTTTGGTAAACAGTCTGGCAGTTCCTTAAACATTTAAAGACAGAGTAAAGAGGGACTTCCCTGGCAGTCCAGTGGTTAAGACTCCACACTTCCACTGCAGGGGGCACAGGTTCAATCCCTGGTCAGGGAACTAAGATCCCGCATGCTGTGTGGCCAAATCAGTAAATAAATAGTAAACAAACAAAAATAAAGATAGAGCTAAGACATTCCCCAGCAATTCCACATGTAGGCATCACCCAAAAGAAAGGAAAACACACGTACATGGAAAAAAATGTGTACATGAATGTTCACAGAAGCATTATTCATAATAGCCAAAAGTGAAACAACCCAAATGTCCATCAACTGATAAATGGATAAATGAAACGTGGTATATCCCAGAAATAAAAGCAAAAATAAACAAGTGGGGACCTCCCTGGTGGTGCAGTGGTTAAGAATCCGCCTGCCAATGCAGGGGACACAGGTTTGAGCCCTGGTCTGGGAAGATCCCACATGCCACGGAGCAACTAAACCCGTGTGCCACAACTACTGAGCCTGCACTCTAGAGCCCACGAGCCACAACTACTGAGCCTGCGTGCCACAACTACTGAAGCCCGCGTGCCTAGAGCCTATAGTCCACAGCAAGAGAAGCCACTGCAATGAGAAGCCTGCACACCACAACGAAGATGCAACACAGCCAAAAATAAAAATAAATAAATAAATTTATTTAAAAAATAGAGTATATTCAGAATTATATTTTAAAAAACCCAAAAAAGTGGGGCCTAAACAAATTTATAAGCTTCTCACAGCAAAGGAAACCAAAAACAAAATAAAAAGACGACCTATAGAATGGGAGAAAATATTTGCAAATGATGTGACCGACAAGGGCTTAACTTCCAAAATATACAAAGAGCTCATACAGCTCAACATCAAAAAAACAAACAACCCAATCAAAAAATGGGCAGAAGAGCTGAATAGACATTTCTCCAAAGAAGACATACAGATGGCCAACAGGCACATGGAAAAATGCTCAACAACACTAATTATTAGAGAAATGCAAATCAAAACTACAAGGTATCACCTCACACTGGTCGAAGGTGTGGAGAAAAGGGAACCCTCCTACACTATTGGTGGGAATGTAAATTGGTGCAGCCACTATGGAAAACTATATGGAGGTTCCAAAAAAAAACAAAAAATAAAGCTACCATATGATCCAGCAATCCCACTCCTGGGCATATATACAGAGAACACTCTTAATTCGAAAAGGTACATGCACCTCAGTGTTCACAGCAGCACTATCTACAATAGCCAAGTCATGAAAACAACCTAAATGTCCATCAGCAGATGAATGGATGTAGAAGATGAGGTATATAAATACAATGGAATATTACTCAGCCATTAAAAAGTATGAAATAATGTCATTTGCAGCAACATGGATGGACCTAGAGATTATCATACTAAGTGAAGTAAGTCAGACAGAGAAAGACAAATATCATATATCACTTATATGTAGATTCTAAAAAATGATATGAATGAACTTATTTACAAAACAGAAACAGACTCACAGACATAGAAAACAGAGTTACCAAAGGGGAAGGGGGGGGCAGTGGAAGGGATAAAATAGGAGTGTAACAGATACACACTACTACATATAAAATAGATAAACAATAAGGTCCTATTGTATAGCACAGGGAACTATATTCAATATCCTGTAATAACCTATAATGGAAAATAATCTGAAAAGAATACACACACACATGTGTGTGTACATATATATAACTGAATCACTTTGCTGTACACCAGAAACTAACATAACATTGTAAAAACCAACTACACTTAGATAAAAAAAAAGAAAATTGTCAAGCCAGAAATCATTACCCAGCAATTATACCCTCAAAATGAAGACTAAATAATGAAATTTTCACATAAAACCAAACTGTCATCAGCAGACCTGAACTTCAAGATACACTAAATGGAAATTCAAATCAAAACCACAATGAGATACCACATCACACTTGTTAGAATGGCTGTCACCAAAAAGACAAGAGATAACAAGTGTTGGTAAGGATGTGGAGAAAAGGGAACCCTTGTGGACTGTTGGTGGGAATATAAATTTGTATAGTTACTGTGGAAAACAGTGTGGAGGTTCCTCAAAAAATTAAAAGTAGAACTACCAAATGATCCAGCAATTCTACTTCTGGATATATATCTGAAGCAAACAAAATCACTATCTCGAAGAGATATCTGCAACTTCATGTTCACTGCAGAATTACTGACAATAGCCAAGATATGGAAACAACCTAAGTGTCTGTCAACAAATTAATGGATAAAGAATCACGGTGTGTGTATATATATATATATATATGTATATGTATATATATACACATACACATGAATGACATATGAATTATATATACATATGTATATATGTGAATGACACATATACAATGGAATATTATTGAGCCATGAGAAAGAAGGAAATCCTGCCATTTGCAAGAACATGGATGGACGTTGAGAGCATTATGCTAAGTGAAATAAGTCAGACAGAGAAGGACAAATACTGTATATGATCTCACTTATATGTGGAATCTAAAAAAGCCAAACGCACAGAAACAGAGTGTAGAATGGTAGTTGCCAGGGGCTGGGGGGTGGGGGAAATGGGGAGATGTTCGTCAAAGTATACAAACTTTCATTATAGGAAAAGTTCTGGGATCCTAATGTACAGCCTGGTGATTATAGTTAACAATACTGCACTGGATACTTGAAAGTTTCTAAGAGAGCAGATCTTAAATGTTCTCACCACAAAAAAGAAATGGTAATTATGTGAGGTGATGGAGGTATTAAGTAAGCTACTGTGGTGATCATTTCACAATACATGTGTATCAAATCAACACATCTACACCTTAAACTTACACAATGTTACATGTCAATTATATCTCAGTAAAGCTGAAAAAATTATAAGGAGAAAAAAAAAAAAGATATGTTAAAGGAAGTTCTCCAGGATGAAAGGAAATGATTCAAGATAGAAACTCAAATCCCCAGAAAAGAATGGAAAGCACTGAAAATGGTAAATATCCGGGTAAATACAAAAGACTTCTAGAACTTTTGCCTTTTCCCTCTTAATTTACTTACAAACCATGTATCAGTTTAAAGCAAAAATTGTAACATTGTCTTGTGGGGTTTATAATGTGTGTAGATATACTACAAATAATCACTTTAGCATAAAGGAAAGAAGGGTAGATATGGACCTAGATGGATATAACACTTATACAATTTATCTGAAGTGGTAAAATATTAACTGCACATAGACAGTAAATAATTAAGGATGTATATTGTAATCACCAGGGCAGCCACAAAAAATAATAATGCAAAGAAATATAGCTAAAAAGCCAACAGATCCAGATACATATGTTAGGAAAACATGAGAACTGTCATTCTTTTTTTTTTTTTTTTTGCAGTATGCGGGCCTCTCACTGTTGTGGTCTCTCCCGTTGCGGAGCACAGGCTCCGGATGCGCAGGCTCAGCGGCCATGGCTCACGGGCCCAGTCGCTCCGCAGCATGTGGGATCTTCCCGGACCGGGGCACGAACCCGTGTCCCCTGCATCGGCAGGCGGACTCTCAACCGCTGCGCCACCAGGGAAGCCCAAGAACTGTCATTCTTGAGTGACACCCTCTGGTCATTCCTTGAATTAGATTATTATTATTATTATTATTAATGATAATAATGAGTAAAGCCTGACTCAAGGAATGACCAGAGAATGGCACCCTCCTTCTATCATCTTTAATATTTTACATTATAGATGGCACAAGCAAAGGCAAAAAAAGCAAAAATAAACAAGTGAGACTACATCAATCTTCTGCACAGTAAAGGAAGTCATCAACAAAACGAAAAGGCAACCTACAGAATGATAGAAAATATTTGCAAATCATATCTGATAAGGGACTATTATCCAAAATATATAAAGATCTCATACAATTCAATAGAGAAAAACAATTCAATTAAAAAATGGGCAGAGGGACTTCCCTGGTGGCGCAGTGGATAAGGCTCTGAGCTCCCAATGCAGGAGATCCGGGTTCGATCCCTGGTCAGGGAACTAGATCCCACACATGTGCCACAACTAAGAGTTTGCATGCACAACTAAGGAGCCCTCGGGCCGCAACTAAGGAGCCTGCCTGACACAACTAAGGAGCCCGTGAGCCACAACTAAGACCTGGCACAACCAAATAAATAAATAAACATTTAAAAAAACCAAAAACTGGGTAGAGAATCTGAATAGACATTTTCTAAAGAAGACATACAGATGACCAGATAAGTGAAAGGTCCTCAACATCACCAATCATCAGGGAAATGTAAATCAAAACCACAATGAGATACCACTTCACACCTGTTAGAATACCTATTATCAAAAAGGAAAAAAATTACAAGTGTTTGGTGAGAGTGTGGAGAAAAGGGGACCCTTGTACACTGTTGGTGGGAATGCAAACTGGTACACCCACTATGGAAAACAGTATGAAGTTTCCTCAAATAATTAAAGATAGAATTACCACATAATCCAGCAATTCCACTTCTAGGTATGTATCTAAAAGGAATAAAATCACTCTCTTGAAGAGATATATGCATCCCTGTGTTCATCTCAGCATTGTTTACAATAGCCAAAACATGGAAACAATTTAAGTGACCATGGATGGATGAACAGATAAAGAAAATGTGATATGTATATCGATATATGCACATGTATACACAAAAATACACAGAAAGGAAAATTATTCAGCCATAAAAAAAGAGGGAAATCCTGCCATTTGTAACAATATGGATGGACCTTGAGGACATTTTGCTTAGTGAAATAATTCAGACAGAGAAAGACAAGATCTTACTCACATGTAGAATCTTTAAGAAAAAAAAAAAAATTGAACTCATAGATACAGTGAACAGATTGGTGGTTGCCAGAGGCAGAGAGTGGGTGAAATGGGTAAAGGGGGTCAAAAGGTTCATACTTCCAGTTATAAGATAAGTCAGTCCTGGGAATATAATGTACAGCATGGTGACTATAGTTAGCAAGACTGTATTGTATATTTGATAGTTGCTAAGAGAGTAAAAGTTCTTAAAAGTTCTCATCACAAGAAAAAATTTGTAACTATGTATGGTGATAGATGTTAACTAGACTTACTGCGATCACTTGCAATATATGCATATATCAAATTTTTATGTTGTACACCTAAATTGAAAAGAATGTTATATGTCAATTATATCTCAATTTTAAAATGTTACAGTAAAAAGCAAAAAAAAAAAAAAAGTGTATATCCAAACAATAAAAAGGAATAAAGTACTGATAGATGCTAAAATGCTGATGAACCTTGAAAACCTTATGCCAAGTGAAAGAAGACAGTCTCAACAGACCACATATTGTATGATTCCATTTATATGAAATGTCCAGAACAAATAAACCTACAGAAAGTAGATTAGTGGCTGCCTAGGGCTGGGCAAATGGGGGGAAAAGGGAAGGGTAATGGCTAAGGGGTGCAGGGTTCTTCTTAGCGTAATGAAAATGTTCTAAAATTGACTGTGGTAATAGATGCACAACTCTGTGAATATACCAAAAGCCAATGAATTATACAGTTTATATAAGTGCATTACATAATATATCAATTATATCTTTTTTTTAACATAGCGTGTCCTTTTTATAAAAATTATATCTTAATAAAGCTGTTAAAAAATGTTTGTGCTACAGAATACATACATTTTTATAGGTAATATCCAAATTCATATATCCAAAAGCAAAGGATTAATTTAGATTAGGTAGATATTAAATATATATAAATTCATAATCAGTTAAATATCTTCTTCCAATACATCTGAGAAGTAGACTTCCATTTCTAGCCATGATGAAGTAACTGGTACCAGACTAGCCCTCCTCAAGTAACATCTACAGAACTAGACAAAATATATGACTCTACTATTTTTAGGTATGAAACTGGCAGCAAAGGAAGTGTGTACCACATCTGCTCCAGCTTTCTGCCCGAGACACTTTCCCAACTCCATCACAGGGAAGTGGAGCCTAAGCCAAGCATGATGGTCTCACTGAATTGAGATGCAGAGATCACAGTTCTGGGCTACTGAAGAAGCTAGAATTTGTAGGACAGGGTACTAGAGAGGAGACAACAATGAGTAGGGGTGGCCCCAGCAATCTGCATGGGGGTTCCCTGAGCATCCTTGCCTGAGTATTAGGCCACACATAAGCCAGGGTGAGACTCCATGAGGCCTAGGAGAGTCACTACTGCAGGCCTGAGAGCCGAACAGATACCAGAAACTGCACACTGCTGGGACACACTGGAATTCCAATTCAGCCAGAGTGGAGATAATGCTGCACACCTTGGACACACAGGCTTTCAGTGGAACCCCAAAACTCAATACTCATTAAAGAAAGATGACGCAATTGAAACATCCTATACTGTGTCATCCACAATGTCCAAATAATCAAAAATTATTAGATATGCAAATAAGCAGGAAACGTGACTCATAATCAGGGGGGAAAGCACCACAACAAAGAGTAGCCCCCGCTCGCCGCAACTAAAGAAAAGCTCGTGCACAGCAACAAAGACCCAATGCAGCCATAAATTAATTAATTTTTTAAAAATTATCCAATCTGAAGAACACAGATTATTATCAAACAGTTTAACACACGTGTAACTAGAGTCCAAAAAGGAAAGAAGAGAGAGTGGGGCAGAAAAAAATAGTTGAAGAAATAATAGCCCCAAATTTCCCAGGTTTGTTGAAAAACATCACCTATGGATCCAAAAAGTTAAATGAACCCCCAAGAAAAATAATTACAAAGGTACTTACATTAGTCACATCACATTCAAACTGTAGAAAAACAATAAAAAGGAGGAAAAAAGCCATCAGAAAGGGGGGGGAGGAGCACATTAGATACAAGAGGACAAGACAAGTATATAAATAATAACTAACTTCTCATCGGAAACAATGAAGCCAGAGGATAATGGAGTGACCAATTGTCAATCCAGAATTCTATATCCAGCAAAAATTATCTTCCAAAAATGAGGGTGAAATAAAGACACTTTCAGATAAGTGAAAGCTAAGAGAACTGCCACCAGCAGAATTGCACTAGAAATGCTGAAGAAAGTTCTTCAACTGAAACGGAAATGACACCAGATGGAAACTCAAACCTATGTATTGGTCTCAAGAAGGGAAGAGAGTCAAAACTGGTAAATATAAAAGTTTTTTTCCTTCTCTTAATCTGTTTAAAAGATAACTGTGTTTAAAGCAAAACTAACATTGTACTATGAGGTTTATAAAGTATGCAGCACAAAGTCTGGGATGGAGTAATTAGAACTGGACTGTTGTAAGTGTCTTATGTGGCATGGTATAATATTAACTCAAGGTGTACAATGAGTGATTAAATATGCATGGTGTAACACCTAAAACACCACTTGAAAAATAGAAAGATATAGCTAAAAATGCAAGGGAAGCAAATGGAATACCAAAAATATTCAATTAGGTCAATATAGCTGAGAAAACTAGTATATAAAATACCTCTAGAGTAAAACAGATGAAAGAATTCCCCATGGAGAAAGTTGGCTAATAATGCAAAATACATTTTACCATAGAAACAATATGTTAAATGATGACTTTGATATAAAACCTTTGAATAAAGTTAACTAAAATAAAATTTGAGCTGGACATCAATCTAACCACCCAATATGTTTGCTTGTTTGGAGACAAAACAATTCCACAACACACAAAGAAAAGAACATAGTAATACACAGAGCCTGTTTCCCCAACTCTGAACAACAACCAGCTTGAGACCAATCATTTTATGAAGTTTGTGAATCAAGTATTCTTAATACTTGGTATATATTAGAAATAAACTGTAAAGTCTATTAATGATGAAAATAACTTCACTAAAAACTAACTAAAAGCCAAAAATGGCATTTTAGCATCAACTAATATAAATTCTTATAGTATGTTATCTTTAACAGACAAGCAATAAAATATTCACCAATACTGAATCATTTAATTTTAGTTTTAAGAGTAGATAATAGTCACATAGTTCCAAATTCAAAACTTACCAAAAAGGGTATACAATAAAAAGTCTCTGCCTCTCGCCCCCTTCTCCAGCCACCAATGGGGGGAAAACAAATAACACTCAAATATAATCAAGGGATATATATTCCCAGTTGTTTCCTGTGGGACCACAGACATGGTAACACTTTACATAACACCAGAAATAACATTTTCTTTTTGAATTGGGATTATTTCAAAGTTCACAAAACAGAAAACATCTGGATGACAAGACACTCATACATGAATGCCAAAAAGGAGATCAAATGGAACGTTAAAGCATGACCAAGGAATACTGTGAGGAAACAATAAAATGAAATAAAAATATCAGCTAAGATTCTATTAAGTTAGTCCTGACCAACACATGACAGGAAATCTGCAGCAATGGAACAAACTAGAGGGTTGCGTTTCTGTGCCTAGTTCCCAAATTAGTCACTGAAGAGCCAACAGCACAAACCGGACTTTCTAACTCCTGCTTATGCATCAGATCATTCCTGAAGATTGACACCAACAAAACAGACAGCATCTGTGGGATTCAAATGAACATTCGAAGAATTTACAAAGAAAAACATCAACTTATCACCACAGGCCTCCTCAGGTAAAAGGCTTCATTCTCTACACTTTCATGACAGAATTGCCAATCCTCAATTTCTAGGAGTAATTCTAGCTCTTATTTGTCCTTCCCTGCTTTCAGTTTAGCTGCTTTACTACTTATTAACACTTTCACCTGAGAAGTAAAAGGAGTTCAGCAAAAATGAAACTACCTGGAGGGCCCTTAGACCACGATTTCCCCAAATTATCAGAAAACCAGAAGTGGCAAGATATTTAAACACTCTTAAGTATTCTTAACAGGAGAATCCTAAGAGGCCATTGGCCTACTGGCCCATTACCTACGGTAAATACAAAAACCTACTCCCAACCTAAGACACTGAACTTAAAAGCAGTTGAAAGGAGGGGATACAAATGGTTTCTAAGGAGTCTCTTATTCCCAATCTGCTTGGGACAAGTGAAATTCTAGCTATATCTTTCATAATCTAAAGTCAACACACTTTTTACACTTTTATGGGAAACACTAGGAGTAAATTAGAAATGGGTCCCTGTGGCAAACAGGGCAAACAGTAACGTGGAAAAGCCATATTACTGCAACCAATACCTATTTCTTACTGGCAAAGACCACCTCTCCAAGAAGGTAATCACATTCCCAGCCTCCTTTGCAGCTAGGCTGCAGGGGCATATGAAGCAAACTCAGCCAATGAGATACAAGGGAAAGTCTTCTGGGATAATTTCTGGTAGAAACTGTCTTCCCTAGTAGAAGGAAAGGAGGGAAGGTAAAGCGGGAAATTTTGCATGAGGAGAAACTGCACTTCCTTTCTCTTTTTCCACCTCATGTTGTACGAGAATAGCATGCTTGGAACTGTGTATGCCATCCAGCAATCATAAGGAGAATCATTATCAACACACAGAAAGATGGAAGGTACCTAAGGCTGCTGAACTTAGTGAAGAAAATTCTTTGGTATTACTTGAACAGTTTATCTTCGAGCTTCATTACATTTTTTAACCCACAGGTTAACTCTTTACAGGATGAGTAAGTCAAAGACCATAATTTCTGAACAGATATTCTCAATTACTTAACAAAATTACAGTCCACATGCATCTGTTGAGCATCTACTATGTTCCACACACTATGCAAGAAAGCTTTTATGTGCATTACTTTAATTATCAAAATAGCCCCATAAGGTATTATAATTATCATTATTTTACAGATAAGAAATATGAGGCTCACTAAAGTTTAAGTAACTTGTGGTTACTTGTGGCCAAATTCACATAATTAATAAAGATTAACAACTAGGATTCGTACCCAGGTTGTATATCTCTAAGCTGGTACTCATTCCAGTAGCTGTGACCAGCTCCCCTACCACTCAGATCATCTTCACCATCTCTCATACGTATATGCTTGGGTGTGGCTAAAAAGACCAAATCAAAGAAAAGGGCACATAAAAATTCTTCAATACTTCTGTTCTTAACCCAAGTGGTGGGTAACTTTCATTATTACTCCTTAGTTTAATTCCATATGACTCTGTTTAAAAAATTCTCCCTCTAAAAAAAAAAAAAAAAAAAAAAAAAAAAAAAAATTCTCCCTCTCATGATTTACATCAAGTTCTAATTTGAAAGAATACTGGATTGAGAAACAATGATTGCTGAATGAATGAAGAAGACCAGGGTACAGCACCTGACCTGCTACTTCCAATTTTCATCATATCTAAAACTCCACTGATTGCAAGTCACATTATGTTCCACTAAGAAAAAATGCTGCCATTTAAATTGATATAATACCCTATCACTTATTGATACAATTTTTATTTATACTTATTAAAAGAGCTCTTTTAAACTTTGTTAGATTTTTTAAAAATATTTATTTATTTATTTATTTGGCTGCGCCGGGTCTTCGTTGCGACATGCTGGATCTTTTAGTTGTAGTGTGCGAGATCTTTAGCTGTGGCATGTGGGATCTAGTTCCCTGACCAGGGATCAAACCCGGGCCCCCTGCATTGGGAGCATGGAGCCACTGGACCATCAGGGAAGTCCCCATTAATTAGATTTTTAGCATGTATTACTCTTGTGCACAATTTTTAAAAGGTAAATGAATAAATTGGTGCATAAACTGGTCACACTCAGGCTCAAACTCTTCTGAATCACTTTTGAATCAGTCATTACTGTTTTTCCACACAGTATCATCCTCTGTGCCATCAAAAGCCTGGGTGGGGGGCTTCCCTGGTGGCACAGTGGTTAAGAATCCACCTGCCAATGCAGGGGACACAGGTCCAAGCCCTGGTCCAGGAAGATCCCACATGCCGCAGAACAACTAAACCTTGTGCCACAGCTACTGAGCCTGCGTTCTAGGGCCCACGAGCCACAACTACTGAGCCCACATGCCACAACTACTGAAGCCCTCGTGCCTAGAGCCCGAGCTCTGCAATAAGAGAAGCCACTGCAATGAGAAGCCCATGCACCGCAACGAAGAGTAGCCCCGCTCGTCGCAACTAGAGAAAGCTGTGCGCAGCAATGAAGACCCAACGCAGCCAAAAATAATAAATAAATAAATAAATTTATTTATTTTACAAAAGCCTGGGTGATCCAACATTTGTATTCAAACCATTATCTCTGGGATTTTCTTCCAAGCCTGCTGCTAACTACTCTGCAAGTTCTGTGCACGAAGAGACAAGGACAAACACATCACAACCAAAAGCAACTGTAAGATGTAACCAGATTTCAGAAATATAAGAATGTAAAAAAAAATGTGCTTCTTAGAATTAATAAAACACAATAACTTATTTTGTTACCTTGTATAAGACAACATCCTATAGCTACCAATGGTGAATATCTACCATGCTTGGCATTTCACCTATCTCATTTAACTTTTACAGAAAAGCAAAAAGGTAAGCATTAACCTTGTTTTACATACATGAAATATGAGGCTCAGAGAACCTTAGTAACTTGTCCTAGATTATCCAGCATTAGTGACAGAGCTGAGTTTCAATCTCTGGTCTATCTTCAAAGTCCTTATTCTTTTCACCACTTCATTGGTTCTCAAAATTTAGGGCACATAAGAATTACCTCAGGTGATTCTTCCACAGAGTGGGAAAAATATTGCAAATACTGCATATATTTGCAAATCATATAGCTGATAAGATAAATATTTAAAGAACTTTTACAACTCAATAAGAAAAAGACAAATAACCCAATTAAAAAATGGGCAAAGGATTTGAATAGACATTTCTCCAAAGAAGATATGCAAATAGCCATTAAGCACACAAAAAAATGCTCAACTTCATAAGCTATTAGGGAAATGCAAATCAAAGCCACAATATGATACCACTTCACACCTACTAGAATGGCTATAATCAAAAGACAGACAATAACAAACACTGGTAAAAATGTTTAGAAACTGGAACCTTCATACATTATAGCTAGCGGGAATATAAAATGGTACAGCCACTTTGGAAAACAGTTTGAAAAGTTCCTCAGAAAGTCAAACATACCGTTACCATATGAGCCAACAATTCCACTACTAGGTATATACCTAAGATAAATGAAAACATAAGTCCACAGAAAAATTTGCTCAAAGGAACATTATTCATAATAGCAAAAAAGTCCATCAACTGAGGAACAGATTAATAAAATGTGGTATATCCATACAGTGGAATATTATTCTGCAATAAAAAAGGAATGAAGTATTGATGCTATAACATGGATGAAAGTTGAAAACATTATGCTAAGTAAAAGCCAGTCACCAAAGACCACATATTGTATGATTCCATTTATATAGATTCTGCTTCTACAGAGAGCGAAAGTAATAATTGCTTAAGGCTGGATAAGGTGATGGGAAGTGACTGTTAATAGGTAGTTTCCTGTAGGAGGGACAAAAATGTTCTAAAGTTAAAGTATCGTGATGGTTGTAAAACCCTATGAATATACAAAAAAACTTTAAATGGGTTAATTGGATGGCAAGTGAATTAGATCTCAATAAACCTGTTTTTAAAAAAACCCTCTAGACCAGATTACCTCTAAGTTTCCCTTTTAGACATAAAGGTCTCTGAGACAATGAAAAAAAGTCTCAGAGCTTCCATCAACAGACTTCAGAATCCAATCCCCAGTGACTCCCATGAACCTACAGTTTAGAGAAGGCAACATATAGTATAGCAATTCCTCACTTGAGGTCACTAGACCTCCAGATGTCTGCAAAGAAAGGACAAATGCTTCTTGAGCCAGGTTAAATTTTTCAGAACAACTGTGAGAAACCACACATACCCTCAACCTGCTCTGAGGTAAAGTTTAAGTATCTTTGCTTTTGGCTGGACTCATGTTACTAGTTTTAAAATACTGACTCAAAGCTGACTGACAGCTCAGTATATGAAAAGTGAAAAATAAAACAAAAATGTACTTTTTGATATGCAAAATGTTTCCAAAAATGGGAGCCATGATGAGTTCCTTGGTTAGAAGCTTGGGAAATACAGATATAGGGGAAAGTACACTAGCCTAGAAATTAGGAGAAATAACTGAAGAGTCCACCTCAATATGATTCACTTCCTATCAACTGTCTCGGTTTCCATTTTCATCTATAAAATCAGCAAACATCACAGTATCCACCTGACTCTAAAATTCTATGACTTTTCAATATTATATAATGACCTAAAAATGTCTGCTAAGAAGGTAATTCTTTATATTCTGCATCCCTGCAAAGAACTTTCTTTACTGACTCGAGTTAGCACATCATAAGAATAAACAAGAAATACATTATATTAATACACAACACATAGGCTCTAGTATTTAGAAACTTATTTATAAGTGGCCCTAGAAAGCAAAGAGAGAATAAAAAATAATAAACGAAAAAGAAAGTAAAGTATGCTAGTCTACTGCTGATAGCAAAAGTCAACAGGAAACACTTCAGTATAAAAATCTCCCCAAAGCATGGAATGTCCCTGATTAACAACAAATAAGTTATCTTTCCTTCTCATACTTTACTCCAACACACCAGCTTCTACGTGCACCCCTGGAACTCAAATGAACTGAAGAAAGGGAAGAGAGCAAAGGAAAAAAACTATATTATAATTGATCTCCTTTCAAAATTCCAGAAGATGAGAAGGGGGGAGGGGAGTGGGAACTAGCCATAACCCAGAATAAAATTTTCCTATTTACAGCTTAATGTGTTGTGGTTCTTTTTTTTTTTTTTTAACTTTTTTTAAAGTCAAAAAATTTCTCTCTGCTTACTTACTTCTTTATGTCAAGAATTAAAGGTATTTGCACTTTGAGGGGTGAATTCATACTAATTGAAATTGAGCATAACACTGGTGGGGGGTGCATCAGTGAGAAGGAGAGCTATTTGTGGGATTTTGGGAAGGAAGGTGGTGAGAGCCTCAAAAAAGGAAAAGCAGGCAAGATGCTTTACAACATAATACATATAAAAATCCAAGTTCAGAGATTTCTAATGAATTTTTTTAGAAGGTCATTCCACGTGCTAAGACAAATCAACAAAGCCAGACCACTTCCTCCTCAAGGAATTAAAGTTATGAATATTGAGAGTAAAAATTTTTAATTTCCAATTCAGTATTACCATTGGGGGGGAGCAAATCAGAAACCTAAACTCATGTTTTAGGAGGTAATACAGTATTCTGCTCACAACTATATAGGAATAAAGGGATTCATCCCATTTATTTAATACAAAGAAAAACACACTGACTCCTTTAAAATAATAAAGAATCCATGAATCCTTGGAGCACCAACAGTCTCTGTATTTACATATTATATATAAATACAGATATACTCTACATCAAATAGCCACAGTACATTTTAAAGTGCCTACATGAATCAAATTAAAACACAAGCTCAACAGACACCACTACAGCCACCTACAAACAGAGCTTATAAAATATCTCACTTAAACACAAATAAGCTGCATGTAAATATAACCAGTTACATTCATTTAACAATTCTGCCAGCTGTTTACAAAGGGTACAAATATACAAAAATGAATAAGACTTAGCCTCTGACTTCAAGGAATTCACATGAGGGGGGAAGCCAAAAGCATGCACAAAATCAAAATTCTTTGAGATCACAGAGAAGATCAAACTTGCAAACTTAGTGGTAACCAGAATTTGTCAGATGAAAATTAGGAGGGCACAAAAGCATGAATGTCGAGAATACAATTAGATAACCAGAAGTCCTAAGTGGCCAGGGCAGGGGGAATAAGGAGAAAGGATATGCATGGGCATGAAATGGTAATAACTAAGCCAGGAAATGAAGCTTGTAACTTGTACCTAGGTTGCAAAGGGCCACATGTGCTATGACAAAGTGTTTGGTCTTTATCCTGAAGATCACAGAGAACCTGATACGTAATAAACGGTTATTAGAGGGACTTCCCTGGTGGTGCAGTGGTTAAGAATCTGCCTGCCGGGTGGGAGGGAGAGAGATGCAAGAGGGAAGCGATATGGGGACATATGTACATGTACAACTGATTCACTTTGTTATAAAGCAGAAACTGGCACACCATTGTAAAGCAATTATACTCTAATAAAGATGTTAAAAAAAAAAAAAGAATCTGCCTGCCAGTGCAGGGGACACGTTTAAGCTCTGGTCCAGGAAGATCCCACATGCCACAGAGCAACTAAGTCCGTGCACCACAACTACTGAGCCTGCGCTCTAGAGCCCGTGAGCCACAACTACGGAGCCCACATGCCACAACTACTGAAGCCCACGAGCCTAGAGCCCATGCTCCGCAACAAGAGAAGCCACCACAATGAGAAGCCCGGGCACTGCAAAGAGTAGCCCCTGCTCACCACAACTAAAGAAAGCCCACGCACAGCAACGAAGACTCAACGCAGCCAAAAATAATAATAATTAATTAATTTTTTAAAAAAAGAAAATAAATAAATAAACAATTATTAGAAAGTTAACTGGTAACAACGTGGAAAACAGATTTAAAAGGAGAGATTGGGAGGTGGAAGATATGAGAACACTACAGTAATAATTAGGATATTACCGCAACAACGCTAGTGAAATGTGATGAAGTCAGAAATAATACAAACAACTAACAGTAGCAACAGGAGCAGCAATCTACATCAACTTAGCAGTGACGTGTCCATGTGGCTGACCGTAAGTCAAGGTACAAGCAACAGGGGAAATAGAGAATATGCAAATGAGGTCTTTTGAACATAATCAAAAGGACTTAATGACTACTGACTATCCATACCCCACAGAGGATCTTTACTTACAAACGAATTTTGCCTTCCTAAACTGCTAAAATATAAAATACCTTCATTCACTTAATAAATATTAAAAGCTTAATTTGTAACCATATGAAAAGTTTCAGGTGTCTTGCACAGGAATTATTTAAGTCTAAAAATTTCCCTGTGTCCACAAGAAAAACAAAGAAACAAATGCAGAATTAAAATAGAGTAGTTTTCACCTGAAACTAACACAACATTGTTAATCACCTATACGCCAATATAAAATTAAAAGTTAAAAAAAATAGAGTAGTTTTCAGTCAGAAAACAATGATCTTGGTATATCCAAGTTTGGATGAGTCTAAATTAATATGCCTTAGAAACCCTGAAAAGATACGTAAATAGTAGAAATATTAATTTAGTATCTAAATTAAATATGGGGGGGAAAAAGGAACTCTAAGTAAAAATCTTTGGGCTACGAACAATTCAGCTATCCAAACACATATAGTTTTATTATAATAACATATAGTTAATATTTTTCATGAAACCAACATGAGGTTGTGCACCACAGGAAAAAATAAGTAACTGATGAGGCTTACAGACCCAATTCCAATTTAATAAATGTATTAATAAAGGGAAATAATTGCAGCGACTCTGTTTCAACATGCAAATCATTTTCCTTTACAAAAATGTTTGTTAAACTGTCAGTTTGTACTATAGGATTGTTAAAACAGTGGTGTTTCTTTCAATAAAATGAGTCATGATTACTTCTATAAAGAAAGACATTGACTTTCACAAGGCTGGCAAGATGTCTTATCTTTTTAATTAGAAGTTATCTTGAATAGGGATACAAGTCACTTTAATGATAAAATATGATAAACACATTTCCCACTAAATTTAATGTTCAAAGACAAAGTTATATTTATCATGTTCTAATAATCATCTGAGATTGACTGGCTCACCCCCAGATATTAACCATTAACCATGTGTCAGTTTAAAATTCCACGTGAAATCGTTAAGGTCAATAAATGTAGAAAGAAATTTAGCAGAAAAATTATTTAAATAAGAATTTCTATTTCAGTGATTATAATCTGACTGATAAATTTGTAAGAACCTTGTTTTTTCATAATAGTATGTGTAGGTTATAGGTTTCTCCACTAAAGGAAAAAAGTTTGTATTGTGTTAATTCCAGTTATAATTTCTAGCTGAGTCAAAGCTCTAACAGCCTTAAAGCAGGAAATCCAAAAGGAAATTCCATCATCAGTTCCCGGGGCTTGGTAATGCAAAGGTTGTTTGAAATAGAGATACAGAAATTCTCAAACTATTTACTATAACCTTACCTCATATCTTCAAGCAAATCACATTCTGCTTGATGTTTGGCTTGAAGTTTTGTCATCTGCTCAACTTGAATGTTTTTCAGTTCTTGTGTAACTTTCACCTAAAATATACCATATATTTATGAGGCCTTATTACAACTTTAACAATAAAAAAAATTACTTGAAAATACGAAATACTTGTCAGAATATATAACTCTTACTTGCCTTTCCCCTGAGGACCATAAACCCATTATTAGCCACATAATTTTGTTTACTGCAGATAATTAATGAAAAAACTAGCTAAAACAACCTGAAGCAGAGGCTAAATGAAAGTACACGAGTATAAAAATTACAGATTAAAGAGGTGCAAAATAAACTGCCAGTCATTTCATTTCATGTACAAGCTCAATACATATCCAGGTCTTTAAAAGAGTCTGTCTTCTATTTCTTCCAAAAAGGATACAAAGACATTAAAACATCAGGAGAGGTGAGCAGAGTGTAGATGGGAGAAGTGGGCATAAGAATGCCTAGATATCTCATGACCGAAACTTACACAATCATGAAATTATATGCATGAATCAACTACTTAAATTATTCCATAATGGCTACGAGAAGCACACTCTCAGGATGATGCCCTCGACTTGCTGGACAGCACATCAAATCACAATCTCTTTCTCACAAAGGAGAAAGCAAAAGTGACCTTCCAGCATATGCAGTGCTTTTAAGCCACCACAGCAAGCCGGTCCCCGTGGCGTTTCCACTTCAAACAGCTAGAACAGTATATGCAAACCGGCCAGTGCCTCGCCCGCCAGGCCGGGATCCAGGTTACAGTGGGCCTGGAACCCCCATGGCCGAAGCAGGGCCACTGGAGGGGTAAGGGTACGTGTGTGAAAGAAAAAGACTCACTTAACCGGAGAACCCGGGTTAAGAAAGAGAAAAAAGAGGGAGCAGACACGAATGAGTTAGGCATTCAGCAAATGTTTGCCCACAAGGGGAGGATAGAACAGCCTCCTCCACCCAGAGGAGACACTCAGTAACCATCTGCAGGATTGAAAAGACAAGGACACAGCCTCAGTCCCTGGGAAAACTGGGAGGGGGACATTGAAACAGTTCTGGAAAGGCGAAGCGGGGAAGCTGCTGACAAGCCCGGAGCACCCGTCACTCCGTCACTCCCACCCGAAGCCTAGATCACGGCTCACACGCCAAGCACGGCCCGGTTCTCTCTCTCCTGGGGACAGAACCACCACCTTCCTCGCCCCCTAGTCGGAGGGGCGGGGCAGGAATGGGGAAGAGAAAGACAGAACCGCTCAATGCTTAATTTCTTGTTTTCCCTTGGGGTGGGGGTGACTATTGCGACTTCTCTTCGGTTGCCCCGTGGGAAAAGCGAGCCAAACATTAAGGCTAGGCTGGAAACAAATTCCCTGTAAATTTGCCAATGGGGGAGGGTGGCGACAAGCGGGCGGAGGGCTCAAACCTGGTGCAGACTAAACAATCACACAAGCAAAAAGGCTCTGCAAGCTGCAGGGGCTCCCCCGCCTCCCCTCGGTGCAGCCCCGAGAAAGCACTTTGCAGAGAGCAGCACTGCCATGCGCGCTCGCTCTCTCTCTCACACACACATAACACATACACACACGCACACCCGAAACTCTTGTGAAATGTCTGGGGATGGGGGGGTCTACCGAGCGGTGGAGGGGACGAGCCCTGGCCGCCCCTCCGACGCGAAGGCACCAAACGCGCGCCCCCCGCCAGGAGCCGGCGGCAACTCAGTGACAAGCCCGAGACGACGGCGGTCGGTCACGGCCCCTTGCGCAAAGGGGGAGGGGGCGCAGTGGTCGCCCCAGCCGCGTTCCTTGTACGCATCCCCCCCAAAACCTCAAAGACCCCCAGCTGCATTCTCACCTTCCTCGGCGGCGGCTGCATGATGCTGAAGGGACATCAATCTTCCTCCGACGGCGGCGTAAGTGAGGAGGGGAGGAGGAGAGCCAAGAGGAGAAGGCCGCCCAGCGAGCGGGGTGTGCTTGTGTGTTTAAGGAGAGCCTGAGAACGAGGACTCGCCCCGGAGGGAGCAAGGCCGGCGGATAGCAGGACAACCGGGTCCGAGGGTGAGTGTGAAGAGAAGGAGGAGAAGCGCCGAGAAGGCCTGGGCTCCGGCGGCCCTGGGGGTGTGTGAGGCAAGGAGGCGGAGACCGCGAGGGGGCGGGGGCCCGGGTGCGGGGGCGCAGGCTCTCCCAGCTCGCCGAGCGGCTCTTGAGGAGCACCCCAGTCGTCCGGTTCCCTGCTCGCCGCGGCTATCCACCCGCCGCCGATTCCGCGGCTCCTCAGACGCGGCCCCCCCCCCCGCCCCCACTCAGGCAGCCTGGCCCTCGCTGGGCCCAACACCCCCGCCCGGCCGGGGGAGGTGGAAGGCGGCGCCGCACTCTCCGCTTGGGTTCCTCCACTCAGGCCGCGGGAATTTCCGGCCCCAGCGCGTGGCGCAGCGCCCCGCTCCGGCGGCGGAGGGAATAGCTTAGGCCAGAGCTGGGTTCGAGGGGCCGGGCCTGGCTGCAGGGAGGGAGCGTGGCCGCGGCGCGGAGCTCCGTATCGCGGCGGGGGACGGGGGGAGCTAACGGATCGGTCGGCGAATGAAAGGGGTAAAAATGCTACCGCAGCACGAAAATCCCCCTGTTCTCTCCGAGAATGGCACGTTCCAAACGCCTCCTGTTGTCCCTCCCCCACAGTGGGAGCCAGCTGGGGGCTTCCCGCGCGCTTTCCCGCCAGCCGCGGCGCGCGCCCCCGGTTGGGGGCGCGCACGTGGGCGGGAGAGGGCTTTGCGCCGACGCACGCGCATAAGGCGCTCCGGCGGGATTTTGTGTGTGTGTGTGTGTGTGTGTGTGTGTGTGTGTGTGTGTGATAATGGGGGGACAGTAGGAGTGTGTGTGTGTGTGTGTGTGTGTGTGTGATAATGGGGGGACAGTAGGAGAGTCCCGTTTTTTGCTTCTCTGTCCTCCAACACCCCTCTCCCTTCGGGCGGATGAGCCTGGCCGATCTAGGCACCAAGGAGCGAGCGTGGACTAGTCCTTTCGCGGCGGCCGAGGGTGCCTGGCTTGAGGGAGGGCGTCTAGTTGCCCTGCAAAGAAAAAATCGGTTCCCTGCTACAGGGCGTCCAAGTCAAAGAGTGTGGACTGCGTGCTACAGGACCATGAGGTTGTTAAGGCCAGGATCCCCATTTCACAAATGGGAGGCAGAGGAGTGGAGACCTTATGAAGGTTACACAGCAGGACTAGAATCTCTGGGTAACTAAGTGTTCTCTGGGTTATAGAGAAACAGGTGCCGATGACAATCATGAGGAAAAATAAAGGAGGCAGCAGGGGCAATAGAGGAAAGCTCTTGAATGGGAGTCAGGACCTCTTGGTGCCAGTTCATTCTGCCTACCCTTGGCTGGCTGGGTGAGCTCAGGCTTCCTCATCTCCCTGTGAGGATGTTCTGGGCGGCTCTCCCCACCCCAACTTCCTCCTCTATCCAGACCATCTTGGGGTAGGGATATCAGCCTCCCTTGAGGTCCTTAGAATGAAAATACCTCTTCCAGAGCCATAGGGCTGTGTGAGCTGTGTGAAGGGTGAATTAGATCAACCAAGTTTTATCAGAAGTTGGGGTCTCAAACACCTATTCTCAGAAGTATGGTCAGGCAAAAGAGGAAGGTGAGTGAAGCTTGGAGAGACCCAAATAAGTTGTCCAATGCCACTTGGCCAGAAACTGGGAAGATGGAACAACCTAGGTTGTTTACATTGTTAGCCTAGATTCTTGTATAGGAAGGCGGTAGAATCAGAGCTATGCTTGAGTCAGATTAATCTGTATAGGAATTAGGAGACCAGGCTTGCTATTCCTGGTTTCCTTGAAGCCATTCAAAAGTGCACCCGTTATCAGAGTCCTCAATTACTATCAGGGAAGGCCTGAGGCAAGGGAGCAGGTGGCTGGAGGCCCAGCTCCCTGATAGATGTGGGGCTGCCAGCTGGAGGTAGCCAGGCTGGGCTCCAGTCTCAGTTCCACCACCAATTCACTGTGAAGTGTTGACCTAGTCAGTTCACCTCTTTCAACCTTTATTACCTCACTTGTAAAAATGGAATCTAATACCAGCCTCACAGTCTTGTATTAAATAGAATTTCTCCTACCATGTGGCCTGGCACGTAGTGCTCAATAAATGCTTTCTGATTCATCCTTTATTCAAAAAATATTTGCTAAGGTCCTGCTTTGTGCCAAGACTTGGGCCAGACACTGGGGACACAAGAATGAGCAAGAAAGAATCAGCCTGGGCCTTCACCATAGCTGAGTTCCAGACTAACCATTCCATGAATGACACCGGGCTAGTGGCAGGAAGGGGTAACAGTGCTTGCCCAGATGTGTCCTGCACACAAAAGGTGCTTAACAAAGATTTGCTGAATCCTAGTCCTGGGTGCAGCTAGTCTGGCCCAGAAATTATCCTCCCTTCAGCTCCCTTTACTGGAAGTGAGCACTGGGGGTATAAAGGTGCTGGTTGTTGGGAGACTTGGGATCCAGCCTCTATCACTGGTCTGCTGGGCCTTCTCTGGGCCTTGGTCCCCAATTGCAGGGTAAGGTAAGTGAATGAGCCTGGAACTTAGTAGGTTCTTCACAGCTGAAGTCAAACCCTGGGGCTTTATTTTATGGATTTAGGAGGGTACCCTCCACCTGATTTGCCATTATTCTGAAACCAGGAATGGCATTGACTTTCTGGAATGATTTCTGGAATGATTATGCAGGTGTTATAAAAAGCTAATGGGTGGGACTTCCCTGGTGGCGCAGTGTTTAAGAATCCGCCTGCCAATGCAGGGGACATGGGTTCGATCACTGGTCCAGGAAGATCCCACATGCTGCAGAGCACCTAAGCCCATTCGCCACAACTACTGAGCCTGCGCTCTAGAGCCTGCGAGCCACAACTACTGAAGCCCACATGCCTAGAGCCTGTGCTCCACAACAAGATAAGCCACCACAATGAGAAGCCCACACACCACAATGAAGAGTAGCCCCCGCTCACCGCAACTAGAGAAAGCCCACGCGCAGCAACGAAGACCCAATGCAGCCAAAAATAATAAATTAAATAAAATTTATTTAAAAAAGAAAGCTAATGGGCAACACCAAATGGGCTTACCTGTTAACTGCTTTCTCAAAAAATGTGGTTTCTGGGACTTCCCTGGCAGTGGATAAGACTCCATACTCCCAATTCAAGAGGCCTCGGTTTGATCCCTGGTAGGGAACTAAATCCCACATGCATGCCACAACTGAGAGTTTGCATGCCATAACTGAGAAGCCCACATGCCGCAAGTAAGGAGCCCTGGAGCCGCAACTAAGACCCAGTGCCGGGACTTACCTGGTGGTCCAGTGGTAAAGAATCCACCATCCAATGCAGGGGACATGGGTTCGATCCCTGGTCAGGGAACTGAGATCCCACATTGCCACAGGGCAACAAAGCCTGTGCGCCACAACTACTGAGCTCGAGTGCCTCAACGAGAGCCCGCATGCCGCCAATGACAGAGCCCATGCACCACAACTAGAGAAAGAAAACCCGCACGCTGCAGCTAGAGAGAAGCCTGCATGCCACGACGAAGAGCCCACACTCCAAGGACAGATCTCGCATGCCTCAACAAAGATCCTGCGCACCACAGCTGAGACCCCATGCAGACAAAAAAAAAAAAAAAAAAAGGAAGGTGACCCAGTGCAACCAAATAAATAAATAAATTTGTTTTAAATGTGGTTTCTTTTAAAATGTGTCTAATATTTACCAAGTGCCTTTTCCAAACCCCAAACTTTTATATTACTTTTCCAAGCTAATCTTCACTGTAATCCTATGAGAGAGTATTGTTTTCTTCATTTTACAAATGAGGAACCAGAGGCTCAGTGAAAATAAGTGACTTGCCCCGAAGTGATGGATTTGGGACGAGAACCTAGTTCTCCTGTTCGCCTCTATGAGGAATGTTCAAAGGAATTGGGAGAGTTCACCCAGGAAAAAAGGAGACTCAGGAGGAGACAATCTGTATGTACCAAACTCCACAGGGATGGGGAAGGAGATTTCTGTGACATGTAAGCCTGATGAAAGTGTACCCTTTGAACCAGGCTGGGGACTTCCAGAGCCTTGCTCCTTCAATGCAGGCAAGCACTGTGTTACCAGTAAGATCTCTTGAGATTCTTTGGGGGAAATGCCACAAAGCTTTCCTGTGACCACAGAGCAGCATGCACTGTGGCCCCAGAGACCAAACTGAAACAGGTCTCAGCTGCATCTAAGGAAGGAGGTTTTCCAGGCAGAGCTGCCCCTGGAGGGGGTGAGCTCCCCCATCCCTGGGTCTGTGCAGGCAGGTGCTGGCTCCCTTCCATCAAGGAGGCCACAGATGGGATTCTCACCCTGGGAAGGAATTGATAACAGCTACCATTTATTTCGCCTCTTCCACGTTTCAAGCGTTGAACTAGGCGTGTTATTTACACTGTTTCTACACCCTCACAACAACCCCTAATGATACGTATGACCCATTTCACAGATTTCACAAACTGAGGCCCAGAAGTGAAATGACCTACCCAAGGTCACACAGCTGGGCCAGGAGAGCCAGGCCTGGCCCCTGGCTACCTCTGGCTCTGAAGCTATGCTCTCCCTCCAGCATGCATGCTGCTATGAAGTCTCCTGGAAGTAATGTGATTCTAAGTTTAAGTCAGAGCCAGGACTGAAAGTTGGCCTGGAGCAGATACAAGAGTGGGCACTGGAAGACGAGCTATTCCAAAATTCCACAGGGCTCCTGGGAGAAACCTCAGGGAGGCAAAATATGCAGCAGCACTTGAGCGTGGCTAGAATGTGAACAGCACCCCACCCTACCCTGGTCCAGAATGGACACCCGCAACAGGTTGGCACTCCATCCAAGGCTTTCTCCAGAGAAGATGGCCACCATCCCATCTGCCCATTCTGCACCAAGGCACCCCTTACCCTTCCTGCAGCTGGGATTCAAAGCCCCCTCTACTCCCTTTCGTGCTCTGTCATTATCCCCCACTCACATTGTCATGGGCTGCTCGGGAATACCTGTCAGCCCATCCAGATGCCAGCTGTCCCCTGCCTGAGCCCCACCACCCCGACCTGGGGATGATGCTGCAGACCATGCAGCCTGTGAACCCCACCCCCATTCACTTCCTTTCTACCCTAGTCATCTTTCACCCTCCACCTCCGTCCCCCACACACATACTGGCCTTTGCTTCTGCCTGAGGTGATCTCTCAACACAGGCCTCTGGTCAGCCTGTTGTAGGAATGTGCCTGTCTCCTCCACTGGTCAGCTCTGCAGACAGAGAATCACAGCCCACTGGAGTGAGGCTTCAAGATCTGTGGCCACAAGAAGAGGGCAGAGGCTCTCCCTATGCCACAAAGTCACTTTGTGGCAGAACTAGACCTTGGATTCCATCCAGCGTCAACAAGCCCCTCATTCTGGGCTCAGTTGTAAGCAGGTCTTTAGGGTGAGACCCAGGCCCTGTACTCCAGCAACTCCCAATCTCAACACATGGACCAAAGGTATAACAGTGAGTCCAGGTCATGCAAGGCAGCCCAGGAGAGCCGGGTAGCAGGGATCTAAGGCCAGAGGTGAGTTCCCGAGAGGCAGGCACTCGGGCAGGGAATTACGTGGTCAGCTGGTGCCCCTGTCAGGGAGTGTTACAGCTTGGATGGGGGGTCAGGGGACAGTTCCAGGGCTACAGTAGGAGCTAAGAGTCACATGATTTTGACATCAGGGGGCAGGAAACCACGGGTCTAGTGCTATCTTTGCCAGGCACTTGCCGAGTGTGACCTTTGGCACATTGCAAATTCTGGCCTGTGTTCCTCCTAGGGGGGTGGGTGCGGTTTAAATGAAATAACGGGTACATGATCTGCAAAAGGCTGGGGAGCTATGTAAGCAAGTGACTACTCATCCTGGGATACATTAAGGAAGGTTGAATGACTGCCACGTGGGATGCTGACCGAGGCTTCCCACCGGGAGCTGCACTGCGATTACAGTTCTGTGAAGCTAGGACCAATGGGTAAAACAGTCAGGTTTGGGTGCAGGGGTAACATCACAGGGATTTGGGGTCAGGCACACCTGGGTTAGATGTCCACCTCCTCCCCTGCCAAGCTTTGGGTTCTTGACCAAGTCCTGAAACCTCTTTTAAACCAAGTTTCCTTGTCCATAAAAGGGGAATAATGATTCTTTGCAGGGCTGTGATGGGAATTAAATGGGAATGTTTATATAAAATGCCTGCAATCATACTGCCTACAAATGTGAGTTTCCTCTGTGCGTACACGTGTTTTCCTTCAGCTTCCCTTCATTTTGTTCTGGTTTTGTTTGCAAATTAAAAAAATAATAATAAAACACAAAAAGAGGAATTCCCATGGGAGGAGGTTAAGCTCAGCTACAGTCCTGGTTTTATCCTGACTCACCGTGAGGACCCGGGAAGTCCCTGCCCTCCCTCAGCCTTCATTTCCTCGTCTGTAGCACTGGGGCTTCCCAGCCTGGAAGGCATGGGACGCTACCCATCTGTGAGCCTCTTCCATGGAGAAGACCCTCCAGGCTAAGCTGGGGGATGGGGGTCAGGCAGAGACCAGGGGAGGGAGTTGGAGTTGTCGGGGAGGGACAGCAGGATGGGAAGGTGGCAGCTCTGTAACCACTGTGCGCTGACCTGTGGAGGGAGCAGGCCCTGCTCAGCTTAGAAAGCCTGTTGCTTATTTTCCCACAGCCTGCCCAGTTAATGCCAAAACAAAACATGCTTGCCTGCTCCCTGCTGGAGGGCAGTAGGCCAAAATGAGTGTCCTGGAGGGCTGGCAGATGCCCTGGCATTCTGCCTCCTTCCTGGGCACCCACCCTTCCCCTGTCTGCAACACATCCATCCACATACCACATCCTGTGGCCTGGGCGAGCTCAGCACCACTCTCAACAGAAGTTGACCCAGTGTAAGGAGAGAAGCTTCCCCAGGACCTGTACTCCCCCCTCTGGTTTTCAGCCCTCCTAAATGGACACATCCAACCCCTAAACCCACCTGTCTTCACAGTAGCCTTGGCCCCAACATGGGATCTAATTCTTGCCATGCTGCTGCAGGCAGAGCGCGTGGCATCAGAACGCTGGGAGCTGCTATCAGCTGCTATGGGAGGAAATTCCCTGGCTCAGGAAAGCTCTTCCAGCGGAAGGGAGCAGGTGGTGAGTCTCCTTGAAGAGACAGACACTGCCAACACTGTAGGCAGAGCCAATCCTGGGGTAAGAAGCATTAAATCCACCACCCCCGCCTTCTCTCTGATGCTTGTCTACACTGGGTACAGTAATAATAATAGCTTGTACTTTATAATAGCTACTATGTGTCAACGCTTCACATAAATAATTAATTTAATTCTCACAACAACTTTGGAGTAGGTAATATTATTAGCCCCATTTTACCCTACGCTTGCTAAGGGTAAAGCAAACTAAGATTTGTACCCAATTAATCAGGCTCCAGGGTCTGTGCTGTTATCTGATATGTAAATATGCCACCAGAAAATGTTATTTCCTATAAAACTCAGTTCCAAATTTGGAATGTGGCAAGATGCTTGTCCTAGTATCCTAGAATCCAAGCATTTTCCGAGACTTGCCTGAGCTGAGAATCACCTAGGGGTACCTGTTTAAAACACAGTACCTTCATCCCCTCCTCTGAGGATTCAGTAATCTTCATGTGGGAAGAGAGGCAGTGCCTGACATGTGGAAATTTCCCATAAATATTTGTCAAATGAATGAATGCCCCTACCTTCTCTGAGCCTCTGCTCATCTCTAAAATGGGGTCACAGTTACCCACTCAGTCTGATCTCCAAATGTGGCTGTGTGCTGAGTCACTGTGTGTATCTGCACAAGCTTTGCTTAGGTGTGAGGAGTTATTTACAAGCTCACACCCCTGGCTCCTAATGACAGCTGTAATAATAATAGCTAACATTTCTTACATGCTTATGGAGTACCAGGCACAGCTCTGAGGGCTTTGACTATGTTAACGCATTGATTCTCACAGCACCAATTATCCTGACTTTCAGGATGGGGAAACTGAGGCTCAGAGAGGTTAAGTAACTTCCCCATGATCACACAATTAGCAACAGGATTGGAACTCCAGTGTCCAGATGGTTAACCACTCTGCCATAGTTTCTGGACTCACCCAGCCCCTCTTCTTGAGAACTGGGCTGCCAAACTTTCATTGAGCAAATGGTTGCTGCACCTGTAGTATTCAAGGAGGGGAGAATGAAAAATTGAATAGGAGCTATAGGAGTTCCCTAGTGGTGCAGTGGTTAAGAATCCACCTGCCAATGCAGGGGACATGGGTTCAAGCCCTGGTCCGGGAAGATCCCACGTGCCGCAGAGCAACTAAGCCCATGCACCACAACTACTGAGCCTGCGCTCTGGAGCTGGCGAGCCACACCTACTGAGCCCACGTGCCACAACTACTGAAGCCCGTGAGCCTAGAGCCCGCAAGCCACAGCTACTGAGCCTGCGTGCCACAACTACTGAAGCCCGTGAGCCTAGAGCCCATTCTCTGCCACAAAGAGAAGCCACCGCAATGAGAAGCCCGTGCACTGCAATGAAGAGTAGCCTCCGCTCACTGCAACTAGAGAAAGCCTGTGCAGCCAAAAAATAAAAAAATAATTTTTTAAAAAAAACAGGAGCTATATTGTGACCACCTAGAGGGGTGGGATAGGGAGGGTGGGAGGGAGGGAGACGCAAGAGGGAAGAGATATGGGAACATATGTATAACTGATTCACTTTGTTATAAAGCAGAAACTAACACACCATTATAAAGCAATTATACTCCAATAAAGATGCTAAAAAAAAAACAACCCAAAAAAACCAGGAGCTATAGATGGAGAAAAAAGATCTAGAATTGCTTCACTATTGTTTGAGCCTGAGTAAGAAATTCCAAAGCACAGAATCAAAGTGCTATGGTAGTTCCAGGTGCAGAAGCTGCCTCTGTCTAAAAGAGGGGAACTGGAAGGCTGCACCGGAAGTGGGCCTTGAAGCATGGGAGGTGGACACTCCCAGGAAAGGAACAGTGAGAGAGAGCAAAAACTGCAGGCTGGATGGGCCTGAGCCATGTTTAGGAAGAGCTTGAATAGTGAATTCTGGGAAATGAGCCTGCGAAGGTGAACTGTGGCCTTTCGTGGGCGTCCCACTTTGATGTTTGCTTCAAATTTTGAAAACTGATACCCCTTTATGGTGCTTGACACACTCTATAATAGGCATGTGTATTGCCTGTCTCACCCTTCCTATCAGTGCTCCCCATTCCCATAGATCTCTGGGAGAAGATCTTATTTGTCACTGTATCCCCAGCACCTAGGACAAGGCATCCTAGATGGATGGATTTGAAGGCCTGAAGACCGCAAGGTTTACCAGAAGTGCAACATTAAGTATGGGCAGCCAGGTAACAGAAGAGAAGGCCCAGTACAGCACCCTAAGGGAGGGTGTGCCTGAGGGCCTACTCAGGCCTATCGTCTGTTTATGTTGAGCCCTCTGTTCTAATACGTTGCACTGGGCTAGTGACTTCACTGCTGTTCCTCCCAGGAGGAGGCTTATGAGTGCATGGACCACAAAGAGAGGCTGGGTGGGTCTGAAGGACAAGGCACCTTGGGCTGGGTCACATTAACTCCAGTGCCTTTCCTCCCTGTATATTGGGCACTCAGCTTGGGGTCTCTGTTAAGAGCCTGGGTCAAGCTCTAAGTCAGACTAACCAGTTTGAATTTTGGCTCTGCTGCTTTCTAGCTATGTGGTCTTAACTACATAATCTGGATACTGCTTTTCTCACATTGGCCCTGTGACCCCAGGCGCAGCTCTCACTTTCTCTGAGTCTCAGGCACTGTGTAGGCTGGGATGGTTACCCTTGAGACCCCTGTGGCTCTGTCATTCACTAGGTCACCAGACAGTGCTTTCTAGATGGTAGCAATATGAATGTAAAGGTGAAGTTTGGTCTTTTCTCTCTGGGGCAGTAAGAAAAACCTCCAACCCAGCACTGATCACAGAGAAATGACTGGGTCAAGGCCAATGAATATCTCTCTTCCAGATATTCTATCTGGGTGACAATTTTTCAGGCGTATCTGGGGATTGTTATTCTCTATTTGCACCTCAACCCAGACCCTCAGTCCTGTAGGAGGTTGATCCCTGTGGGCTGCATCACAAGACCCCCTTGCCAACTGGCTTCCACTTGGGTTTGGACAATGAGAAATGACAGGAGACTGGAGGATGACAGGAGAAAGTGGTTGGGCTATTTCTCCCTCTGCTCCTTCCCCACTCCCTCCTTGATCCCATTTCTGCCAGGCAGCCCTACCTCTCATCGGGCTCTGGTGATGTGATTCCTGCCCCTCCTTTCAGCCCTAGTCTCTGGGTCGGTGCCTCACCATCTTTTATTTGTTCCCTTAACCTGCCCACACCTCAGTACAGCAGTCCCTTCATTAAGTCTCTTCGTTTGAACCGTTACAGGTGAATTGCTTCCTGCTGGCCTCCTGACTAATACAGGACCCTCCAGTATTATGCTAAGTGAAATAAGTCGTACAGAGAAAGACAAATACTGTATGATATCACTTATACGTGGAATCTAAAAAGTATAACAAACTGGTAAAAATAACAAAAAGGGAACGGACTCACATACGTAGAGAACAAACTAGTGGTTACCAGTGGGGAGAGGGCATGGGGAGGAGCTATATAGAGATAAGGAGTAAGAGATACAAACTGTTATGTATAAAATAAGCTACAAGGGTGGAATATAGCCAATATTTTATAATAACTATAAATGGAGTATAACCTTTAAAAACTGGGAATCACTATATTGTATACCTGTAACATATAATATTGTACATCAGCTATACTTCAGTTTAAAAAAAATGAAATAGACTACCAAAAAAAATACGGGACCCTCCACCTAGATCTGCCTACTTGGCTCAGTCAGGCCAAGACTTTCCCCAGAATGAAGACCCAACCAGCCTGACCCAGGAACAGCCCTCCCATTCACCTGCTCTAGGGCAGACATGTGCAATGTGGCTTCTTTGAGGGCCCCAGGGTCTGATTCTGACCATCAGTCCTAAATGTACTCTTGTGGGAAGGGTCAGATGGGACAGGGGCACCTGCAGCAAGGCAACAGTGACTAGAACGGTGGACCAAGACCACAGAACAAGACATGCCTTAAGGCAGGGCATGGCCATGCCACCACTCAGGCAGGGTGGGAAGTCAGGAACCTGCTCTGCTCAGAGGAGGCTCCCTGGAGGGCTGGGCAGGGCCTCATCTGGAATCACAGGGTGCTGGAAAGGCAGGGAGGAGAGGGAGGAAAAGCTTATCTCAAAAGAGATTTGAGCAAAGGCTTGGCAGAAGGAAGTGAGATCCCTGAGGGGCAGGGACTTGGTGGGCCACACAGTGGTCAGTGGCAGGTGCCCCTTGGCCTCCCTGGACATGGTGCCTGACGCTGCCCTAGCCTGGAACAGGGTTCGCACCTGAGGACAGGCCTCCTACATTCCCTCCCAAGCTCTCTCACCTCCCTCAGGATTGGACGGCCAGTCACCCCAACTCTTTCACTTCCCTTGCTAACTGCACCTGCACAGACCGCAGCCATAGCAGGGCCCAGGTTTCAATTCTCATTTCCTCCACACCTCTATAGGCTCCTAAAAAGTTTCAATTCCTCACCAGGGGTTGGGCCTGACACTGATCTAGTTACCCTCAATCCTCTGTCGCTGCCTCCCTGCCAACATTCCTGCCTCTCCCCCAACCCGGCTCTCTCCTACCCTCTGCCCTCCTAAGCAGCTAGAGCGAGCCTTCTAATATGCTACTTTGACCATGCACCCCTCTGCTCAAGACGCTTCTATGGCTCCCCCTGCCCTCCAAATGAAGCCCAGGCTTCTTAACATGACCTTCTAGGCCCTTCACCACATGACTCCTGCTGGACCACTTGACCTCATCTCTCAACCTCACCATTTTAGGTGTCTTTGTTCCAAACACAACATATATATGCACTTCCCTTTGCCTTCAGCCTTTCCTCCTCTTCTCTGCCTGATAAGCTCATATTCATCCTTCAAACCCCAGCTCAAAACCCCTGCTTCTAGAAAACCTTCCTTCTTCCCCCAGGTCAGAATTAGTCCTTATGCCTCTGGTCTCCATAGCCTTGTTCAGATCTTGATGACAGCACTAAGCACAAGCTGACTAGACTACTATTTAGTTATGCCTTTTTCTGAACTCCCCTTCCTTTCAAGTCTCTGGCCCAGCTGGACAGCTTTTTAGCTATATGACCTTGGGCAGGTTATTTAACCTGCTCTGGAGCTCTCCCTGAGCCCCAGGCTGGATTAGGTCTGTTGACAGTTTTTCAGCACCCATATGTACATTGATAACCCATGATTTTGTAACTGTCTCCCACTAGGCTGTGACTATCTCTCTGTTCTCCAGGGACCTCCCCCTCCCACCTCCCCGCTAGCCGGCATGGGCCAGGGCTCTGGACCAGAGAGCACGCCTACACCAGGCCTCACCTGTTGCTGTCCCATGGGCTTTCAGGATGGAAGCTGCCAGATGCCCGGACAGTTTTACTTCCCTCCTGGCTGCAGAATGCTGAGAGCAACTGTCAGACCTTAGGCACTTCCGTTTCACTCAGAGCCAGGCTTCCTTTTCACCCCTTCCGTAGGCAGCAAGCTGACGATGGGGCACAGGCTCTGTGCCAGTACCTGGGGAGTGTCATTTCTTCTTGGGAGTTCAGCCCAGACAGCTTTGGTGGTGGACTCCCCCTAAGGACAGTCTCCACCCTTGGAGATTTGTGGCAGGAAAACCTGATTACCCAAAACCCCTGGAGACTGGAGTCTTGACCTCATTTGACCTGTATAGTTGTGAAGTGAAAGGCTTCACATGAGGGAACTCCTGCAGGATCATAAACACACAGAGCCCTTCATGAAACCTGTTCATTTTACAGGTGGGGGAGACTGAGGTCCAAAAAGGGATTTTCCCAGAACAGAAGCAGTGATGTACCAAGGGGCATTTATTTTAGGGAGGCCTGACCTTAACTAAATGGTCCCAACCTGTGTTGCTCTTAAGTGCTTTTGCCTGTGTAATATTGTTTTGTTTTTCTATCTCCCTGCCGCTTCTCTCTGCTGCCTTGGTGAGTGCCAGCCTGCCTGACACCTCCCTGTAACAGCAACCTCACCCCACCATGGCTGCCAATTAACCTTTAAACTGTTGACAACCAGATCGCCAAGGGTGTAAAATTAATGTGTAAAATACGAGCAAATAGACTCAGATCAAGGGCTTGAGAAACACCTTTGGGATATCCAGGGGCATTTTATGTCTAGAGTCTGGTTTCTGCAGCCTTCCCTTAGCAGAGGAAAGTCACAGCTCTTTATCAATCTTCACCAGCTTACACTTAACCCACATGTGACTCCAGAAGGAAGACAACAGCTTGGTAACTTAACATCCTCCCCAAGGCTGGGAGGGGCATTAAAGATGAGGCAATTCAACCCCATGTCACATTCAGAAATCATTGTCTTCATCTACATTTTTTCTCTCCACAGCCCTTTTTGGACTCACACCGGATACAGTGCTTGGTATATGAGATCCAACAGAGTCTTGTCTTCAAGGAACTCACCACATCGTGAGGGGAGAGACAGACCTGTAAAGAATCCTGCAGTGGAGTGAATCATATGCCCAGGTGAACAGCTTTCTCAGGGAAGAAGATGCTTCTCAGGGATCGTCACAGATGAATTCACCAATCAGAGATATGAGGGAAGGGCTCCAAGCAGCTTTCTGTATTCATACCACTAGTGCCCACTCTCAAGCAGACCCCTCCTAAGTCAGACTCCCAGACTTCTACACAACACTTTGTGTTTCCCCCAGGCTTTATTCACTCACTTTGTTGGCCAAAACCTTCCCATGGCCTTCATCTGTGAAGACTCTGTATTGGGCCCTGGGGACTTATGGCCTTGGGGAGCCACCAGCCTGGTGGGGGATGGATGCATGGACAGCCACACAGCATGGACGTGGTGTGAGGGAGGGAAGGCAGAACTGGAGAGCCAGCAAAGGCACCTGAGCCATTCTGGGAGGTCAGGGAAGACATTCTACAGGAGATGTATGCCCTCAAATCTGAGATGTGGAATCTCCTTTGACTCTCCTAACACTCCTCTAAGGTGGGTCTTCTTATCCCTATTGTACAAGTGATAAAACTCAGGCCCAGAAAAGGTCAATGCCTTACCTAAGATCACACGGTTAGTAAGTGAGGGTTGGGGCGGGTGTGTTCACTCCTGGGCCCCCAGTTGCAGAGTCAGAGGGTGGCACCACTGGAAGAGCTCGGTCTGCAGGGGTCGGACCAGAGGCGGGACGTTCAGAGGTACACAGGGGGGCGTAGGAGCTGAGAGCCTGGAGCTGGGTGGAACCAGCCGGATATGCCGTCTCCCCATACACAGTGGAGCAAAGGGGAGGACAGGGATACCCAACAGGTCATCAGTTCATGGCTTTGGGACAGCAGAGCTGGCTTAGTCCTTGGACACTATCTCATCCAGACTCCGTTCATCTGAGGCTCATCCAGAGCAATTAATGAGGACATATGGTATCACAGAGGCTGACCCTGGATTAGAACCCAGAGGCCCTAGTCCCTGGCCCAGGGCTCTGTGCACAGCCCTGGCTGCCACTACATCATTTAATCCAATCTACATTTACTGACATGCACTGCAGATTGGACACTCTTCTGGGCACCATGGGCATCACAGGGATCTTCCCCATCACTGCTGTCAGGAGTTTACAGCTGGAGTGGGGAAGTCAGATCCAGCTTACAGACCTGGACTCCAGGCAGCATGTGGGAAGTGGGGCAGCAGCAGGCATGAACAGAGTGCTGGGGAGTGGGTTGGGGAGGACCTTAATGTCCCAAGAGCCCTGGGCAAGTCCTTGCACCTTGGTTCTCTGGTCTGTTCCCAGAAGGCACTGGAGTCAACAATCTCTGAGGTCTCTCAGTCAGGCCTCTACCCCTCCTTGCCTTTCAAGGGTTGGGAAGTGGGACTGGGCCAAGCTTCCGGTAGGCTGTGTGGTGGGAGGCAGAGGAAGTGGCTTGAGCCAGACTGGTTGCTCATGTCAGGGCTGACCCATTACCAGCAGGGAAATCACAGAGTCAGTGCTCAGACATCTGGGAGGCACTGGGCAGCCGGGATATTTTTAGAAGGCTACAGGCAGACATGCCCGGAATCCTGGGCGTTCCTGAGCCGAAGAAGCTGGGAGGCCAGCAGAGGGTGAACCAAAAGATGTGGCCCCAGTCCTGACTCTTACGTCACCAAGGTCAGCTGGCCATCCGTTTTCCCAGAGGCCCGGGCTCAGGCCTATTGTGCTCAAGCTCTGGGTCCCCTGACTTGTCACTGATCTGCCGCCTTCTGGATAGCCAGGTACAGAGCTGTTGCAGGTCCTTAGGGGGAGAATGTATGTGGAACACTTACTTGGTCTCAATTGATTCCTTCAGCTAGCTCTTTGGGTGCTTTCTCTGGTCCAGGTGAGCTGCTGGGCCCTAGGGATATAGAATAGAAAGGAGGCAACTCTGGAGCAGCTCAGCTCCATTGGGGTGGAGCGGGAGGCTGGAGGTGATGGGAACACAGACAGCAATAACACACTGAGATCACTTTGGGGGAGCTCGGGGAGGGGTGGGGGCGGTCTGCTGGTTTCCCAGGGCTGCCACAGGACCAAATGATTATCTGTGGACAAAAATGTAAGCTGCCAGCCAAGGGACAAACTCTGGATTATAACTAAAGGGCAATTATCAGTCCTTTCTAGAGCCATGCCTTTTCCTCTTGCATTATTTCTGAAAGATGATGTCTCAACATTGGAGTAAAGGGTAAGATGATCTTTTTAGCTTCCCACCTACCTCAACTACCAGAAAAACTGCCCAGTTTGCAGTGGCAGCTCTAACAAACAGATGCTCCTGCCCCCTTCCCCCTACCCTATCCCCACCAATCTCTCCACTTCATTGTATTTCAGATGAAGACCAAAGCCCAGAAAAGGGTATGTCCAGTCCAGGATCCCTTATCAAGGCCTCATCAAGGAAGGACTTTGACTTCTGTCTGGAACCTAAAGATTCTCCATGTGATCAAAACCATGGGAAGGACGCTCCCAGGCCTGCCTGTCACAGTGAGAGGGCTGGGGGGCTGGGGCATGGGGTGGGCAGAGGGCAGGAGTCCAGCCCCTCCCTGTGCCCCATCATAATGGGGCATGTCCAGTCCAGGATCCCTCTTCAAGGCCTCATCAAGGAAAGACTTTGACTTCTGTCTGGAGCCTGAAGATTCCCCATGTGATCAAAACCATGGGAAGGATGCTCCCAGGCCTGCCTGTCACAGTGAGAGGGCTAGGGGGCTGGGGCATGGGGCGGGCAGGGGGCAGGGGGCAGGAGTCCAGCCCCTCCCTGTTCCCCATCATAATGGACTCTGCAGTGTAGTCCTGTCTGCTCACCTCCCCAGGATTGTCTGTCCTTCCAGCCCATTTCTCAGACCAGGTTTCTAGCCTTAGTCATGAGAGTCTGCAAAATCTCTACCTGAATTTCAAAATGTTGTACCTTCACTTTAATAATAATCTAAACAAATTGACAGGAGAATATTCTGGCTTGGCTGGAATGCAGAACATCTTATAAAACAGGTGCCAGTGCCCATGTCTGGGTTTATCAGCAAACTGATTCCAAAGAACCCCTATAGTGACCACATTGAACTTCAGTGCAGTGTCTCAAGCTGACATAAATTTGAGACCCACTGCTCTAGCTAAAATGCTTATTTCCTTCCTGCAGGATTCTGGGCAGAGCAAGAAGGCCCTCAGTTGGGATCAGAAGACCTGGGTTCTAATTTTATCTCTGTTCCTAGCTCACTGAATAGCCTTGGACAACTCCCTACCCAAGTCTAGGTCTGGGTCTAGGTTTCTTCGTTTGTAAAATAGTTTGGGTTAGACAATCCCCATGGTCCCTTCTGGCTCACATGACGGGATTCCAAATTATGATGAACTACACTCTTATCCCCACCCATCCCCAACCCCCCACCCCCCCCACACCATTCCAACCCCATCTCTGAGGTCAGTGCTGCACCAGGCTGGTAGGTGGAAACCACGGCAGAGAAGCAGAGGTGGCGTGTCAGGTAGAGATAAAGGAGACATCCTGAGGGGGTTTGGAGGTTATCAGGAAGAAAGCCACCAGGCCAAAGAGAGCTCTTACAACCAGCCAGGCTGTCTGCTAAGACCCACCCTGGAAAGTCTGCAGGCTCCTCCCAGGGTGGTGGGATTCCACATCCTGGGCTCCTGCAAGGTCAGGATACCTTGCCCTCACCTGTGTAAGGTCCCCCTCTAAGGTTCCTGGGCAGGCAATCTCCCACCCCCTCCCCCATCCCTCCCTCCCTCCAGGGGCCTAGAGCCATCCTCTCCTATACCCTCCCCCCATCCCAGCTTACACTGGGACCAAGACACAGGGGCCCCAAGACAGTGTCAGAGCTACCCCCTTACGACTAGACCACCTCTCTCTAACTCCTACTCCTTGGGCCTGCCCAACTCCCATAGATTGCCCGGATTTCAAATTAGGGATCCCCTATGCAAGAAAGCCCTCCCAGATTCCCCCACCCCACACAAGGTCAGGACCTTGCTGTTTGCCCTCTGGGGCTGGGAATGGGTTTCCATTAAACCTTTCTCACTTTGCTGGGAAAATGAGATCAGGGAATTTTAGGCCTGGAAGAACAGCTGGAGTAGGAAGAAATGTCTGTCCTCTAGACCCCCGACCTTGGGCCCCAGACATGCCTACCCTCCAAATCAGTGCTCCCCAGCACCTCGGGCAGGCTTTGCCTGCACGTGACAGTTTGCTGACTGGATAAACTCATCTGGGCACCCTACTGCCTGACCCATCAATTTGTCCTGCCTGTCACCCTGTGTCTGAAGGGGTCTCTTGAGGACACATGCTAGTGAAATAATTAGGGACACTGTGAGTTGGGAGGAGAAGGCAAGAGGAGGGAGGGAGTAGGGGTAGGGAAATGCTTGGGGGTAGGTGGGGCATCCCTACCACACCTAGATGGAAGTGGCTGCTTCTCCACCTGGGTGTGGGACCATCCTAGTTTTCATCCTAGTGACTTGGTCCCCACACTGGCCCAGCTGAAGAGGCTTCAGAGCCTAGAAATCACAGATCATCACCTCTCAGAGAAACACTGCCAGCCCCAAGGTGATCTGTTCTCAGCACCCCAGCCCAGGAGAGGATACTGGGCAGTGAGTCAGGAAGAGTGTGTGGCTTTGGGCAGGTCATGCCTCCTCTCTGGGCCTCATCTGTATTATGAAATTTCCCTACATGTGCAATGAAGAAATGGACTCTAAACCCTAAGGGCCCCTCCACTCGGGACAGTATGTAGGCAGGATGAAGCAGAAGAAATTGCTCCTGTGTGCAGTGTGCTAACTGGGTGTTCCAATATCTCTCATGCCATCTAATCTCACAGCCATGGAGTAAGAAAGAATATCTCTGCTCAAGTATAGCTGATGGAACTGAGGGCACAGTTTGCGGGCCCCTTCGGAAACTGCAGCTTTGGGCAGGAAGAGCATTTGAGCCAAGATGGAGCTACCAAATTTTGGCTCTAGGCAAAGAAGCGTGGCCTGGATAGGTTTTGTTTTGTAGTAAAATATATATATATACAACATATATATACAACATAAAATTTACCATTTTTAACCATTTTCAGATGGCATAAAGTACATTCACAATGTTGTGTAACCATCACCGCTATTTCCAGAACTTTTCCATCATCCCAAACAGAAACTCTGTACCCATCAAACAATAATTCCCCATCCTCCCTCCCCCCAGCCCCTGGTACCCTCTAATTCTACATTCTGTCTCTATGAAGTTGCCTATTCTAGGTACCTCACGTACATGGAATCATCCAACATTGCCCCTTTTTGTCTGGCTTATTTCACTTAGCACAGTGTTTTCAGATTTCATCCATGTTGTAGCATGTGTCAGAACTTCATTCTTTTTTAAGGTTGAATAGTATTCCATTATACAGATACCCACATTTTGTTTATTCATTCATCTGTTGATGGACTTTTGGGTTGTTTCCACCTATCAGATGTGGTGAATAATGCCGCTCTGAACATGGGTGTACAATTATCTGTTTGAGTCTCTGCCTTCAATTCTTTGAGGTATATACCTAGAAGTGAAACTGCTGGATCCTCTGGTAATTCCATGTTTAAGTTTTTGAGGAACCACCAAGCCATTTTTCGCAGTGGCTGCACCATTTTACATTCCCACCAGGAATGCACAAGGGTTCCAGTTTCTCCTGAGGACACAGGCTAGAGACACTTGTTATTTTCCTTTTTGTTATTTTATAACATTAGCCATTCTAATGAGTGTGAAGCGGTATCTCACTGCGGTTGGACTGTGTTGTTGTTGTTGTTTTGTTTTTAACATATTTAAGCTGTGGAAGTTACCCAAAGGCTCCATGAAGTCTGGGTGAGGAGCTGGCAGTGGTTGGCAGTGGCTGGAGACAAGGAGGGCTGGAGAGGTGTTGGGGTCGGGGGCTCATGTGTGAGTTTACTTTCTTTGGGTCTCCCCTTCCCTGTCCTGCCCCAGAGGTCCCTGAAGTCTTTCTGAGGAACTTGATGGCACAGTGTAAAATTGAAACAGGAGGGAAGGGGACAGGGCACAACCTTTAAAAGAATGACATAGCCCGAGGACATGACAGAAACTGGTTAGAACCAAATAGGTCCAAGATGGCGGACAAGTCAACTTCCACTAGACCTTGAGCCTCAGGACACTCTCACTGTAACACATCAGCAAGCTAAATGACACACCCACAGGCGCCATGACAGTTCCAAGGCTGACCATAAAGATCAAAAAGTGGGCAGTGGCCCAATTCCTGGAAATCCCCACCCCTCCCCCAAATAGCTGGAATACCCCTCCCACTCATTAGCCTATGCAATTACCCACCCCTATAAAAACTGACAACCCCATACCCTGGGGCTGCTCTCACCTTCTGAGATGGCCCAGCTCTGTCTGTGGAGTGTGTTTCTCTCTAAATAAATCCACTTCTTACCTATCACTTTGTCTCTCACTGAATTCTTTCTACGATGAGACATCAAGAACCTGAGCTTCATTAAGTCCTGAGACCAGGTGTGTGATCTCAGTTAAAAGACCGTGGGTTCAAGTCCCAATGTGGGTTCCACAGTTTCAAAATGTCCCTGACTCGTGGCCACCTCCCTTCTAGAGTACTAAATGGAGGAGGCCAAGTGTAACAGCAGCAGGAAGCTTTTCGTTGTTTGTCCTTGGGGGAGGACTTAGCCAGTCACCTTGGAGGAGGCTCTCTGTTTTGGCAGTCACTTGAGGTTATCAGATGTAAATAGGCCCTGGCAGAACAAAACAAAATACTTTGTGGCCCGACAAAGGCTGCCTCGCTCAAGATCCGATGGGATGCAGAGCTGGGGAGGAAGGCAATACATTTGCAGGGAAAAAAGGAGCTTCCAGGGTGCTGGTGGAAGAAGGCCCAGCCCCTTCCCCTGTGAGGTTAAAAATTATTCAACTCTCTCCCAAGATAGCCATCCCCAGTAAGCTCTACTGGTCAGTGGAGAAGGACCCCTGGGTCCCCAAGGGGAACTCAGTGGTGTGGGAAAGGGGCCTTGCACTGGTGTCCAGGCTCAACTCTACGGCTTTGGACTGTCTTCCTGGTCTACTTCCCAGGATAGTACTCAAGTGTTCAGGTTATCTCCTGTTCATTCCCTCTATCAAACTTAACCAGCCTGTGCCCAGATCTCTCTGAACCTCACTGGGGACACTGAGTTCAGGTGACAGACCAAGTTGACCTAAGGAATTGATGGCACTTGTTGGTTAATCTAGCCACTAGAGCTTCACATACATTCCTTCCCTGATTCCATTCACATTTTACCAGGGATCTTACTTATTCCAAAATGCAAAAATCTGAACAGGTTGTTGGAAGGTACTGCCTCAACAGTCTTTCAGCTCTGTTGTGCAAAGAAGGTATGATTCTGTTGGTGGAATTTTAGGCACCTTGAAAAAAATGTCTGGGAAGATATTTTCTTGCCAAATAGGCACCCTCTGCTAACCCACAGAGAACATAGCATTTTCTGCCTACACGAGTGAGCCCAGATGAGGCCCAGCCCCAGCTGTGACCTTCAGTTCCCCTGGTCAAGATACTAATTTCAGATCTCCCAACAGTCCTGAAGCAGGTTAGACCAGTCACCACAGGCACGTGCCTGGGCAACCAGATTTGCCTACAATGAAATCCTGATTATGCGTAAGGAATCTTTAGCCTGCAATGTTTTCCACACCCAGCACACAAATGAAAACATTTCCTTAGGACTATACGAGGAAGGAAAAGAAAGACAAGCAGGATATAGGTCGTGATAAGAGAAGAGAGCAGGAACCAAGGAACTGAATCCTATCAGCCATCAAACCTTCATTTAACCAGCCTGTTCATCTATGCCCTACATTTGCTAATTCATGCTAGCAACGAAGCAATCAATCTTCATTCAGCTAATCAATGAATGAACCAGTCTTTATTCAAGCATCCTGTATTTATTGGAGCAACCAGTTAATTTCATTCATTCACTTTCTTTGACAAATCAACATGCATTCAGCAGACACTTTCTTTGACAAATCAGCCTGCATTCAGCAAAGTACTAAGTAGTCATTTCGGTCTTTATTCATTCCAAGTCAGTATTCCAAATATCAAAGCTCAGGGCTGGAAGAGACCTCAAAGAGCATCTAGTTCAGCCAATTTAATCTTCTAGGAATCCTCTCCATTGTAACCTTGCCAGATAGTCACCCAGGCTTTATTGAGTTCCTCTAACAGTGGAGAGTGCACTGTCTTCATAGGCTGCCTGGACTGTTGTGGGACAGCTCTGGCTGTAGGAAAATATTTCTCAGCCCCTTGCAATATTCATATCTTCTTTGGTGCTGCCTTCCAGGCCACCTAGAACAATTCAGCTCCCATGCTAGGAGAGCCTGTCAGCAGGTATAGATGGAGATGATGTCCTCTGGGCTCCCTACTTCCCTCACCTGGCCCTTGTGGGTGATGTTCCCTCCTTGCTCCAGTCTCTCTCTTCTGGTCAGGCAGGCCTCACTCAGTCCAGGGCTCTCTCCTGATCTGGGGATTGAATTCAGAGGCTACTTTCCAGGTGTGATGTGACCAGTTCTGTGGTAAGGGGACTGTCACCTCCAGTTCTGAACAGACCAAGCCCCAGAGTGTTTGTCATGCCTGCCATTTTGTGAAGGGGTCTCCCCTCCTCCTGTTCCGCATGCCTCCCACCCACCTTCCTTAGCTACAGCTGAGCATCCCAAGGGCAGCTAGTTTATAGACTTGCTGGAGACCGCAGAGATGGCCTGGCCCAATGCCCTTCCCAAGTGGGGGCAACAGGGGTTAGGTGGGCCAGCCATTCCTCCTCTTCATTCTGAGGAAGGAGCTAAGCCATTAGAAGCAGGAGATGAGGCAGGAAGACAGAGAGAAGGGCTTGAGTCAGTATAGGCTGGGAGGAAGCAGAGACTGAGGGAAAGAGGGGATCCACTACATCAGTCAGCTTGTGGGAACAAGTGACAGAAACAAAGTGACCAATTTAAGCAGAAAAATAATTTCTGAAAAAGACTCCAGGTAACTTGCAGAACCTGATCTTCAGTAGAGGATGATTTAGTAGTGGGGTATATATTTGATTCTAAAGAATTAAAACCCATGGCAGGGAAAAATATATATGTGTTTCAGAAATTTTAAAATTTCTCTTCCCTCCCATGCCTTCTCAGGAAGCTATATCCAGGTAGCTTGAGGGTTTCTGGTTTGCTGAGAACGAAGTCTTGGTCAGGTTGATGGCCTTTCCTACACTAGATCACAGCCTTACATCATGGGTAAGGAAGAGTAGCCCAGAGCTAACTGTGCTGCAAAAAAGAGAGGCAAGAAAGGTGGGGGTAGGGGAGACGCTGGAGAAGAGAGAGGCTTGGGATCGCTTGAGGGGAGAGAAGCCCGTTTGATGTAAATCCTACTTCATCTCTAAATAGAAATCTTCAATATGACATCCATTTCTCACTAAGGCCTTGTGGTGAAGATTTACTTTGGGGTAATTGAGGGGCGTTCTGAGTCTTGCTTCTTGGTGAGGGGCGTGAGAGGAGGCTGTGGTAGGAGGGCTGACACCACATTTGGGACCCTGCCTGGGGCTTTTTTTTTTTGGCTTCATGGAGTCTTCGTTGCTGCGTGCCGGCTTTCTCTAGTTGCAGCGAGTGGGGGCTGCTCTTCACTGTGGAGCGCGGGCTTCTCATTGCGGTGGCTTCTCTTGTTGCGGTGTACGGGCTCTAGGCATGTGGGCTTCAGTAGTTGTGGCACGTGGGCTTTGGTAGTTGTGGCTCGCAGGCTCAGTAGTTGTGGTACACGGGCTTTGTTGCTCCACAGCATGTGGGATCTTCCCAGACCAGGGATTGGACCCGTGTCCCCTGCATTAGCAGGTGGATTCTCAACCACTGTGCTACCAGGGAAGTCCCAGCCCAGGGCTTTTGATGGGAATTTAAATTCTCAGCTGAATCTGGGTTTTAATCATTACCCTAAACAAAGAGCCAAACATACAACACTGTACCTATAGTTAATATTACTCTACTGTGGACTTAAAATTTTGTTAAGAGGGTAAATCTCATGTTGAATGTTCTTACCAATATAAAAATTAAAAGCCAACATGCTCCTCCCTCCCCATTGCTGCAAAAGTGCCAATACAGGCTGATTCAGCCCAAGTAGAGATAACCCTGGAATATTACCTCAGCACCAGAGGGAAGTTATGGCTGTGAGAGCAGCATTCTGGCCTGATCACGAATGGATTTTTCAAGAGGGTGTGGAGATGAAGGAACCCTCCTACACTGTTGGTGGGAAGGTGAATCGGTGCAACCACTATGGAGAACAGTATGCAGGTTCCTTAAAAAACTAAAAACAGAGCTACCATATGATCCTGCAATCCCACTCCTGGGCATATACCCAGAGAAAACTCTAATTCAAAAGGATACATGCACTCCAATGTTCATAGCAACACTATTTAAAATAAAGACATGGAAGCAACCTAAATGTCCATCAACAGATGAATGGATAAAGAAGATGTGGTATATATATGTAATGGAACATTACTCAGCCATAAAAAGAATGAAACAATGCCATCTGCAGCAACATGAATGGACCTAGAGATTATCATATTAAATGAAGTAAGTCTGACAGAGAAAGACAAATACCACGTGATATCACTTATATATGGAATCTAAAAAAAATGATACAAACGAACTGATTTACAAAGCAGAAATAGACTCACAGGCATAGAAAACAAACTTATGATTACCAAAGGGGATAGCAGGGGCAGGGGGAGATAAATTAGGAGTTTGGGATTAACATACACACACTACTATATATAAAAAAGGTAAACAAAAAGGACCTACTGTATAGCTCAGGGAATTATACCCAATATCTTGTAATAATCTATAATGGAAAATAATCTGAAAAAGAATATGTATATGTATAACTGAATCACTTTGCATACTTGAAAATAACACAACATTGTAAATTAACTATACTCCAATAAAAAAAAGAATGGATTTTTCCAGAGGTATATTAATCAGGATCCTTTGGGTTGCAAATTATGGAAGTTCACCTCTAACGTATTAATCAAATAAACAAAACGTAAAAACATAAAAGGGGAGGGTGGAATTATTGGCTCACATAAATGTGAAAGCCAGGAGTAGGTCTAGCTTCAGGAATGGCTAGATCCAGGCATACAAGTCAAGTCACCAGGAATTTGTCTCCATCTCACCACTCTGCCTTCTTTTGTGTTGGCTTCTCTCTCAGTTTATGTCCCCCATGTGGTGGCAAGATGGCCCTCAAAAGTACCATCAGGACATCATCAGCCCTATGGGAAAGAGCTTAATTTCCTAATAGTTCTGAGGAAAGTACCAGGGTGGAGTCCTATGGGACTGGCTGGGGTACTTCCCCAACCCTGGAGCTAGGAGAATGGGGTGAGCCACACAGGAACTCCTTGAACTGAGAGCACATGCAGGAAAATCTCCCAGAGGAAATCAAGGTGCTGATACCAGAAATGGGAATAGGAAAATAACAGTCAGTGAAAAATGGAGACATGCACCCTACAAAATGAGCTCAACAGACTGATGTCAACACCCCTCCCCACCAAACATCCTTGTGTGACCCCAGGCTGGAAATTGATGTTTAATCCAACCTTGAAGGACACATGACTTATTAAGAAACCAGAGTATCTCCAGGAAGGGGCGAGGTGGACTGGGGCAGATACCCTTGGCTGATTTGGGCCCCCACTCCCTCCCCTTTTAGCCTAAGGTTCAGAGACAGGATTTCCTGGAGCTGGAGCTGCTGCTATAGAGCTGGCTACCAGACAAGCACTGAAACCTCTGGTCAAGGTTATGTGCTACCAGAAAGGAGAGACATTTGCAGGGAGTGCAGTCCCAGGGAAAAGAGAGGAGGATGCTGAGTTGTGGTTAGAGCTTCCCAACGAAACGTTACAGGATGGTGGTGGAAAGAGGGAGAGAATTGGCAAAAATTAAGAGGTTTTAGGCTCAGGCAGTAGGGACCAAACATGGATTCAAAGCTGCAAATCAATGCCTCCATCTCCGTGCAAGACTGACCAGTGCCACTTAAAGGAATAGGCAGTGCCAAGGGGAGGTGCCAGGATTCATATGTCTTAAAGACAACAGGAAAGAGACAAGTGCTCCCCACATGCGTTAAGACTGAAAACTTGTGCTGTGAGCCATGAGCTATAGGACAAGATGTGCTTGACCACAGCTTGGAGAATCTGGCCCTGCTAGAACAGCTAATCATGGGTACAAGTGATAGGGAAGCCTTACAGAAAAAGGCAGAAACTCCCCAGACGCTGGATTCCCTATGCTGGATATTTTCCATTCTCTAGCCTTCTCCACTCTGCTCTCTGCCCCAGGAGGCTGATCTGTGGGGACTCAATTAACAGGAGTCCTGTGTTTCTGGCTTCAGGCTGGACTAGGCCAATGGAGATCCCAGGAAGGGAGGAGAGTGAGGTCAGGGTATTTATTCCCTCGGCTCCCTTTGAGTGGCAGTGCCTTGGGTTGGCTCTGTCCCTCAACTAAAGTCACTGCTCCTCTTGAAGAGGCTGACTCCACATGAGTCTTTCTCATTCCAGGTTCCAGTAACTGCTTCCCACCCGCCTTGGCCATTCAGGCCATTCTGCTGTTACTAGTTCCAGGATATTGCAATTGAAGTTCCCCTACACTTTGTGAATAGGTCCTTTATAAATAAACCTCCTTCCATTTTCCACTGAGTGGGCCATCTGTGTCTTGTTGGGACCGTGAATGATGCTGTCCCTGAAATTCTCCCTGTTAACTAAGTGGGAAGAAGAAGAGGGAGAGGTGAGTTGGGCAGTCCTCAGAGAATAAGAATGAACAGCAGAGTTCTGGCTGGAGGAGCCAGTACCAACTGGGGAGGCAGAAGGGATGCAGATATACCCAGCCTCCTGAGTCTGCATTCCTGGCAGGAGACATGGGCTGATGTAGGCAGAAGGCTAGCAACCAATAGAAAGTTCTGCAGAGCCAGTCTGAAGCTCAGGCTAAAGCCCTGGGCATCCTCTCTTCCACTGATGAGAGTCTGGTACCCAGGAGGATTGGCACTTGGGGGTACCCAGGAGGATTGGCACTTGGGGGCATCTAGCTGGTCCCTGCACTTGCTAATCAGATTGAGGGGCAAACTAATGAATGCCAAGGACTCATGAACTTGAAACACTTCAGCACTTATTTTCACTGTGACCAGGAAAGCCATCTTGTGGTAGATGTACCTCTGAGGAAGCTCAGTAAATGCACCATTCTTTTCCTTTTACAGGAGATGGGGGCTTGGAGCTGAGGCAGGCAGGGGCTTACCTAGTGCTGGGGAGTTGGGAGGGGGGTCAAAGATGTGGGCACAGGGCTCTTCTCTGAAGTGAGAGAGAAGATCAAGGCTGAAATCCCACTGTCTCTCCAGGCCCCTTTTAATACTAATGCTTGCACATTTCAACCAACAGTGGCTCCAAATCTCCAGAATTTCTCTTCCCCATCAAAGCTAAGCGTGTGTGTATAGGGGGCAGAAGAGGGAGAATGGAGGCATCCAAGAGGCTCCCTTGAAGAGACTGGGGTGCCTGCAGAGGGGGAGAGGGGCTTCTCCCCCTGGATACTCGCTGAGCTAGAACCCTACAGGCTCATCCTGGCACTGCTGCTGGAATAAAGTGTAGTGAGAAAGTTGGGCTGTGGGCAGGGAGTGCCTGGGCCGTGTTACCATGAGACTGGGGTTGTTTGTGAACACAGTGGCTTAGAGAGTTCTGAAGATAAGAAGCTCATGGAAGGGCCTGTGTCAGCAAGCTTGTCAGGACCAGGATGTGGAGGGCCTGGGAGGAAAATAGGGCCACCCCTCCCAGTTCCTCATAGTTCCCATGGCTCCATGTGAAAGAGCGTGAGGGTTAGAGGTGGTGCAGGAACCAGAGGGCCAACCAGCAGCCACTAGGCCAAGCAGTAGGACTCCTGATCTGGGAGAGGGGCTGGGGACAGACCAATGGTAGGGACAAAGGAAGGCCAGCTGGCCCCTATCTGTAGGAGTCCTTGGCAATTAGGGGGCCAATGTAGAGCTGAACAGTACCCAAGAAACCACACATATCCCCTCTGTGGAGACCACCATATCACAGAGGCCACCAAGGGCACTCAGATCCAGAGAAAGACCAGGAACCCCTCTCCACTGCAGAGTGAATTTGGGCTGGCAGGAGATCTCATCAAACTTCCTCCCCAACCCCAGGAGCTAGTGACCAGAAAAGAGCAGAGTGTGTCATTGGCATATATCATGGTTCATTCCCATGCCAAGCCCCTCTAGTCACAATTCTAGCCTGGGTGGTGTAGAAGAATCTCTATGAATTGGATAGGAGATTGAAGTTTTAAACTGGGCTGGTCTAAGTTTAAATAAATAAATGAGACCAGAAAGTTATAAAAGTCTACCCATGATGTTAAAAAAAGAAAAAAAGAAGAAGAAGAAAAAGTAAAAGGAGTAATTAGGAAGAAAAAAAGACCCATAATTGCTTATGTGTCTACCTCAACAGATTGAATGAAACTCCTCGACAACCAGTTGCGGTAAAAAAATGGCCACAGGCCTCCAATCTCCATTGGGATGCCTTCCACCCCCCTGAGCAAAACAAAGCACCCGTGAACCAGAGCACCTGCAAAAGTCCTGAGCTTCACTCTGACTGGACCACCTTGGGCGACAAGCCTCTCTTGAACCAATCACTGTGGCCAAGAGATGGAAGGTGCTGATTGGTCAAGCTTAGGTCACATTTCTTTTTATAAATTTATTTATTTATTTATTTATTTTTGGCTGTGTTGGGTCTTTGTTGCTGTGCGCAGGCTTTCTCTAGTTGTGGTGAGTGAGGGCTACTCTTCGTTGTGGTGCGCGGGCTTCTCATTGCAGTGGCTTCTCTTGTTGTGGAGCACGGGCTCTAGGCATGTGGGCTTCAGTAGTTGTGGCACGCGGGCTCTGTAGTTTGGCTCACGGGCTCTAGAGCTCAGGCTCGATAGTTGTGGCTCACGGGCTTAGTTGCTCCACGGCATGTGGGATCTTCCCAGACCAGGGCTCAAACCAGTGTCCCCTGTGTTGGCAGGCGGACTCCCAACCACTGCGCCACCAGGGAAGTCCCTTAGGTCACATTTCCACCCCTGGAGTTGGCTTCCCTGGGACCACAGGGTTCCCAAAAGGGATGTGGTAACTGCAGGAAAGAAGGAAGGGAGGATGAATTTGGGGGAATTTTGTGTTGGGTATTTTCCACATTCTCTCCTCTGAGAGCATAACTTTTTTGCCCCAGGAAGAGAGTGGAACTAAAACTAAAATTTCAGGTGTTTTATAATTCCCAGAATAATAGTCATTGACATGCTTAAAGATGGTGTTAAAATGGTGGGTTGGAGTGGCAGGGCAGAATTAAATATCCCTGCAGTAAGAAAAAGGAGGGAAGGGGAGACATGAGATGGGCGGGAGCTCCTTGGGGCATCCAGCGGCCTGAAGTCTGGGAGAGGCATCATGGTGAAGGGAGAACAGGAGTGGGCTGCTCCGGTGAGAAAAGTCACCTCTAATGGGGATTTTCTGAAGTGAACTTGTGAAAGTGAAAGTGAAGGAAGCCACGAAAAAGTCCTCTCCTCTGTTTCCCATGTGAAATCATCAGTTAAAAAGTCAGTCTCTCCTGCCTGGATTGGATCCTGGAACAAAAGAGGACATTGCTGGAAAAAATGGTGAGATCCAATTAAAGTCTGGAGTGTAGTTAATAGTTACTACCAATGTCATTTTCTTAGTTGTGTCTGTCCCATAGGAATGTAAGATGTTAATGGGAGAAACTGGGTAAGGGGTATATGGGACCTCTCTGTATTATCTCTGCAACTTTTACATAAATCTAAAATTATTCCAAAACAAAGTTTATTTTTAAAAGAGTTAGTTCCTCATGGTGTAAATTCACTTTCACTATGTGGAGGAGTACTACATTTATGATTATAAGTAAACACTAGTCTGCCTCTAGGTATCATGACATCACTGGTACAGTGTGGGGACAGTGGAAAGAGCCAAGTGGCGCCCTGAGTCCTCTAGGATCCCGTAAGCCAGGCATGGGTGGATCAGATGGAGCCCATGTTGCACTTGGCAGAGGGCTGGGCACACAAGTTGTGCCCAGAGGAGGTTAGCAGTCTTCATTCCACCCGTACCTGGAGATGTTATAATGTGCCTGCCCTCTCTCCTTAGCCTCCCACATCCCTGGGCCACTCCTCCCTGTGCCTGGGAGGTGAGGTGAGGTGTTCAGTTGCTTAGTGGAGCTTTTCCACAGGGCTGAGAACCCCAGCCCAGAGGCCCCTGCATCTTTGGTGCAGGTTGGCTATGCCTTACCTCCTGCCACGTGTGTGGACAAGTGCAATGACTCGGTGCTGGGTTCTGACCTGACTAATTTCATTTAACTCTCATATCAACCTGGAATGGTAGGGATTGCTGTCCCCATTTCACAGATGGGGAAGATGAGGCTGCAGAGGCTGGTATTTGCTTTCTCTCAGAACAGCCTCCTGAGACGGATAAGACAAAGAGCACTAATAGCTCTGGGAGCAGGTGAGCTGATAAGCAGAAAAACTGGGAGAACATGGAGAGGACAGGTCACCTCTGTGTCCCACAGTCAGTAGACTTTGGAGCCAGGAGGGGTTGCAGAGAAAAGGGGATGAAGAAAGCGTTCAAGAGGAGGAAATAGTGAGAGGCCTGGCACTGAGATGGTACACCTAGAAATCTGGCAGTTCACAGGCAGTGTGTCTGGGTGGGCTGGAGCCCAGGACGCAAGCAGAGAGTGGGTTGAGACCAAAGCAGAGAGACTGTTGGGACCCCATAGTGCTCTTTATATCCCACTCCACAGTCCCTACTTCCCCTTCAGGATCTGCCCTGAGGCTAATGTTGGCTTTCCATCATTTGTAGCTAAGGACTGCCCACTCCAAGGCCTCTTTGTTTCTCTTTGAAGGAGGTCCCTGCTAGGACCTTTATGGGTCAGTGCTGGTAGGACTCAAAACAGGGCATAGATGGGAGAAATGATTTAGTATCTATTTTTTGCCAGCCCTAACATGGGCCATGGGGATCAAAATGACTCAATCCCCTTTCCCCAGAGCACTTGAGCTGGGGAGTATGCTGACTGCCATGCACAGTGTGGTCAGCTAGTCCATGAGAAACAGGGCTCAGGACTGTGGATGCCCAGAGGAGGCCCCCAGCCTTGGGGTGGGGGGGCAGGTGTGTGTGGAATTCCTGGCCAGACCTCACCAACCTGGTAGCAGTAGCCAACACGGCCAGCAGGCTCAGTGGGAAGGAGAACCCCAAGTTCTACCTCTGGCTGCCTCTCCAGGAGGAAATCAGATGCAGGGTGAACCAGGCCTCCGCACCTGGGCAGCCATCTTCCTGCAGGGGGGCAGTATCTGGGCACAGCCCCATGGCGATGCTGAGCAGGAGCTTGGCTCCCAGCAGAGTGATGGCCTCTCACTGTTCCAGATGCCCTCTAGAGCCATTGGTTGTGAGGCTGTGAACTTGCCACTTGCCAGCTGTCTGGAACGAGACCAACATAGTCACTGCCTCTCACCTCACGTGCTAGGGCTCATGAAGCCAAAGCGCAGGGCTCTCTCAAGTGCTCTGCCTACTTCTCCAAGGAGATGCAAAGTGTAAAGTCCTCTGGACCTGTAAGCCAACCTGAAACATGCGTTTCTGCAGAGCTGCAGGAAAAGGGATGCCTCTGTGATGGTGGGAATTCAAGCGGTGTGCTTGCGTGCTCCAAAGTGCAGCCATCATTACTTGGGGGCTTTTCTGCAAGCAAGCATTCCTTCTATTCTTGTGAGATGAGTAGGAAGGCATCAAGAGGATTCCCTATTGGAGGAAATCTCATGATTTCAGGGAAGAAGGGCCCAGAGAGGCCCGGTGGCTCATGGGACACTGAACACTGAGAAGGAAGCAGTGGGGCAGGAGCCCCAGTAGCTCTCAGGGTCTTAGAGGAGATGTAGAAGGAAAGACCATGAGGTTGGATACAGGGTGGATTCTGCCACGGAGAATGCGGGACTTGAGATTTTTGCTATAGGTGGGGCGGCGGGTGGCAGTGCCCATGGACAGGGGACCTGCCTGACCCACGGGGATCACTGGATCCTGGATCAACAGAGCCAAAGGGGCTACAGAGCTCATGGCATCCAATCCATTACACTACAGGGAAGACCGAGGTTCAGAGGAGAAAAGGGCATGTCCTAGATTACCTGGTATGCCAGGGCAGGGTCCAGCCTCAAACCAGAGTCCTGCCTCCCAGCCAGAGCATTTCCTATCCATGCTCAGGAAAGTCAGTGCTCTCTCTGGGTCTGGGGAAAAAGAAGGGCCCCTAGAGAGATGGTCTGGTGCCCCTGCCTTATTCCTCAGGTAATGAACCAGTGTCAGAGAGGACCAGGGTCTTGTCTGAGGTCAGGCAGCCAGTGAACAACAAAACCCACTCACTAGACCCAGAATGTCCTGACCCCCAGTCCAGGGTCTCTCACTGTACCAATGTCTCCCAAGGAGAAGAAAAGGTGAAGAGAAAGGAGCCCACATTTGCTGAGCATTTGTTATGTACCAGGTCCTTAGCACATATTCTTTCTAATCCCCACAACCTTGGAAGCAGACATTCTTGACCATGTTTAACAAATCACAGAACAGAGGTTCAGAGAGGCAAAGCTACTTGCCTAAGGCCACACAGCTGGTAGATGGTAGTGCAGAAACTCAAGCCCAGGTTTGTTTACTTCCAAAGCCTGTGCTCTTGACCTTACCCAGGCTACGTTGTGTTTGATACCCAGGGCTGACAATACAAGGAAGTAGCGGGAGGGGGAAAGCCAGGGGCCAACTGCAGGCACTGTCCCGGCTCCCAGCTGCCCGGTTGTACCAGTGACAAAATCAACAGAAATGACCTTGGGACAGCAGGAACTTGCCTCCTGCTGACAGGTTTTTGTTTTTTGTGTTTTTTTTATAGGTATATTGATCCACACCCTGCAAAACAAACAGAGGTGATGGCATGGTTTCTTGTGTTGCTGAGATATTCACTACCAAGTGGCTTTAGGCCAAGGAACCACTGACCTCAGAAACTCAGATTCTTAGAGTGATTCAGGAACTTAGACTCTCTCAAAGCCCTCCTATGGAGGGGCCACTTACGTTTTCAGTCCACCCCACCAAGAGAGGAATCCTCTACACAGACTTCCCATGTGGGCTCATCCAAGCCTGGTCTCGCACCCTCACTGCCTATCTCTAGAAGCAGCTCCTTCTGCTGTGGGGCTGCCCTTCTCATTCTGAGCTGAGACCAGCCTCCCAGGACCACCCCAGATCTTCTTTGGGACCCAAAGTCAGTGCCCTATGGCCCCGAATGGCCCTATTAAACTGGGAGGACAGTGAGTCTGCATCTTCTCTGCTCTGGGTGTAAAACTACCTGGGCAGGGGCATCAGTGCCGAAGCCTTTCCTGAGAAATGGGCACAAGGCTACATAGAAGAGCTGGTTGGTCACCTCCCACGTTCTAGGCTTTATGCCCCTGCTAATGCAGCCAGACATCAAATCCACCTTTGTGCTACTCACGTTCCACTGTGTTCCTCTCATCTCAGACCTCAAGCCTTGATAAATTTGATCCAGGTACTAGGTCTTTTTAAATTTTCCATCTTATAAATATTAGCAACTCATGGTGGTATATACAGTTTATGTACAGCCTCTTCTCCTGCATCATCTCCTTTCATGCTTAGGGCAGTTTACTGGGCCTCACAAAGATGGCTGATGTGAAGTGTCCCGTGGGGAACCTGGTCATGGCAGGGGTCCCAGCAGCAGCTGCTGAGATGACCATGAGCATTAGGTGGGCAGGATCCTGTGCTCCAAGCAGTGATGGATATAAGACCATGGGAGCCCAGAGAAGGGGAGGCTGTGTGTGCAGCCCACATGAGCGTCCAGAAGGGCTTCCTGAGGGCTGTCTCGGAAGCAGCTCAGAGCCTCAGGCAGGGCTCCAGGGACAAGTGTGATTGGGAGCCTGCAGGAGGGGAGAATGAGTGGAGACTGTCCGGTTTAGGTGGAGTCCTTCCTAAGGCAGACGGGGAGCCAGATGCATTGAAGGTCCTCCCCACCAGCATTTGGGTCCCCTCAAATGAGTATTACCACCCCTCCTTCCCTCTCACTGGCAGAGGAGGAAATGCTCAGCCAGGACTAGAGCCAAGGTCTCCCAGATGGGCTCCCTAGCCAGCAATCTTTGTCAGACCTGAAGCAGGCTGACCCAACAGTCTGTCCTGAGCTCCCTTAGTTGGCTTGAGGAGGAGAAGACTTGCCCCTGCCTTCTTGGGGCTCCCATCTAGTTGGGGAGATGGGCTTTCTCATTTTGTGTGAGGTCATTTAGGCAAGCAGATTCCAGGAAGGCTGATGGCAGAAATTCAGGCACAGGCAACAAGCCTGTGGGCATCACTCTGGAGCTGGACTGGAATCCCAGTCTCTGGGCCTAGGATGAGTTGTCTGGGAGCTGGGTCTAGCTGCAGATCAGAAAGCAGGGCCCACCCCAGCCCAGGGGCCAAGCATGCAGGTGGGTCCAAGCTAAACCTCCACACAAGGGTCCATTGTGGTTGCTCAGCCTGGCCCTGGGCTCTGCCAGCCCTTCCGGCTCGCGGAAAATGCTTCCCGTCTGGCAGCTCCTGGAGCCGTCTGTCCTTGGCCAAGGCACTGACCCCATACCCAGGCTTCTCTCACCCAGTGAGATCCTGGACTACAGCAGCTCAGAGCTCTTGGGTGCAGCCCGCATTTCACAGCCAGTGTCCCTGAGGCTCAGGGGTTGGGCACTGGCCAGTCAGCACTCCACGACCAGAACCCAGCACTCTGGCCATTTTTTTAGCCCTCATTGGTCCACAGGAGGCAGTAGGACTTGGACTCAGAGAGGGGAAGGGGCTGTCCCATCGTATAGTTGATTGTGGTAGAGTCTGGGTGAAATGACTGTACCTAGGCAGCTGCTTGCCTACCCTAGGCCACTCAGGAGATCTGGGCATTCTTGGTTCAGCTGTGTGGCCTTGCAAAGACTGATGTTCCTCTGTATCTGGGCGCTAGAAGGATCACCGCTGTCAATCTAGGCCTGACAGCCTGAGCATTTTTTTTTTTTTTTTTTTTTGCGGTACGTGGGCCTCTCACTGTTGTGGCCTCTCCTGTTGCGGAGCACAGGCTCCGGACACGCACTCTCAGTGGCCATGGCTCACCGGCCCAGCCGCTCCGCGGCATGTGGGATCTTCCCGGACCGGGGCACGAACCCGTGTCCCCTGCATCGGCAGGCGGACTCTCAACCACTGCGCCACCAGGGAAGCCCCATCCTGAGCTTTTAAATCAGATATGGATGCACTGGATAGGATGAGGAGAAGCAGCTCTGGAATTTGAGGGTTTGACAACCCTGCACCATCTCCGTGTGCCAGGTTGCACCAGGGCCAGAGGCTCCGGGGCTTGAGGGTTCTCAGCTCTTGCCTGGGCTGACAGCGCCACCTGGGGCCCAATCGGTGGGACCTGAGTCCAACTGGGGATGCCACCTCCAGCCTTCACTCACTGAAGGACCTCTGTGCTGCTCTGTGGTAGGTGCTGAAGGAATTCTGGCCCCAGCCATGGGAGGAGGAGACCTGCTGAGAGCCACCACTGGGGATAAGGGGCTACAACAGCAGAAAGTCCAGGGCTGGAGAAGAGGAATTACTGTCATCCCAACTCCCATTGACTCTCCTCTGGGCCAGGTCCTGGGGACCTTCTCAAGGAGTCAATTATGATCTCACAGAGAAGGATGAGAAAGAGGTAGGAGCCCAGGGCTAGACACTTGGAGCTGGGGCTTAGAGAATGATAGTAATTTGCCTTGTGAACAAAGGGCATTCTGGGCTCAGGGAACAGCCTGTGCAAAGGCACAGAGGAGAGAGTTTATGTGTGTAAGCTTGAGGGTGACAGGACTGAGGGGGAAGAGGAAGTGTCAGGATATGAGGTCAGAAAGGTCACAGCCCTTGGTACCTGTAGTAATCAGAGCTTCCCCGCAATTCCCTGCCCCCCATGATCACCTCCTGCTTTGACCCCTGATGCTGGCAGGTGCACAGTCCATACCTTGAACTGCAACCCTATCCCCTCTGGTTCAGGTTACCCGGCATCAAAGGCCCTGATTCCTGGAGCCTCCCCTCTTCCCCAAGGCCAGGGGCTAGTTCAAGCTTCTCACAGGCTGATCCTAGGGGATACAATCATGTGACTTCTCTGGCCTCCAGGGAGCCTGGGCACAACCCTTGGATCAGGAGAAGAATCTCCAAGCAGTTACTGAACTCTGGCCTCGGGTTCCTCAACTGTAAAATGGGCATAATCATAGTTCCTATTTCATGGCGATGTGGTGAGGATTAAATAAGAAAATGCATATAAAGTCACTCATTAGTACCTTGCTGGCATGAGTTGATGCCAGAAAAAGAGGTTTTTCCCCATTGCCCATCCCTCTGGGCACATCCTTTCCAGAAGGGGAAGCTAGAGGGCTTCAGATCCTGGCCCTCCAGGCTGCCCACCCCCAGCCTTAGCTCTGCTAAGCTTTTTTACATAGTAATTGCACCATTTCACATTCCAACCAGCAATCTATGAGGATTCTGATTTCTACACATCCTCACCAACTTTTGTTATTCTATGATTTTTTAAATTATGGCCATCCTTGTGGGTATGATGTGATATCCCATTGTGGGTTTTTTTTTTTTGTTTTTGTTTTTGTTTTGCTGTACGCGTGCCTCTCACTGCTGTGGCCTCTCCCGTTGCGGAGCACAGGCTCCGGACGCGCAGGTTCAGCGGCCATGGCTCACGGGCCCAGCCGCTCCGAGGCATGTGGGATCTTCCCGGACCAGGGCACGAACCCGTGTCTCCTGCATCGGCAGGCGGACTCTCAACCACTGCGCCACCAGGGAAGCCCCCCATTGTGGTTTTGATTTGCATTTCCTTGTTCACTGATGATGTTAAGAATCTTTTCTTGTGTTTATGGCCTATTTTTCTATTTGTTTAATTGTCCATCTTATTTGGAAAAATGCCTAGTTAGATCTTTGCCCATTTTAAAATTGAGTTATTTGTTTTTTTACTATTAAATTGTAATAGTTTTATATAGTCTAGATTCAAGTCCTTTATCTGATACATGATTTACAAATATTTCTCGCCATTCTGTGGATTGTCTTTTCACTTTCTTGATGGTATCCTTTGAAGCAAAAGTATTTTTAATTTTGACAGAGTTCAATTTGTAAAGTATTTTTTTTCTTTTGTCGATCGTGCTTTTGTTGTCATATCTAAGATTCCACCGCCAAACCCAAGGTGCTGAATATTTACTCTTATGTTTTCTTCTAAGCGTTTTATGCTTTTAGCTCTTAAGTTTCTGTATTTGATCCATTTTAAATTAATTTTTGTATATGGTGTGAAGGAAGCAACTGACTGAATCCTTTTTCTTGTGGCACCAATTGTCCCAGCAACACAGAGCTGAGACAATGAGAAATGCTGGCAGCCTGCTTCTCCTAGGAAGATACCATAGCCCTCAACTGAAAGCTGGAGAAGAAGGAGCCCTGTGTTCTTAGCTTCATCTGTCTACAGTGGGGTTTCCATCACACTGAGCTAGCTGGTGGGGGCAGAGAAATGGTCATGGCTCAGATGGTCCAGACTCTTACTGTCTTTACCAAGATTTAATAGATTTTCTTGAGTAAACATTCTGTCCTTTGCTGTGTGCTGTTACGGCAATTTCCAGAGAATGGTGTATATACACACATATATATATATAAAATTACGTATATATATATATATATATATATATATATATGTAATTTTTCACAGTTACGATTTTTCCACTGGGGAGACGGTCTGCAGGGATCCTCATACCACCATTCCAGATGGTGTCCATAAGCTCATTCCTTTTTATTGCTGAGTAGGATTCCATTGTATGTATGTACCACAATTAGTTTATCCACTTATTCATTGATGAACATTTGGGTTGTTTCCAGTTTGGGGCTATTACAAATAAAGATGCTTTGATTATTTGGGTACAGGACTTGGTTTTGACATATGGTTTCATTTCTCTTGAGTAAATACCTAGAAATGGAATGGCTGGGTTATATAGGAGGCTTATGTTAAAATTTTTAAGAAATTACTAAACTTTTTCCCAAACTGGTTGTACCATGTTACATTCCCACCAACAGTGCATGAGAGTTCTAGTTGCTCCATATCCTCATCAGCAGTTGATATGGTCAGTCTTTTTAATTTTAGCCATTCTAATAGGTGTGTAGTGGCATCTCGTGGTTTTAATTTGCATTTCCCTAATGACTAATAACGCATTTGAGCATCTTGCATCTATGTTATTGAAAGATATTGGTCTGTAGTTTTCTTTTCTTGTAATGTCTTTGTCTGGATTTGGTATTAGGGTAATGCTGGCCTCATAGAATGAGATAGGAAGTATTCCCTCTGCTTCTAGCCTCTGAAAGACATTATAGAGAATTGGTATAATTTCTCCTTAAATATTTGGTAGAATTCACAAGTGAACCCATCTGGGCCTGGTGCTTTCTGTTTTGAAAGGTTATTAATTATTGATTCAATTTCTTTACTAGATATAGGCCTATTCAGATTGTCTATTTCTTCTTGTATGAGTTTTTGCAGACTGTGTCTTTCAAGGAATTGGTCCATTTCATCTAGGTTATCAAATTTGTGGGCATAGTTCCTCATGATATTCATTTATTATTCTTTTAGTGTCCATAAGATTTGTAGTGATGTCCCCCCTTTCATTTCTGATATCAGTAATTTATATCCTCTCTTTTTTTATCAGTTAGCCTGGCTAGAGGTATATCAATTTTATCAGTCTTTTCAAAGAACCAGCTTTGGTTTCATTGATTTTTCACTGTTGATTTTCTGTTTTCAATTTCATCTCTAAATCTTACTATTTCTTTTATTCTTCTTCCTTTGGATTTAATTTGCTCTTCTTATTCTAGTTTCCTAAAGTGAAACAGATTATTGATTTCAGATCTTTCTTCTTTTCTATTATATGCATTCAAAGCTATAAATTTCCCTCTAAACAATTCTTTCACTGCATTCCACAAATTTTGATGTTGTATTTTAATTTTTTCTTTTTTAATACATTTATTTATTTATTTTTGGTTGCACTGGGTCTTCATTGCTGCACGCAGGCTTTCTCTAGTTGCAGCAAGCAGGAGCTACTCTTCGTTGTGGTGCGGGGGCTTCTCATTGAGGTGGCTTCTCTTGTTGTGGAGCATGGGCTCTAGGTGCCCAGGCTTCAGTAGTTGTGGCACATGGGCTCAGTAGTTATGGCTCACAGGCTCTGGAGCGCAGGCTCAGTAGTTATGGTGCACAGGCTTAGTTGCTCTGCGGCATGTGGGATCTTCCTTGACTAGGACTCGATCCCGTGTCCCCCACATTGGCAGGTGGATTCTTAACCACTGTGCCACCAGGGAAGTTCCTAATTTTTATTTAGTTCAAAATATTAAAAAAATTTCTCTTGAGAGTTCTCCTTTGACCCACATGTTATTTGGAAGTGCCTTATTTAATCTCCATGTATCTGGGGATTTTCCAATTATCTTTCTGTTACTGATGTCTAATTTATTTTTGTTTTGGTCTGAGAGCAGAAGTTGTCTGATTTCTATTCTTTTAAATTTGGTTAGGTGTTTTATGGCCCACAATGTGGTCTATCTTGCTGAATGTTCCATGTGAGCTTGAAAATAATGTATATTCTGCTGTTGTTGGATGAAGTAGTCTATAGATATCAATTATACACAGTTGATTGATGGTGTTGTTAAGTTCAGCTATGTCTTTACTGATTTTATGCCTGCTAGATCCATCTTTTTTGGCTGCGCTGGCTCTTTGTTGTGGCGCGGGGGCTCTTTTTTGTGGCTCACGGGCTTCTCTAGTTGTGGCATGCAGGCTTAGTTGCCCAGCGACATGTGGGATCTTAGTTCCCCGACCAGGGATCAAACCTGTGTCTTCTGCATTGGAAGGCGGATTCTTAACCACTGGACCACCAGGGAAGTCTGCTAGACCCGTTTCTAATAGGGGTGCTGAAGTCTCCAACTATGATAGCAGATTCTTCTATTCCTCTGTGTACTTCTACTAATTTTTGCCTTTTGAGCATCTTTCCATGTGCTTATTTGCCATCCATTCACCTTCTTGGTGAAGTAACTGTTCATATCTTTTGCCCATTTTTTATTGGGTGGTTTGTTTTCTTATTACTGAGTTTTCAGGGTTCTTTATATTTTTTATAGTTTTTTGTTTGTTTGTTTTTGTCTTTTATAGTTGTTCTGGATACAACTCCGTTTATGGATAGTGACTTGCAATAGCTTCTGCCAGACAGTGGCTTGTCTTTTCATTCTCCTAACTGTGTCTTTCAAAGAGCAGAAATTCTTCATTTTGATGAAGCGCAATTTATCAATATTTTTCATTTACAGGTCATGTTTCTGGTAGTTTTTCTATGAATCCTTTGCTTAACTCAAGGTCAGAAAGATTCTGTTTCTTTGGTGTTCCTTCCTTCTAATTTTTGGTTCACATTTTATGTATGGTTTTATATGTTGCATTTTTTCCCCAAAACTTAAAACAATTCTTTTCTAAGCTATGGAAAAGTTTAAAGAGTAGTACCATGTCCACCCACATACCCTGCATCTACAGTGCATTCATTGTTAACATTTTGCCATGTTTGCTTTATCTCCCTGGATATGGTTCCCCCCACCCAAGAAACATTTGATAATAAGTTGCAAAATCTTGTACCATTGACTTTTTACAAAGTCTAAGCAAGCTGTTCTGGAAATATTCTTTAAAAAGCAGCACCAGGGACTTCCCTGGTGATCCAGCAGGTAAGACTCTGTGCTCCCAATGCAGGTGGACCGGGTTCGATCCCTGGTCAGGGAACTAGATCCTGCATGCATGCCGCAACTAAGAGTCCACACACCGCAGTGAAGATCCTGTGTGCTGCTACTAAGACCCAGCGCAGCCAAAATAAATAAATAAAATTTTTTAAAAAAAAAAAAGTGGCAACAGCCACTTGTGTCATTTATTACAGGGACAAAGGCAGCACTAGCCCAGTGTGGAGGGCAAAAAAAAAAACCGAAACAAAACAGAAATAAAGAAGAAAATGAGGGCTTCCCTGGTGGCGCAGTGGTTGAGAGTCGGCCTGCCGATGCAGGGGACACGGGTTCGTGCCCCAGTCCGGGAAGATCCCACGTGCCGCGGAGCGGCTGGGCCCGTGAGCCATGGCCGCTGAGCCTGCGCGTCTGGAGCCTGTGCTCCATGATGGGAGAGGCCACAGCAGTGAGAGGCCCGCGTACCACAAAAAAAAAAAAAAAAAAGAAGAAAATGAAACTGCCTCCTCTCTTTATTCCAGTTCCATCCGTAATCCCAGGGGGGCCACTTGTCTGAGAGGTGGGTGGGGAGGACACACAGGGCTCAGGAGCAAATCCCTGATTCCCACTGCAGTCCACAGTCCTGGGGCCACTTCCTGCAGAAGAGCCCTCGCCTGGGAGACCCCAATCTCCCTGTGTGACCTTGAGCCTCTCTGGGCTGGCTGGTAAAAGTAGATAAGTTGACTGTTTGGCAACCCTCCCAGGGGAGTATTTGTAGCTTTACTGTGGTAACTTCTCTACTGTCAGAAAGCTAGGTGCTCCTCCCTCCAGTATCCCACCCACAGTTGGCCTGTCCTTTAACCCTTTGCCTCTTGCTGGGGACTCAGGATTCCAGCTGCTTTTGCCTGTAATGTCAGCCCCCTCCTCAACCAATCCTCCATCCTTCAAGGTCCAGTTAAGTGTCCCTCGCCTCAGACTTCCCCCTATATCATCCCATCCTTAGAGTCAACCTTGCATCTCCCTATTTCCTTGCAGTAAATCACTCACTTGCTGTGGGTCAGGCCTGTGCCGGAGACTGCTTCACACTCCTATCTCATTCAGTGCTCATGACAACTCTCAAGGAAGGTTATCATGGCCATTTCAGAGAGTAGGAAACTCATCCTCAGCATACTGGGCAAGGTCAGTCACCCCGAATTAGGGCAGAGCCAGATTTGCTCAGATCACCGTCTCTCCTATAGAGACACTGGAGTCCTTGTCTGCAACCCCAGCAGTCTGTGCACGCAGAGGTCAGGCCTATGTCTGATATCTGGGATCTGTAATCTATCCCCCCACTTCATCTCCATGAGTCTAAATCTGCCTCTTGCTTCAGAGTCCATATAGCTGCAGGCTATATGGACTCTGAAGTCCATATAGCTAAAGCTCCTCCATGAAGCTTTCCCTGATTCCTACTGAAAGTAATGTTCCTTTTCTGGACACCCCTACACCCTAAAATCTGTGGCCTGACTCTTCTTCCTCTTCCATCCCCACTCAGACCCCATCTCCAAGTGCCCAAGGTCCTGCATACTGACATTTAATCAGTTTCATTCGATACATTTTTGATATTTTATTTTAATTTATTTGCATTATCTCTTTCTAATATTTACTGATTTTTTTTAATTGTTTTTGTTTTTGCGGTACGCGGGCCTCTCACCGCTGCAGCCTCTCCCGTTGCAGAGCACAGGCTCCGGACACGCAGGCCCGGCGGCCATGGCCCATGGGCCTAGCCGCTCCGCGGCATGCGGGATCCTCCCGGACCGGGACGTGAACCCGCGTACCCTGCACTGGCAGGCAGACTCCCAACCACTGCGCCACCAGGGAAGCCCCTACTGATTTTTTAAACTTCTTTTATAATATTGGCTTTTTTCCCTATGAAAGCATGTTCAAATTGTCAAAAATTTAGGAAAGAATAAAAATCACGCAAAATCGTCTGCAGATAACTAAATTAACATTTTGGTAGATTATCTTTTAGTCTGATTTCTGTAGAAATTTATATTATATAGAGTTGAGATCACACTGTATAACAGTTCTAAAGTCTACTTTTAAAAAATCTAACATTACACCAAGGACACTTTCTATGTCATTAAAAATTACATGGGTCACACTCACTAGGATGGCTAGAATATTAAAAGGACAGATAATAACACATGTGGCAAGGATGTGGAGAGATTTGAACACTCATACAATGCTGGTGGGAATGTAAAATGATGCCGTTCCTTTGGAAAATAGTCTGGCAGTTCCTCAGATAATTAAACATAGAGTTAATATATCATTCAGCAGTTTCACTCCTAGGTATATATTCAAGAGAAATGAAAACATATATCCACACAAAAACTTGTACATGAATGTTATTAGCAGCATTATTCGTAATAGCCCAAAGTGGAAACAACTTAAATGTCCATCAGCTAATGAATGGATAAATAAAATGTGGTGTATCCACAAAAAGAATGAAGTACCAATACATGCTACAACATGGACGAACCTTAAAAACATTACGCTATGTAAAAAAAAGTCAGACACAGAGGACCGCATATTATGTGATTCCATTTTCATTAAATGTCCAGAATAGGCAAATCTGCAGAGAGAAGAAGTAGATTTGTGGGCTGGGTTGAGGGGAGGGGGAGGTTTGGGAGCATATGAAAAGCGACTGCTAACGGGTTTGGGGTTTTGTTGGGGGTGACGAAAATGCTCTGAAATTGATTACAGTGATGGCTGCAAAACGTTGTGAATATGCTAAAAACCATTGCACTGTACACTTTAAGTGGGTAAATTGTATGTTATGTGAATTATAGATCAATAAAGCTATTATAATTAAAAACAAAAGAACTCCATGGCAGCATTTTTAATGCCTCTAGACACTATTCCTTTACACAGCTGCATCATAATTTATTTAGATTTATATTGTTAGAATTTTATGTTTTGTATTAATTCCTTTGTTTCAAAACATTTCAAACACACACTAAAATGAATTGAATAGTATAATGGACCACTGTACCCATCACCCACTTCAACAATAATCAACACAATTTTTGCTTTTACAGACATGGATTTGGTGAACATTCTTGTGCATAAATCTTTGTCCACATTCCACCCTGTTTCCTTCCATGTATACTGAATTCAATTCAGTTCAAACCACTTCCTCAAAGCTTCACAATGCCCTCCCAGCATATCTGAGGGATGTGATGGATCAGACCCCACCCTGCTCCTGGGGGGCTCCCAGTCTGGTGGGGAAGGTAGATATTGGATTGGAGTGACCAGCTGGGGCAGGGGCTGTGTAACTGGAGAGAGTCCTCGCCCTGTATCCAGGAAGGGTACTCCCCACGCAGTGGGGTCACTCCACCCGGGGAACCTGTTTCCCAAATCTCAGCCCAGCCCTGTCTTTCTTCTCTTCTGCCACATGGGGGCGCCAAAGCCAGCGTCTTTCGCAGCCTCATCCCCGCGCTTTCCCATCAGCAAAGTGGGTGGGGTGGGCTCTGCGCACCTTTTCCTGGCGACCCTGGCCTGGTGGTGGCCCTCTCTTGGCCTTAGGATCCTCACGTGGGAAATTTAGGAGGTGAATGCTGTGAGCCATCTGGACTCACCAGTGCTGTTTCAGTCTCCCTGATGAGCTTTAGGCATCTCTCATCAGCAGTGTGTCCTAGACTCCATTCCCCTTCTCCATTCACCTGAGTCCCAGGAGAGACTAATGCCCACCCAGGCGACTTCCTATTCTTTGCAGAGGCCTACAGGAGGCAGCTTATTACTCTTGGAGTGACTCAGGCAGCAAACTTGCTGGCAATGCATGGTCGGTGGGTAAGGGGTCTGCCTACTGATGCCTCACAACTGCCCATGCTGGGAGCTATCCAGGTGTGGGCAGTATCAGGGACACCACAGCTCTGGGAGCAAGGTTAGGGTGTGGGTGGAGGAAGAGAAAATGAGTCATCAGGGACTTACAAAAGCCTGACATAATAGGCATCCGGCCCGGCCCAGCCCAGAGGAGACTTGGCCCCCACTGGGGACCAAGGTCTGTACCATGAGGACTGATGTGCCTGGCATAGCTGAGGGCTGAGTCAAGATACAGGGTGTTTACTTTCCTGAGAGGGCTTCTCCTGAGTTGTGGGAGGAGGTGGTCTCCAGCCTTGCAGCTCTCCTGTCTCAGCCAGTGCAAGAGGCAGTGGGCCAGGCTCTAAGCTCTGTCTGGATGTCTGTCTCTCTCTGGGGGGCTCTCTCAGCTGTGACCCCAACACCACCCTATTGGCCTTGTCCCTGCTTGTCCTTGGCCCTTCCCAGGATGCCTCCTTTTAATCCAATGAACTGGCGGCAACCAGCCAGGCGAGAATCCACTCCCCAGATTGCCAAGCAGTTCAGTCATGGGGGGATGGGGGAAGGAAAGGCCAACTCACACATCCTGAGCACCTACTGTGTGTCAGGCTGGCCCTGGGTGAGCCGCTTTGTGCATGTTATCACATTCCTTTCTCACAGCAGCAGCCTCATGAGGCAACTCTTATACATTCATTTCACAGAGGAGAAAGTGGAAACTCGGCTTGGCAGGGGGAGGGATCAAGCCCAGGCTGGTCTGACTCATGCCTGTGTCTCCCTCCTCCCCACCTGCCTTCTGCACATGCTCTGATCATTATGCACTGACTCCTACCTCCCCTACTCATCCTTGCTGCGGCTTCGCTCCTGCACTCGCCCATGTCCACCCAACTGCACACATGCCCCCCAGCTCACAGGCACCAAGGTGGGTGCCCCGGTCGACACTGGTGCACATGTGTAGCCCAGCCCTGACAGCAACCCTGACTGCTACTTAACAGTCGTGTGACCTTGAGCAAGTCACCTAACCTCTGTGAGCCTCAATTTTCTCATCTCATCAGCGTTGTTATGAGACTTAAATAAGACATTGTATGTAAACTTGTTAGTACCTGGCCTGGGCATAGTGCTCAATAGAAGTTGGCTATTTTTCAATTTTTTAATTTTAATTTTTTGGCCACACCATGTGGCATGCGGGATCTTCGTTCCCCAACCAGGGATCGAACCAGTGCCCCCCTGCAGTGGAAGCACCACATCTTAACTGTTGGACTGCCAGGGAAGTCCCTTGGCTATTTTTTTTTTAATGTTAGCAACTTTTGTTTTTATTGTTTTTTTGTTTTATTGCTTGCATTTTTGAACACTCTCTATACATGTAACAAGTCACAAGCTGGATGCACAGGGGCACAAGGATTGCCATGAACGTCTACACACCCACACAGGAACCCACAATTAAACAGTCAGCCACCTACTATATCATGTGCCCACATGCTCTACTGGGGTTGGTTGGGGAATGCCTATGAAAAAGAAGACAAGGAGCCTGGCCTTGGGGTCCACCCAGGCTGGCTGGGAACTAAGATCTGTGATCAAAGTAGTCTGCAGACCAACCCCGGGACCTTGTTAGAATCCTGAAGAATCTCACATGCCACCCTAGACCTTCTGAATTAAAATCTGTATTTTAACAAGATCCTCAGAGCACAAGGCAGAGAGGAAGGAAGTGGGCGGAGCTGCTATTCCTAAGTGGGAGGGGCTGGCTTTGGGCCTGTCCCTGGTATCTCCAACCTACTCTCACAGCAGGCTGACATACCTCCTGGCTCCTCTGTGCTTGGGAATTCATGCTAAGGTGTGAGGCTGTCCAACTCAGCCTTGGGAAGAGAGGCTGGCTGCCTCAACCTTGTTCTGGAAGAATATAAATAACAAGGTCCTTCCCTGGACCCTCCCAGGGTTCTGATGGGCTGGGGAATGGGAACTCCATCAGGGCCCAAGCAACTGGCAGAGGGTGCCCGCCCTTCATCCCCTCTCCTGAAATGTGTCCATACTCATTTGTGACTCTCCCCACCCAACATCATGGTAGGGACACTGCCAGAACTCTGGCTGACCTCTCCCGCCTTCAGTGAAGTGTGGGCTCAGTCCCTTGGGGCTGCTGGAGCCAGAAGCCTGGGCCAGGGCTCTCTCCCTATCCCTGTTGGGGCTAATTTTAGGGCTGCCTTGACAGCTGCCTCAGCTCAACCTGGGTCAATTACCAGCCACTCAGTGTTGGGGTCAGTTGGGGACGGTTGGGGAGTGGGCCAGGCCATCTTTGGTTGCAACAGATGAAACTAGAATCTGTACCCCCTGGCCACCATCCCCACTGCCTGGAGCGCCCCCTCAGGGATGACCCGCGGGATGGGGTGGGAACTGGTCCTGCTCTCAGCCTGGCACACACTCTGCAGACAGAGAAACCAAATCCAGGGAAATCTGAGTCAGGGAGCTCAGAGAGCTCAGGACCTTGAAGACCCTCTAGCTCAGCAACTTGCCTGCAGAAGGCAAAGGGCAGAGGAGCTGAGGTCTTGGCCAGAGCCACATAGCTAGTGATGGCAGCATTGGGGCTGGAGCCTGGGCTTCCTGGTGCCTGGCCGGGTTCTATGCCCTGTGCACCAGGGCTAGGTAGAAATGCAGAGGGGCCCAGTGACTAAAGTAGCCCATGAAGGTTAAGCCCAGGTATTGGTGCCCCCTGGCCTGGAGGGTGCAGTGAGGGGAGACCCTTCTCAGGGACCCTCCCCGATGCCAACCTACTTCTTTTTTTTTTTTTTTTTTAATTTTTATTTATTTATTTATTTATGGCTGCATTGGGTCTTCGTTGCTGTGCGCGGGCTTTCTCGAGTTGCGACGAACGGAGGCTACTCTTCATTGCGGTGCACAGGCTTCTCATTGTGGTGTCTTCTCTTGTTGCCGAGCACAGGCTCTAGGCACGCGGGCTCAGTAGCTGTGGCTCACAGGCTCTAGAGCGCAGGCTCAGTAGCTGTGGCACACGGGCTTAGTTGCTCCGCGGCATGGGGGATCTTCCCGGACCAGGGCTCGAACCCGTGTTGCCTGCATTGGCAGGCGGATTCTTAACCACTGGGCCACCAGGGAAACCCCCAACCTACTTCTTGAGCTCCCTGTGCTGTGCCCAGAGGATTCAGGAGCAGATGGCCCCTGGAATAGTTGACAGAAGAAGGATTTTAGCCTCTGAGGACGGAGGGATGGAGTCCTTGCTCTGTCACCAACATTCAGGTCTTTGGTTTCCTCTCTGATGAAATGGATACAGTGACACATAGGCACAGGCTGGTTGGGAGATGAACGGAGGATGGAAAGCGTGCTGGGAACTCCGGAGTGTGCTGTGACCACAGGGCTGCTCATTGGCTGGGGACCAGGGCTCCTTCCTGAGGGGAATCTGGAGCCTGAGTGGCTCCCGCAGTTTCAGCCCCCACTACCTCCATCGCCACCCTGGGCAATGTTGCAAGAGGAAAGGGGAAGAGATCTTGAAGCCAACATGTGCAAAAGGGAAAGGAAATGCAAGCAAGGGTCAGAGAAGGAAGCTGCGGTTCTCCTCCCTCCCCCCACCTGCAGCCTTTGCTCCTTCTGTTCCCTGTGTTCCCACCTCCTGTCATACCCTTTTCACTGTTCCCTCCTTCCAAGCCCCCCCACCTCTCTAGCCACCCTCCTTCCTCTTTCCCAACTCCCCCGACTTCCCTCACCTTGGAGCCCTGTGCCCTGGCCCTTGCGGTTCCTGGGTCTCATGTCTGCCAGAGGGAGTGTGGATGCACATGCGCACATGGATTTTGCGGTGGTTGGCTACAACTCAGTAAATGTGTAATGGTCCACCTCACATCCCGTTTTTTTTTTTTTTTTTTTTTTTTTTTTTGCGGTACGCGGGCCTCTCACTGTTGCGGCCTCTCCTGCTGCGGAGCACAGGCTCCGGACGCGTAGGCTCAGCAGCCATGGCTCACGGGCCCAGCCACTCCGCGGCACGTGGGATCCTCCCGGACCAGGGCACGAACCCGTGTCCCCTGCATCGGCAGGCGGACTCTCAACCACTGCACCACCAGGGAAGCCCTCAAATCCTTTTCGAAACAAGCCTATATATACATGAATAAACAGATAAACGTTGACTGATGCTAAACATACACATGTGCCCTGAGAAAAGCCTTGTTTATCCATCCTCCCTGGATAACCAGTTGATTCCCGCCGCTGTGGACTCTCCAGATGATTGAAGGTGAAGGAATCTAAGGATTAGGAAGGAGGGAGCATTCCAGGTGGAGGGATCACCTTGAACCAAGGCTGGGAGCAGGAGAATGCTCAGCAGTCAGTGGAACAGCAGTGGGAGGTGAGCTGGTGAGGCTGGCAGGGTCCAGATCGTGAAGAGCCTCAAATATCAGGACAAGGAGCTAATTTTATCCTGAGGGCAACGGGGAGTCATGGAAAGGTTTTGAGCAGGAGAATGATGAGGGTGGATGTGCTGCCAGTAGGCTTCCTCCCTGCTGCTGCATGGAGCACGGATTGAGAGCAGAGACTGAAGGAGTCCACTGCTCAAGGTTCAGATGAGAGAAGATGAAATAAGAACACAGATGAGGCTACTGAAGGTGAGAAGTGGACGATCCCCAGGATATCACTGAGGGATGGCCAGAACTGAGTGATTGGAGGAGGGCAGGGAGGGAGGGAGAGGAGGCTCCATGATTCTCAGGTTCCTGGCACAGGTGACCAGCTGGCTGGAGGTGCCCTCGCTGAGGTTGAGATAGCAGCAGGTGCAGGAGAGATGCAAAGCTCACCTTTGGACATACCAGGGAGATCGTTTGACTAGAGGTGGAGATGTCTAGACTTGCCAGAGGGCTGGGGCCAGACAAGTCTGGACAGACCTCTCTGAGTAACATTCTCTGGTTGACATTGAAGTGTTCCAAGTGCCCTTAAGACAGTACCTGAGGCCCCAACCATCCATGGTCTCTAAGACAGATAAGGCCTGGATTTGAGCCCCAGGGAAGGACAGGGAATAGGGTCAGCAAAGGGCCTGACCAGGATAGAGGGGAAGGTCTTGGACCTAAAGATAAGGGACACCCTTAGGGTAGTGGCTGGAGCAGTGGACACCCCCAGGGTATAATACATAAACAGAGGTTGTTGTTGGCAAAGTTGCCTACAAAATAAACCTTGAGAAGAATGTGACACCAAGGTATTGTTTCTTTAGGGTTTTGAGATTACTCAGGGAAGCTTTGCTGCTGACAGCAAAATAGACCCATAGATATTATTAGAGGAACAGAAGGTATGTTTGTGACAGATGTCAAAGTGATAATCAAAGAGAGGGGAACAGAGCATGTTACTCACTGTGGCGAGTTCCTTCCCATCAGTACGTGCACAATTACTGCCATGAGAGGACTCCAAGATTTTACTGAGAGGTTACTATTTATCCATATGTTAAAAGGGAAGTCTGGGGCTTCCCTGGTGGCGCAGTGGTTGAGAGTCCACCTGCTGATGCAGGGGACACGGGTTTGTGCCCCGGTCCGGGAAGATCCCACATGCCGCGGAGCGGCTAGGCCCGTGAGCCATGGCCGCTGAGCCTGTGCGTCCGGAGCCTGTGCTGCACAACGGGAGAGGCCGCAACGGTGAGAGGCCCGCGTACCGCAAAAAAAAAAAAAAAAAAAAAGGGAAGTCTGTTGTGCAAACCTGCCGTGAGAACATAGCTGTTAGCTGGAACTGGGTACCTCTACCAAGTGGCTTAGAATGGCTGGTGCAGAGGTCTGGGGTGGACAGGGAATAAGAAGAAACCAAAGACAGGCGGAGCTGGTGGGCCTTAGCGATCAGTCAGCCCAAAGCTGCCATTGTACAAAGAAGGAGAAAGAGGACTAGTAAGGGGAGGGGAAAGGCTGGGTAATGTGGCAAGGCAGACACGTCATCAGCTCTTGGCTCAGTGCCATCCCCTGGGCCACACTGGCTGGGAAGGTCAGCTCAGTGTAACTCTGGGATTGAGCCTCCCAGCCATGTCCGGGTGGTGTCTGGTTCACAGGGTACGCTAGGACAGACAGGTGAGAGCCCAACCCCTAAGCCATCCCAGCCCTGTGCTGTTACTTTCTCCTTCTCCGGACCCAGGCTGGGCTGCAAGTGGAGGAAGGAGCCACTGACCCAGGCCGGGGGGCTCACAGACCCGGGGCTCACAGACCCATACAGAGCTGCGCTCCTGGCAGAGGCTGTGTGGCACGCCTGGGGCTGGGGGGACTGCAGCGTCATGCCACGTGCTCCACACAAGGTGAGATGTAATAGCGGCGCTTTCCTTCAACAAAGGCTTATTCAGCACCTACTCAGTGCCGGGCACTGTTCTGGGATCTCCAGAGAGTGAACAGGATTTATGTTTTAACTGGAGACGGATAATAAACAAACTAACACATAATATAATATCAAGGAGGGAAAAGTGAGATGAAGAAACACAGAGCAGGGAGGGGAGTGAGCAGGTTCAGCAGGGAGCATGGAATAACAATTTGATAGAAAAACCCTGGCCTGTGGGTCTGACTTGCCTGGGTGATTTTTTTTTTTGCGCGGTACGCAGGCCTCTCACTGTTGTGGCCTCTCCCGTTGTGGACGCGCAGGCTCAGCGGCCATGGCTCATGGGCCTAGCCGCTCTGCAGCATGTGGGATCTTCCCGGACCGGGGCACGAACCCGTGTCCCCTGCAGCGGCAGGCGGACTCTCAACCACTGCGCCACCAGGGAAGCCCGCCTGGATGATTTTGATCAAGTTCCTGCCTCTACCACGCTCCCCTGCCCCCCCACCTATTTTCTTCATTGGGAGTGAAACTGAGTCATCTCTGAAGTGCCTGAGGGGGCTAGCCAGGCCTCTCCCCGTGAAGACCAGCCCCACCCACTTGCTCCCGCCCAAGAGAACCCCCTCCCACCCAGCCCCCCTATCCCTTCCCCCCCCCATCCCCCCCCCAACCAACTCCTCGGACAGCAAGCCCAGCAGGGCCTTGGAACTGCTCTAGATGTAGTCTGGCAGGTGGTGACTCACCTGCGGTGTCAGGATCCAGGAAACTGCCTGGGGGTTGGTTAACCTGGAGGCTCCCTGCCCTGCCTTACCCAGGAGGGCCCTGGCCTTTCCTAAACCCCTACCCTCAAGGGTCCTTCTGCTCTCCAGGAGGCCCAAGTTACAGCCAGGGAGTTGGGAGGGGCCCAAGGACTTGCCAGTGCCTGTCCCCTCTGGGCCTCAGTCTCCCAGTCCATGGGGCAAGGGATGAGACTAAATAATCTTCAGTATCTCTTCCATCTAAATTCTGCCTTTGTTGAGTATATTGCAGGAGGCCCAGGATCTCTCTGATGGCTTCCCGGAGGCCCAAGGCAGGGGTGAGTGGGGTGGGGAAAGGGTTGCCAGGTTTAGCAAATAAAAATTTGAATTTCAGGTCAGCAATGAATAACTTTTTAGTATAAGCATGTCCCCAGTATTATTTATGCTAAATAATTACTCATTGTTTGTCTGAATTTAACTGGGTGTCTTGTATTTTACGTGGCAACTCCAGATGGGAAAGGTGACTAGAGCCGGGACTTCAACAGAGGAAGGTCCCAGACACTCAGATGACCAGAGTTCTGGTCACCTACCTTGCTGCTCTCTGAGTCTCTTATCCATGGACGTCTTGATGCCTTGTTAGAAGGTAGGGGGATGAGGGAGGGAGAACCAGGAGTTGGGGGAAACCAAGAGCTGTGTAGAGAGGCAGAGAGGCCCCAAGAGGCAGCCCCTGAACTCCTCCTGCCCCGTATCCAGCTGACGTCACCACCCCTCCTCCCAATAAGGCAGGCAGGTCTCCCCACCATCTCCGGCACAGCCCAGACTCATACCTACCTCCACACCCTTGCTCTATTCCTGTCCCTTTCCCTCCTGTACAAACTCTACCCACTGCAGGAAGCTCCCTCAGCTGTTCTTTAGCATCAGGACCGCTTCCTCTGAGTTCCCAGAGTGCTGTCAGACTGTCACAGAGCCATTCAACCAGCCAAGTGCCCTCCATGTAGCAGGTGCTGGACACGCAACAGTGATCAGGACAGACACAGCCCCTGCCTCCCTGGAGCTCACAGTCTAGTGGGGAGACAGGCACACAAACGATCACAAAACAGGAGGATGATCGCGCTTTCACAGGACTGACCGGTCCACGTGACTAGAGGCTTTGTGCCAGTGGGGCCCTACCTGTTCTGTTTTATTCGGGCCCTACCACAGAGCAGGCTTCAATCAGTGGAAAAAATGAAAGTGCTGGGGGCGAACAGTGGAGGAAGGATCTCCCAGGAGACCTTCCCCATTGGAGTTGGAAGAAGGGCCTTCCAGACGGAGGGAAGAGGGCAGGTGAAGGCCAGGTGTGTGCAATGAACTAAGTGGGGGAGGGGTGTGGATGGCGTAGAGGATCAGTGCAGAGGAGGCTGAGAGCCAAGAGCTCCAGTGCTGTGGCCTGGGGAGGCTTAGCGTCATGACGTGCCATTGCTTGGAGGGTGACCTGTCCTGCGAGATCCTACATTTCCAGAGGGCAGGGGCTGGGTTTTTCTCTTCTCTCATGCTCTCTAGAACTGAGCTGAGAACCCAGAACGGAAGATGAAATGATAGAGAGCTGAGGGAGGGTACGGCTGCTCCCGGCTGGCTGAGAGGACCAGTCATACTCAGGGCATCAGGTGTTGCTGGGGCAATTTTTGTAGATGAAAACAGTCACTCAGCAATATCAGGTAAGGCGAGTGGCTTTCTGCCCTACGTGGAGGCCCCTGCTGCTTTCAGCATCTGCTTGCCCAGGCTGCTCACAGCCATGGTCTGGGGCAGTGCAGTGACAGTGACAGGTGATGTCCACATACCAGACACTGAGCCCCAACTCAAAGAGCCAGGCCCCTACCGACACCATTTCCAATACCCAGATTAAAGAAGCAGGGAATTCAGGTGCTAGGAGTTTAGGCTAAACCAGGATTTTAACCCAGCTTTATCCAATGTTGAGGCTCAAGCTTTTGTCAGCCTGAGCCGCCCTTATCTTTATTTTTATTATTATTTTAAAAATTTATTTATTTTGGCTGCACCGGGTTTTAGTCGCGGTATGCGGGGTCTTTGTTGGGGCATGTGGGATCTTTGTTAGGGCATGCGGGATGTAGTTGCCTGACCGCCTGACCGAGGGATCAAACCTGGGCCCCCTGCATTGGGGAGCATGGAGTCTTACCCACTGGACCATCAGGAAAGTCCCCGCCCTTATTTTTAAAGTAATCTCTGAGATGTTGCCTATTTTCGGCCCTGAGAAACTCACTCCAGCTTTATCCCATTCTGATCTTTGCTACTCATGCTGCAGATGCCAGCAAAGCTGTTGCTTGTTTCTGAACTGTGCAGCAGCCTTTGCACAGAAACAATAAAGGAGGGAAGGAATCAGGAAGGCAGAGATGAGGCTGGCTCCTCCTGGGGTTCACTGGCACTTTCCCAGGGTACTCCACCCTTCCTCCAGCCCACAGCCCTGCCCTACCCTGAGTCATGCACTCTTCAGTACTCTTGGGGTAGCTGGTCCCCTTGTGCAGACACAGCCTTCCTCCTCCGTGGCCCAGGCTCACACCATCCTGCCACGCATCACCCTGCAAGTGCTTCGCTCCCTCAAGGTATTCAATGGCCACAATCCAGGCTTACTTCTGGGCAAGATGCTTCATGGGTCTGCAGTATGCCATGTCTCCTCTGCTAGACTGTGAAGGACTTGAGGACAGGTACCTTTCATTCTCTCATCTGTGTGCTCAGTAAGCACCTACTGTGTGCCAGGTACAGTGCTGGGCACCAGGGTGCAACTGAGGGTGAAACGCCCAGAGGCTTCCGACTGTTCTGCCACCCTGGCTGCCCCTGGGTGTACCACACAAACCTCCTCACAGTCCTTCAACTAGAGGGCTCCAGGAGCTCAGGTCACATCAAAACCCACGTCTTGGACCTCCTGGACTTCGCTGGCCTCTCCAGGTATGTACCCGGTACAGGGCAAGTCCTCACAGGAGTGGGTGTGGGGCAGTTTTCACGATGATTCATCTTACGATTGCCTCGGAGAATATAGCGTACTGTTGGATACAGACATGCCTGAGACCTTGAGAGCCACTCTGTGCCAGTCTCCTCACCAGCAACCCTCAGAGTCAAGTTTGGCTGTGGATAGATCCTTTGCTACCCCTTCCTTTCCTCCTATTTGTTCCAGGATCCAGCCAGTCCTCTCTCTCTATTCTGGCTTCTGTTTCACTCAGGGACTAGTGGCCTTGGTGGCAGGTGCCACTTCCCTGGAGCCTGTGGATTTCTCATCAGCTCCATCCAAGAAACTTGACAAGAACCTGAGACCTTATATCAGGTTCTGTGCTAAACACATTGCATGAATTATCTCTTCCTCCAACAATCCTATAAAATAGACATTATTATTATCATCCTTATTTTACAGTGGGGGAAACAGGGTCATAGGGTTTAAGTAAATTAACAAGTGATGGAATCAGGGTTTGAATCTAGGGTTGTTTATTCTAAACCATTCCTCTTAACTTCTACGGTGCCCTGCCCTGCATTTGTATTTGAGAAAGGCCTCGTTCAAAGGCATCCATGATATCACGTACCAAATGGAGGAATATTTGCTCAGTAGAGAAGGAAATAATCCCTGATTAACGGGTGGGAGCATCTATGGATATTATGTAGGATTAAAATATCATTCTACTTTTGATTTAGAACATAACCATCAGGCCTCGAGACTACACCTGTGAAAAGGCAATGAGGCATCTCACCTAAATTTCTTCCCCGTGTAAGTCCTCTGGGGAAGATGTGTGGTCCAGGGTCTGGAAAGCAGAACTGCTATGGGGTCCTTGGCTATGGAAGAGAAACCCTGACTCTTAGTCTGGGTTTTTAAAGGTATTGGTGTCTGCAAGGGGGCTCCCAAGTCAGGAAGAGGCTGCTGAGGAACTTGGAAAGTAGGGTCGCAATCAGGCAAGCCCTTATTTTTCTCCCTGGGGTCACTTAGCACCCGAGAACAAATGACACCTGTTACACCAAACTGTTTAGCAGGTCACACTCCACTCTGTTCATTTCTGCATTGTCACCTCTATCTGAACAGCCTTGTTATAGCCCTTGTAAGGATTTTAGAAGGATACTTTTTTTTTTTTTTTGCGGTACGTGGGCCTCTCACTGTTGTGGCCTCTCCCGTTGTGGAGCACAGGCTCCGGACGCGCAGGCTCAGCGGCCATGGCTCATGGGCCCAGCCGCTCCGCGGTATGTGGGATCTTCCCGGACCGGGGCACGAACCCGTGTCCCCTGCATTGGCAGGCAGACTCTCAACCACTGCGCCACCAGGGAAGCCCCTAGAAGGATACATTTTTAAGATAATCTTTTAAAATAAATAAAATTTTTAAAAGAATAGCTTTTTTTTTGGTTTGTTTTTGTTTTTTTGCCATGCTGCACAGCATGCAGGATCTTAGTTCTCTGATGAGGGATCGAACCTGTGCCCTCTGCAGTGGAAGTGCGGAGTCTTAACCACTGGACCACCAGGGAAGTCCCAAGAATAGTTTTATATTTACAGAAAAGTTGCAAAGATTGTTCAGAGGATTCTCATATACTCCCCCACCCAGTTTCCTCTATTGTAACATCTTGTATTTGTCACAACTAACGAACCAGTATTGGTACACTATTGTCAACTAACTAGAGTCCATACTTTATTTGTATTTCCTTAACTTTTACCTAATGTCCTTTCTCCATCTCAGGATACTTCCTCACATTTAGTTATAATGCCTTCCTACCCTCTTTCTGGTCTGGACAGTTGCTTAGACTTTACTTGTTTTTGATGACCTTGACAGTTTTGAGGTGTATTGGTCAGGTATTTTGTAGACTGTCTCTCAATTTGGGTTTTCCTGATGTTTTTCTCGTGATTAGACTAGAGTTAAGAGTCCTTAGGAGTAAGACCTCACAGCTAAAGTGCTATTCTCATCACGTCAGATCAAGGGTACATTCGATCAACATGACTCATTACTGTGGATGTTAACCTTGATCACATGGCCAAGGTTATGTCTATCAGGTTTCTCCACTGCAAAGTTACTAAGAGGATGCATTCTGTGTTCTAACAGCCCAGTCACTAAGATGGGAGGGGCAGCACCCCTGGAACACCATGGTGGTGTTAATAGTAACCAATGAGGGAACCCACAAAAAGGATGGTGAATCTCAGAGGGTAGCGCCCTGTTAGTGTCAAAGGCTTTGGGATCTACCAGGCCAAAACAGGGAGCTGGTCTCCTTCATCTCAGTGTCCCCGGTACTTGGCACAAGGTTGTCTGATGAATGCATTGGATTTTTTCTTTTGCAGATGCATTTGTTTTCGTTTTGCTGTTGCATTTTTTATTTTTAAAGAAGATGTTGGGGGTAGGAGTTTATTAATTAATTAATTTATTTTTGCTGTGTTGGATCTTCGTTTCTGTGCGAGGGCTTTCTCTAGTTGTGGCAAATGGAGGCCACTCTTCATCGCAGTGCGCGGGCCTCTGACTATCGCGGCCTCTCTTGTTGCGGAGCACAGGCTCCAGATGCGCAGGCTCAGTAGTTGTGGCTCATGGGCCTAGCTGCTCTGCGGCATGTGGGATCTTCCCCGACCAGGGCTCGAACCCGTGTCCCCTGCATTAGCAGGCAGATTCTCAACCACTGTGCCACCAGGGAAGCCCTGCAGTTGCATTTTTTAAGTTGAGGTGAAATTCACTTAACATAAAATTAACTGTTTTAAACTGCACGATTCAGTGCCATTTATACATTCATAGTGTTGTACAACCGCCCCCTCTATCTAGAGCCAAATGTTTTCATCACCCCAAAAGGAAACCCCATAGCCGTTAAGCAGTCACTCCTCATTTCCCTCTCTCCTCAGCCCCCACACCTATTCTGGATATTTCATATAAATGGAATCATAATATGTGACCTTTTGTGTTTGGCTTCTTTCACGTGGAATAATGTTTTCAAGGTTCATCTGCACTGTAGAATGTGTCAGAACTTCATTCCTTTTATGGCTGAGTAATATTCCATTGTATGAATAGACCACATTTTGTTCATCCATTCATCCATTCCTGGACATTTGGGTTGTTTCCACCTTTTGGCTATTGTGAATAGTGCTGTTATAAACATTCACATATAAATATCTGTTTTAGTACCTGTTTTCAATTCTTTTGTGTATACCTCTGCATGATTAGATTTTTAAAGAAGGTGATATATCTTCACAGGTTTTTAGGAAGCTGGTCAAACTTATGTAGCAGCTCTGGTTATGGACTAGGGCCTGTGGGAAGGGGATTTCTGTCTTGGGCCTGTCAAGTTATCATCTTATCAATAGGTTGGATAAAGACAGCACACATGTATCAAATTCTCCTACAAGAAGCCAAGAGAAAGAGTTGAATCACAATTCAAATACATAAAGAGAGTAAAGAATCAAGTCTTGCAGTAGATTTCTTCAAATGATTGTCCAAGCACAGGATGTGGGTGAACTGATTTACCAACAATAATGCAAAAACGAGCTCAGAGTTTGAGCTGAGCACAACTCTATGTGAGCCAAGGCAACAGCTACCAAACAAGCAAATGAAGGAGGCATTAACAGAGACATAGCATTCAGAAGAGAGGTGACTGCCCTGCTCTGCTGCACACTCAGCCAGACCCACCTGAGCTCTCAGGCCTCTCTGACATGTTGGGGTATGCTGTGGGTCAGGAGAAGGTGACCAGACTACAGAGGCCTGGAAACCAGGTCACGTGACAAGTGGGCACAGGATCCAAGTGTAGGCAGGGAGGCTGGAGCAGGGTCTTTGCTGTCCAGGGTCTGCAGGACTGGTGCCCAGGAGAGAAGGCTTTTGACCCACCAGGGAGTGAGCTCCCTTCCTTTTAGGGAAGGGTGTATGGAATGAGCAGGGGAAAGATTCAGAAGGACATCAGGTATGCCCAGGTGACTCTGGGGGTCAGATGACTCCCTTGGGTTTTTCAATACTGAGAAACAGATTTAGCCTGACGGGGAGAGAGGGGAAAAGAGAATGAACCTCCAGTGGGGTTGGTTTTGTCTCTTCACCTCCACTCTCCTTCCTCTCCTCCTCTTTCTCCCTTCTCCTCCAGGCTGGCACCCAGCACCCTTCTATCCTGGGAAGAGGCAGCTAAATCTCAACACAAGTTAAGGATTTTTGTAAGAATGATGAGCTGAAATCGACAGGGTAGAATTTTACTGGCTAGGTTATAGGGAATTCCCTGGCAGTCCGGTGTTTAGGACTCTGCACTCTCACTGCTGAGGGCGCGGGTTCAGTCCCTGGTTGGGGAGCTAAGATTCCACAAGCCGTGTAGCGCGGCCCAAAATAAAATAAAATAAAATAAAATAAAATAAAATGACTAGGTTGTAAAATCCCAGGAAAATGTTTATTTGTGCCATGATGGTGAGTGAAAAAAAAGCAGAGGATACAATTGTATGTGCATTATGACTAGGTTACAATGCATAGAAAACTCTGATACAAAACACACCACAATCTTAACATCAGTTATCTGTGTGGATTAGGACTGTCAGAACTTTTATTTTGTTTTATATTTTTCTGTATTTTTCAGATGTTTTTTAATGTTTTTTATTTCTATAGCCATTAAAAAAAACTTTGTCTAATACGTACTTGAGAATGAATTTAACTGGGATAGCTGTGGGGTTCCATGGAAGCTGCCTGCAGTTTTCGCCTGGCCACTTCCTGCCTTGCCCGGGGCTGGCTGTGTGGCACTCCCCACCGCCCTGGACCCACTCTCAGCAGTTCTTCTGGTCCCCTGGACCTCCCACACAGGGCTCTGTTCCCAGCAGGCACTTGGGAAACTTCAGTAAACACATGACATTTTGCTTGAAGAGCCACACAAATAAGTGAATCAAGAGTTGGAAGGAGAGCCCTAGCCCACTTTCAGGTAGAAGAGACCCGAGGGGTGGGGAGACCGCAAGACGGGCACAGCCAACAGCACTGGGCAATTGCCAGGATGGAGCAGGCCTCTCTCTTCCCAATGGCACTGCAGTTGGCCATCAGCCTGGACGGACTCTGGGTCCTGAGGGGTCAGGGGCGGTGTTCGGCTCACGTGGTCTCCAGACATCTCCATGTGAGAGCCCGGATTCACTGAGTGCCTCCTTAGTGCTATACTGGGCTGACCCTTTGTGTACATTCATTTAATCCACACAGCAAGCCCACCGGGTCAGTGTCCCATTTTACCTACAAGAAAACTAAGGCCAGAAAGATTAAGCACCAGGTCATACAGCTCATACGTAACAGAGGTGCTTTTAACCACGATTGCACATGACCTTAAAATAGTCTACAACACTTCAGCTTCCTGCTTGGTAAAGTGGCCTGTCTCTTGCCCTACTTGACCTTGATGCAGCTCCATTGATCGTTTGGTTATTGCATGTGATGACAATTTAACTGTGGCCTTGGAGAAAGGATCTCCTGCTTACTTCCTCATCTCTTGGGGACGGCAGAGAGCTGGAGGTAACAGTTGCAGGGACCCCACTCCCATCCCCAGCCCTGGCTCTGGTGGCCCGTTCTGGTCCCTGGGGGCAGCTGGGGTTTGTGTGGGCTTGAAGACAGAAAGGAAACCCTCAGGGAAATCACATAAGGCAGGTCCCAGATCCCAGGTTGCGGTGAGTTCCTGTTGCCAAGGGCACTGTGATCAGGGCCTGGACGGGACAGTTGGAATTTCACAAAAGGGCAATTGGAGGTCATGACCACAGAGGGCCTTTCTGTCCTTCAGATTCTAAGATTCTACAATTCTAAGACTCTCAGATATTGACAGGCTCGGGGGGGAGTGGTGGGGCAGTGGGTTGGTGCCTTTTCCTACCTGCTCAGCTGCTTTCAGAGCCTCAGCCTGCCCACTCAGGGACATAACCATAGGCATCCTTTTGTTTTGAAATGAATTTTAAAATATATTCTGGTTTATTTTTTAATATTTATTTACTTATTTATTTGGTTGCGCTGTGTCTTAGTTGTGGCAGGCGGGCACCTTAGTTGCAGCACGTGGGCTCCTTAGTTGTGGCATGTGAACTCTTAGTTGCGGCATGCATGTGAGATCTAGTTCCCTGACCAGGGATCGCACTCAGGCCCCGTGCATTGGGAGCGCAGAGTCTTAACCACGGCACCATCAGGAAGTCCCACCATGAGCATCCTTGCCACATGCCAAGAATGGGACTGGTGTTTGTGGCTGCTAGCGGGGCTTCTCCTGAGGGTCGAGGAGACTAAGCCCTGGGGGTGAAGGCATAGCACTACGAACTAACTCAAGAAACATTTTCTATCATGTGCTGGGGAGAAACGGTTGTTTGGGCTGGGGGCTGGAGATACAAAGAGTGATCACCCAGTCCCTGCCCTTGGATGGAGGCAGATAGACCCAGAGATGGGGTCTCAATGCCGAGACAGAGGGCCCATGGGGGATGCGGGAGCCAGAGGAAGGGTCCCCAACTCGGGGGACATGTACCCACGGACTTTGCAAGGCTGGTTCTCTCCTCCCTCAGTTCCTCCAGCACTCTGTGGGGCCCAGGCTGATGTCCTCTGAATAACCAAGGGCTATGCTGAGTCTGCCTGCTGCCCAGGCCCCAAATATATTGAGTCATGGCAGCCCAGCTCTGGTTGCTGGACATCAGAAGAAAGTGACAGCTGCCGCATGTAGCCCGTTGGGTAACTGAAAAGAGGTTAGTGGTTTGCAGGTATTGAGTAACCACTGGGATTCCTGAAACTTCAAGTTTCTTTCTGGACCACTCCCCATCTTCCTCTTTCAGAGTCAGGTTGGGGGCTGGGGAGTATCCACAAGCCCTCATCCATTTATTTATTCATTCAATGGTCATTTGCTCACCACCTCCCCTTCTCCTGCGTGTCCTGGGCTTGGGGGACTCCAAGAGACATCCATGGGGTTCTGCCCTCCTGAGTTCCCTGGCTCAGATAATGATACCACCATCTACTTCTACAGCCAAGGCAGAAATCCAGGCATCAGTCTGGACTCCTCCCTCACACCCTCCATGTCTCCCTTCTGTTATTCTGTAGTGTCCTGTCACATCATTTATTATCTTTTATTGTAAAAGCTCCAATTGTCTATCTTTTCCTTCTAGACTGAATGAAAGCAGGGACTGTGTCTATCTTGTTTTCTGCTGTATTCCTGGCACCTGGCACAGTGCCAGCCCTTAGTAGATGCTCATTAAACATTATTGGATGAATTAGTAAATCCCTTGAATTCCATTCCCTTAATATTCCTTGGATCCATACCCTTCCCCTTTCCCCCAGCCACAGCATTTGCTCAGATCTCATCCTCCACCTGAACTATTGAGCAGCCTTCTCATTGCACTGCCTGCCTCACCTCCCCCATCCAATTTATTTTCCACACTACATCCAGAGATCTCATTCTAAAGTGCCCGTCTGTCCTACTCAGAACCCTTCCTGGCTCCCCATCACTCTCAGGAACAAGGCTACGTTTCTTGGATGAAAAAAAAAAATTAGGCTAGACATGACTGATCATTCCACTATCATTTTCCCTGTGAAATGATCAGGAAGATAAGCAATAATACAAAAACTTGCCATGATACTATATAAACTAAAGATAAGAGAGGATCATAAGGCAAAGTGTGAGGGAGAAATTGCACTAACTATATGGTAGACAGGGACAGATTGAGAAACACATTCTTGGATGACACACCACTTGCTTCTCCCTCTGAAACAGAATAGCATGTGTCATACTGTGTCATTAACTGACCACGTGCCTCCCTTCTCCTTTACTGCAAGCTCCTTAAGGACAAGAACCATGTCTAAAATTTATCTTGATGCCTCTGGCACCTAGCACATGCCTTGGCACGTAATAGGCACTCAATACATATTTGTTGAATGAATGAATCATAGGATTAAATGAATTAATGAATGAAGAACCAATGGTTCCAAAGTAAATAAAACAGACTAACTCCCACTGCTTACTCTTCTCTCAGGGACACAGGGACAGCAATGACTAAATGGACTTTTGGCCATACCCCAACCATCAGGGTTGTTGAGGGCATGGATTCCAGCGCCAGAAAGTCATGGTAGAGTCCTGGCTCCATCAGTTATTAACTGTGTGAGCTTGGGCAAGTAACCTAACCTCTCTGTGCCTCACCTTTGTCACCTGTAAAATGGGGATAGTAGTAATACCAATTTAGAGCATTGTTGTGAGAACTAAATTTACGTGCATGTGTGTAAATTTAGTGTGTATATATTTAGTATATATACATATACACATACATATATATAAATAAGTGTACCTGTATATACTATACTATATATTATACTATATATGCTATATACTACATATAATATACACTAGATATAGATATAAATATAGATAGATAGTGATATTTAAGTTCCAGCTATTATTGATGATGTTGGTGATAATTCCCTAATAAACCCCATCAGCTTCTCTTTTTTTGTGTCTACAACATCTGTTTCACGGTGGGATTGAGACTTCCACCATTATTAAGCAATGCAACGTAAAGCTGAGAGGGGCAGGAGGCGGTGCATGGCCTGGCCTTTTCTCTGCCTGGTGGAGCAAGAGTGAACAAAAACAATCGACACGGGACCTGTGAAAAGATCCTACACACAGGAGGAAGAAAACTGTTCTGAAAATTCAGATGAAGAGTTTATTATGTCTGAAATGATTTTCTATGAGAAACAGAATAAACCTCTAAAAGTCATCTGCTTGGTATTCTCAAAACAAACACATGCCCCAGGAAGCTTTGATATAGTGGTTATTTGCTGGATGCTTCCCAAGTGGGCAAAGAATGTGAACAAGCAGTTTATAGAAATGGAAATGCAAATGGCTTGCAAACATGAAAGGATGCTTGTTTCCCTCATAAGAGAAATGCAAACCCAAACTACAGGAAATGTGATTTTTCACCTATCAGACTGGCAGGAATCCAATAGTTTGATATCACAGGGTTGTGAGGCCCTTGTGAAATCCACTGTGGGGATTTTTGAATCCTTTGGGGATTTGACTTCGAAGAATTCACTCCTCCTTCCTTTTCAGCCATGTTGTTTAAGTGAGATTTCTTCCATTCCAGCTCCAGGGGTGGCCCTGATGGCCTGAAGCCTACTAAATTTCGTATCATCCAGAGGAGATCATCGAAAATTGGGAAGGCTACTTAGGCACTCTGAGCTTTGTTTCCTTGTCTGTAAAATGCAGACAGCAGTAGAGACTCAGGGAAAGCAGCCAGCACCGTGTCTAGCACATAATAAGTGACACATTTTATTGACTTTAGTAACTGGGTACATATGAGTTTAAATATATGTGCTTGACAATCTGAAGGCTTATAGAATTACAAACTGGAGCTCTACTTTCTAAACCATTATAGAAGATAAAAACAAGAAAAACCTAGAATGTATAGCAGAGAAGAAAAAACAAAGCAATAAGGAAACACGAAAATAAAGAAGTAAAATGAGACTACATCAGTTATGAAATAGATATAAATAAATTATGCTATGCTAGGCAAAGATTCTCAGCCTCATGTTTAAAAATAAAATTCAACTAGACTATATTCTGCTTATAAGAAATACTTCAAATACACATAATGTCCAAGTGTAGTAAAGATATATATGTAAAAAATAGGATATGAGTATTAAAAGAAAACATGGGGAAAAGATCTTAGAGTAGGAAAGGATTTTCTAATTATGGCTCAAAATCGAGAAACCATAAGAGAAAAGATTGATCAATTCAACAGCAGAAAAATAAAAACTCCTACAATTAAAAAAGAAAAACCTAAGTAAATTCAAAAGACAAATGATAAGTTGGGAAGAACCATTTTTAATTCAGATAACAGAGGGATAGATAATCTTCCTAACATATAAAAAGCTAATTGGAATCAATAAGCCCAACAACCTAATAAAAAAATGGTTAAAGGATATAATAGAAAAAGAAATGCACATACATCTTAAATGCCTCTTTTGTTATGAAAAGATGTGTTCAAAATAAGAGAAATGCAAATCCAAATACACCGAGACAAGATTTTTCACCTGTCAGATTGGCAAAATTGCTAAAGTTTGCTGTCACGGTGTTGGTGAAGCTATGGAGAAATAAGTTCTCTCACAGTGCTGATGGGAGGGTAAATTGGTACAACCCAATGACATGCAATTCAGCAGTAGTTATCAAATTTACAAATGCACAATACTTTTGATTTAGTAATAATATTTCTGTGAAATTTTCCTACATGGACAAAAAGTATGCACACAGCTATTCAATGCAACATTGTTTGTACTAGCAAAAATTGGAAACAATCCAAATGTCTACCAACACAGAATTGGTTAAATACATTCTGGAACCTCTATACGATGGGATACTCTGCAGCCCCTAGAAAGGATGAGGAAACTTGCAATGTGCAAGTTGAAGAAGGAAGATTAAGAAAAATCCCCGAGGTACAATTGAGTGATAAAATGCAAGATTCTGTGTATTGTGTATGTTATGTTTGTGTTTTAAAAAAAGGAAAATAGGGACTTCCCTGGTGGCGCAGTGGTTGAGGGTCTACCTGCCAATGTGGGGAATGTGGGTTCGAGTCCTGGTCCAGGAGGATCCCACATGCTGCAGAGCGGCTAAGCCCCTGCACCACAACTGCTGAGCAACCCCTGCTCACCATAACTAGAGAGAGCCCGCACACAGCAACGAAGACCCAATGCAGCCAAAAATAAATAAATAAAAATAAATTAGGGCTTCCCTGGTGGCGCAGTGGTTTAGAGTCCACCTGCCGATGCAGGGGACACGGGTTCGTGCCCTGGTCTGGGTAGATCCCACATGCCGCGGAGCGGCTGGGCCTGTGAGCCATGGCCGCTGAGCCTGTGTGTCCGGAGCCTGTGCTCCGCAACGGGAGAGGCCACAACAGTGAGAGGCCCGTGTACCGCAAAAACACAAAAATAAAAAAAATAAAAAAATAAAATGGATTGCGTTTAAAAAAAAAGGAAAATAAGTAGAAATATTTGTATTTGCACAGAGAAACTCAAGGATACACAAGAAAATAATGAAACCACTTTCCAGCTTATGGGTGAAGGGAGAAGTGGGAAGTGGGTAGATGAATAATGGAGAATGGAGGGAGGCTTTTCTCTGTATATCTTTTTTTCTTGTATTTTTAATTGTTGAAACGTAGATACATTATTCATTCAAAATTTTAAGTAAAAAAGTTAAAAGACAAAGAAAATTTACATTAAAAACCACAAACAAAGCTATGTTAGGTAAGTGCAAAGTAGGGGATGGTAAGAGTGATATAAGAAATAATAAAAATTGTGACTAAAAGCATTAAATGGGCTAAAAGGGGGATACTTTTATTCATTTAAAAAATACAATCCATGGACTTCCCTGGTGGTGCAGTGGTTGAGAATCCACCTGCAAATGCAGGGGACACAGGTTCGATCCCTGGTCCGGGAAGATCTCACATGCCGTGGAGCAACTAAGCCCTTGTGCCACAACTACTGAGCCTATGCCCCACAACTACTGAAGCCTGTGCCCTCTAGGGTCTGCATGTCACAAGTACTGAGCCTGCGCGCTGCAACTACTGAAGCCTGAGCCTAGAGCCCGTGCTCCACAGCAAGAGAAGCCACCGCGATGAGAAGCCCGTGCACCGTAAGAAAGAGTAGCCCCCCTTCACTGCAACTAAAGAAAGCCTGCCCGCAGCCAAAAAAAAAAAAAAAAAAATCCATAATGAGGAAGGCTTTTATATATTGAATCATAGAGCATCAAAATAGATGAAGTACAAATAGAAGGAGAAGTTAATGTAAATAAAAAAGTATTAAGAGATACATCATTATCAGTCTGATAGGTTACATAGGCTAAAAATAAATATGGATATACATTATTTTAAAATGTATGTGTGTGTATGTGTATGGTTCAACTAAACTAATAAAATATCAAAAGATGGATCCTATAAAAAGTGAACACACATCTCCTTTTAAAAATTCCATAGAACACATAAAAAGTAAATCCTAAAAAATAAAATATACATAAACTACAGACTTTAATTAAACCAACGTCCCACTATACACCTGAAATAAAACTAGAAATTCATAACACAATATTCCTTTTAAACAAAACAAACAACTCCTAAGCCTAAATATTCCCCTAAAAAGACTTTTACTGGGTCAAAGAGAAATAAAAAATTCAATGACCAACTATTTATAAAATAATGATAAAGAAAACTTTACATATCAAAACGTACAATGTGCAGCCAAAGCTAAATTCAGAGGGAAAACATAGCTTTAAATACTTATGTTATTTAAAAAAATGCCAAGAAACAAAATAGGCATTCACTTTAATAAGATTGTAGAAAAAGAACAGAAAAGCTACCCCAAGGTAATTAAAGGGAAGAAAATAATAAAGATAAAAGCAGAATTACTTAGTAAACCATAGAGCTGAGAAATAAATTCAGGTGTGTTTTAAACAAGCAAACAAAAAAATGTCCATGGTATGTCATATAAAACCTGTCATGACTTGGCCCTTGCAGTTTATCTATCCCTTGACCCGGCCCCCCACACTCACCTCCTGCCATTCTGAACTATGGACCCCTTGCTATCTGAACCAAATAGATTGATTTAAATAAACTGTTTGAGAGAGAGCTGGTTCTGTGAGCTCTTGTTGGTTGCTTACCACTGTCATCCACCAGTCAAGTCCACCTACTCTTTAAGGCCCAGCTCAAATGCCCCCTCCTCCAGGCAGGCTTTATGGATCCAAACTACTCAAGCCAGACTGGGGTAAGCTCTGCAAAAGAATGGGTGAATCCAACATTGGGGGCAGAGCGGAGGTTACATCCAACCGTGGGGGTAGCGGAAAGCTGTCTGGTAGAGGGGGCCTTGAACTGGTTAGTGAAGGAGAAAGGATTCCAGTCAGCAATGAGCAGGGGGAAAGATCTCTCCAGGAGGAAGGAAAAGCATGAGCAAACGCAGGGTTTTGTGTGAACGGACTGAGTGATTTGGAAAACTGTGGGATGCCTCATGTGACTAGGTTGTGGAAGGCTGATAGGGAGTGGGGACGGGGGGGTGTGGAAAGGTCAACAGGGCAGGTCACGAAGGACCTTGAATGACACACTGAGGTACTTATGCTTCCTCCCGCTGTGGGGGATGGAGAGTAGCCAGAAGTTTCTGAGCAGGATGGTAAGGTTGGAGCTGTCAGATGGTCAGCTCCCTGACGAGCCCCACTCTCACTGAGGTGGGGGAAAGCAAGGTGGTGGGTGGTGTGCGGGGGGGGGGCTTCAGCTGGCAGGCTGCCCAGGAGAAGCTGGGGAGAGGCAGAGTGGGGAGCTCTGGCTCTGGTGGCCTGGGCCTGGGGTTGGGATAAGGGGCCTGGCCCTGAGTCTGTTTCTCCTCCTTGACCCATTTCCCAGCTTCTGCTTGCCACCTCCTCCCCACCCCCATCACAACCAGGGAGAGGCTGGGAGGCAGCTCCTGGCACCTCCCCCAGTCACCAAGGGGCTTTTCTATCCACCCATCTGGCCCAGCCCCTGCAGGGGCCTCTGTGGTCAGGTCTTTGTGTCTGCACAGTGGCCTTCTTTGTCCTGAGCAGCAACCCCCTCCCTCTTGCCCTTCTCTCTCTGCCTGTGTTACAAAAAGCACCAATTTTGCAGAGAGACTGGCCAGGGCTCTGATCTTGGCTTCCCCCACTGAGTCTCTGTGTGACCCTGACCAAGCCATTTTGCCTGAGCCTTAGTTTTTAGTTCATGAAAAGGAGCTGTGTGAGGAATCAAACTCCTGACAAGAATTGGTCTGCTAGTTAGTGCTGGGAGGTAAACAACAAATGATGGCCACACGGACCCCTACCCAACCTCACGCTGTCCACTGAAACTCCTGATTACATCTCCCACCTCATCCTTATCACTGCCTGGCCAGGTGGCCATCATTTGACAGATGAAGAAACCAAGTTCTGAGGATAGGACTGGCTTCACAGGCATTGACCCATGCTTTGAAGGTCCCTGTACTTGATTTAATGCTCTACTGTCCCATCTTGAGATTCATACTAATTTTTGAATAAGGGGCCTGCATTTTCATTTTGCCCTGGGTCCCTCAAATTATGTAGCTGGTCCTGCTCGTAGAAAGGTAGAACAGAGGCTTACCTAGGCCTGGACCAGGCTTCCTGCCTCTGGGGCTGCCTCCCCTGGGTGCCAGCATCTTGGCATGCCAAGAGCCAGAGCTTCCAGGCCGCATTTGACATCAGAGGCCTGGCCCCTGCCCTGGAAATCTGAGGAGCACAGTTCCCGGTCGGTGAGGGAGGCAGGGATGGTCCAGGCCGATGCAGCAGTCCAGAGAGCTAGCAAGACAAGGCTGCTGGAGCCAGCCCAGCCCTGTGTAACCAGAGCTGCAGCGTGGGTCCCAGTGCCATGGCTCAGTCATCACTCCGGGAACTCAGCAGGGCCTTCCTTCCCAGCCCACTGCAGTTTCAGGGCCAGGAGACCTACCACAGACTCACTGTGTGATTTGGACATTCACTTCCACTTTCTGCACTTCAGTTTCCCTATATGTAAAATGATAAAGATAACACTTACCTCTTAGGGTTCTGGTGAAGATTAAATTAGATACTTTAAGACAATGACTAGGGCTTCCCTGGTGGCGCAGTGGTTGAGAATCCGCCTGCCAATGCAGGGGACATGGGTCCGATCCCTGGTCTAGGAAGATCCCACATGCCTTGGAGCATCTAAGCCTGTGCGCCACAACTACTGAGCCTGCGACCTAGAGCCCGCGCCCTAGAGCCCGTGACTCACAACTACTGAAGGCCGCGCGCCTAGAGCCCATGCTCTGCGACAAGAGAAGCCACAGCAATGAGAAGCCCACGCACCGCAACGAGGAGTAACCCCCACTCGTCACAACTAGAGAAAGCCTGCGCACAGCAGTGAAGACCCAACACAGCCAAAAATAAATAAATAAATAAATTTATATAAAAAAAGAGACAATGACAAGCACAAAGAAGGTGATCAGTAGAGTTCTTACTCATTTACTCATACAATAAATATTCATTGAGGTTGCCCGGGTGACAGACAGTGCTGTGTACTGGACATTTAACTGTGAACAGGAGGGACCCTAGCCCTACCCTCAAGCAGATCCCCATTAGAGGAGGAGATAGATATCGACGGTGATAAGACTGTGGTAAGTGATGTGACAGAGGGAGGTACCTGATGGGGCACCTGGGCTGGGACTTAGAGGAGCCATGGTGGGGAGTTAGGGGAAAGGGCCAAGGGTGGAGAAGCATCAAGGGGCACAGGCAGGGGGAGCTGCAAGTGCCAGGCAGGAAGCGAGTGAGGGCTCAGCACTGCAGTGTGACTGGAGCAGAGGCAGGAGGGGAGGTGGGGTGGGGGGGAAAGGCCTGGTGTGGTCGCCTGCAGAGCCAGGATTTATCTTGAGGGTGGTGGTGGCCACCAGAGGGTGTAAGGCAGGCAATGGCTAAGGGGGGTAATGGCACCTGTGAAGGAGGGCTTGGAGGTGTCACGTCCCAGCTGAGCAACAAGACCTGAGCCGGGGCCGGGGCTCCACCCCCAGCACAAATTCTCAGAGTGGGTTTTCTCAGGGGAGATGAGAGCAGTCAGAGAGGGAAGATGAGAAGTCTTGAGAGAGCCAAATGCTCCTCAGGGTTGGAGAGGCAGGAAGCCTCCTAATGCCTGGCGAGAAGCACTCCTGGGCTTGCCCTCCCCATCCTGACCCGCTGCTGCTAATGGAGGCTTGCTCCCTGCTTCCTCTCGTGGTCCCCCCTCCTCGTGGGGACCATGACGTGTCTGGGCCTTCGCCGCTAGCCCGCCTCGGTCCCCTCCGCGGCGACCTGGCTTGGTTGCATGCTCTTCCACCCAGCTGTCACGGAGCCTTGTGTGGGGCTTGCTATGGGACTCGCTGGGCCTCAGTTCCCAGCCGGATCATGGTTCATCAAACTCTTACAAGAAAATGTAAGTAAATACAAAGATAAAAGCAAAGGAGCTCAGGTTGAAGTGGGATGGGGGCTCCTCAGGCTGCCCTAAGTAGAGGAGACTCAGCTGGGGGATTTGGAGCCTGCTGGACCGGATGATCTCCAAAGCCCAGGGAAAGATGTCAGGAGACCTAGACTTCCAGCGCCTTATTAGAGGGGAATCCCAACCCTTTGAACCAAGGTCACTGGGGATGATGGGCAAAACCCTGGAAAAAGGACACCAGATGGGCCACTGAAAAAGGGATCATTATTGCCATTTTGCAGAAGAAGAAACTGAGGCTCAGAGAAGTATCAAAGGAGGTGAGGCAAGATGGGACTCAAGGCTGTGGTGTTCAAGGGCAAATCCCTTGCCTCTGTGCCTCAGGCCTAAGTCACCTGTTGTGGTAGCTCAGACCCTGTGTTTCTCAGGGATGCAGTTTCTTCTGCTGTAAAGTACGGGACTTGACCAGAGCAGGAGCAGAACCTGGGCTGCCCACCTTCCTGTCGACTGGAGGCTGCGGCAGAGCCCTGGCTCCTCATAATGGTAACAAAGGAATTTTTTCTCTGGACCTAAATAGCAGTTACAGTAGAGGGCTGATGGGAGGGGCAAGAAGGGGCGTGGCTGAGGCCTCCAGTGTCCAGGGGGCCTTCCGCACACTGAGACCCCAAGGCCCGGACTCTGTAAGTAGGGGCCACAGAGATTCCTAGCCCCCTAGAAGCTGCATGGACCAGCTTGGACAATATGTGGAGGAGGCTGGACAAGAGGCCTTTGTGTCTCCCGGGTGAAGGTCCCTGGGGCACTGCCGAGGCGGCTGAGCCACACAGGACTGTGTGTCCACCCTGCTCCTGCTCCTGGCAAGGCTGCAGCCAGGCCACAGTCAGCTGATGTGGAGCCCAGCAGGACTCAAGGTCCCAGGGCCCTGGGCAAGCTCCTTGGCCACAGAAACAGACCTCCTGTGCACTGGTCCAGACACTGACTGTCTAAAGCCATACATGGAAGGTCACTGGTTGTTGGGAGGGTGAGTGTAATTGCCTCTAATTCACAGTAAAGGAGGCCCTGAAAGGGGCTGGAACTGGGTCAAGGTCTCCCAGAGTCAGTGCTGAAGCTGAGCCAGAACATGCACTCCTGACGCCTAGACCAGAATGAGAGAGAGGGGGGCATTCATTCATTCATCCATTCAAACATCCAACAAGTATTGAACAACTCCTGGGACCTCTGGGACCAGTGAGAAGAAGGCAGACAGACCTGGTCCCTGCTCTCCTGGAGCTCACAGTCCAGGAAAGGGACAGACATAGGGTCCCTGGCCACAGGAGCCACGGGAGTGGGGTTGAGGGTAGAGAAGGGAGTGATGTCTGTGTCTGGAGTCGTCTGAGAAGGCAGCTCAAGGGAAGCAGCTGAAGATGATGGACCAAGAAAAGCCGAGTGTTCAGGAAATTTCTAGTGACTCTTTTTGGCTGAGATTAAGCACAGAGAGCACAGGGGAGGCTCCCCCCACCCTCCTCCCCAGAGGTGGAGAGTCAGAACCCTGAATGCCCGGATTTCTTCCTGGAAATAGGAGGCAAGTGCTCTGAGCAAGGTGCCTGGGAAGAGTGGACACAGGTTCGGGGAAGGTCTCGCGGTGGGCAGCGACAGGGGCCACAAGAATGCCAAACTTTGCAAAACTTTAGCGTCTCTGAAAACCACTCATCATCCCATATGAGGAAGCCCAGGGAGCCTCGGTCCCCAGGCGGTAGGACAGTCGCCGCCAGCCCCTCCCCGGGCAGCACCCGAAGCGGACGCCCTGACCCCGCGGCCCTATCGCCCGGCAGCGTCCCCAAGTGGTTGGCGGAGTGTCTGTCGTGACGGGAGGTGGTGATGGCTGTGCCTGGGTCTGTCCAGAGTCCGTCCCGCCCCCGGCCTGACCCGGCAGGGTAGGAAGCCGGGCGGGGCTCTCAGGCCCGTGGGTCCCCGCCGCGGCGACTGGACGCTGGCGCTGGCAACCGGGAGTCGCGGTCGGGGCACTGCGGGCTGACGAGCGCCCTGCGAGGTGAGAGCGGGCCGCCTGCAGGGCCCGGAGACGAGGAGACGGCAGCGGGCGGGCCCGAATACGCGGCCGGTGGCGCCTCAGCCGGCACCGGGCAGGCAGAGCGGAGCGCGCGGGGCTGGCCGAGGAGGCGCGGTTCCCAGCCGGTGTGAGCGCTCCGGCAGGTCCGTGGTAGAGCTGGGTCTCCACTGGAGCTTCGATCTTGGGGAATGTGGACGGATACCCGCACGGATACCCGGGTGAACGTGCACGGATACCCGGGTAAATGTGCGTCCGCGTATTTGGGCAAGTCTTTGTCACTGGGTGAGTGAGTGCGCCCCTGCGGGGTCGAGTTGCTGAACCTGTGGAACTTGTTTGTGTTTGTGCTCTGGTGTGGGCGCCCCGGCAGCATGGGACCAGGGCCAGAGACAGGCCAGCCTTGGAGGCCCGCTGAGCCCCCTCCCTCCAGGGGCGCTCTGGGGGGCAACCTCGCCTGGGCATCGGCAAGACTTGGGGGGGCCAGAGCAGAGGCCTAGAAGGACAGTTAACCCTCTGTCAGGGCAGTTTTAATGTGGCAGGCTGCGGTACGAAGGATCAGTCTGGAGAAAGACAGTTCCCTCTCTCCCCACCCCAACTAGGGCTGCAGGTGTCAGGCTTGGGGTCGCCAGGAGCCAGACCCAAGGGCCAGGCCCTGCTGTGAACCAGAACTGCCAGTTTGGAGTCTGTGGGACTGATGGCAGCTGTTCCTTTCATCATGCATCCCCAGCTTCCCTGGGCCCACAGCCTGAAGTGCCCACTTTTTTGGGATCTAGGCCGGAATAATGGGGAGCTTTTGAGGGTCAGGGTGGGGCCCAGATAAAGTCTCAGCTAACTATTGGTGGGAGCGGCTGGGAAAGAGAGTCTTTGAGCAGACAGAGCCCCCTGAAAGCTCTCTGGAGACCCAGAGAGCTATACTCCACCGTGCCTTGTACACTGTGTGACCGTGGGCAAGGCATGTCCCTTCTCTGAGCCTCAGTGGCCTCGTCTGTAAAGGGGGAGTAATAATGATGTGGAACATGAGGACAGTTGTAGAGCTGGTGTGTGGGTCATGTTCAACACAAATATCCTCCTGGGCAGGCTCAATGCTTGGGGGTGGGGGGATCAGTTCCTGGAGGGAACTTCCTGAAACCCAAATCCCAATCATTCTCCTCCTTGGGCTAAACTTTCACAGGACTTCCACTGGACTAAGCCTGAGCCCCTTGGCCTGGGACTCAAGGCCCCTGAGAACTGGTCCTTGCCACCTTCTCCAGCCACCTCTCCTGCCTGACTCTTCACCCTCTAGTAAATGCATGTAATCTGCTGTGCGCAGTAGTCAGTTTCTTGCTTCTGGACCATTGCATATTCTATACTCACTGCCTGAACTGCCCTCCTACTCTCATCTTCTTCAGTTGGAGAACTACCCGGCCTTGGAGACCAGTTCAGATGCCCCCTCCTCTGGGAAGCCTTCCTTGATTCCCCCAGCTGGGTTGGAGCCTCTTCTGGGCTCTTGCAGTCCTGGTCCCACCTTGGACTGTTACGGTCTCTGTCTGTCTCCTCCTTCCCTCTCCCAAGGTCTGGGGACCCCTGGAGGGCAGGAACTGGGTCTCACTCATTTTTGTGTTGCCAGGACCCTGCACAGTGCTGAGCTAAACTGGGAGAGCAGCAGCAGCCCCTAACCCCTGCCCCCTGTCCCCAGCTTCCCCAGTGAAAGCCTGTCTACAGTGGAGCTCCACGTCATTACAAAGAAGGGGAAACCGGAATCAGGTCACCAGAATGGGTGCACAGATTGTCAGAACAGTGTGTCCTGGGGCACTACAGGACTCAGGGTGCACAAGCTGAAAACGTGGATTTCATCCAGAAGGCAATAGGGAGCCTTGGAAGTTTTGTGAGCAGGGCATGGTCAGAACAGCATTTCAGAAAGATCTCTCTGGTTGCAGCGTGGAGAATGGATTGAGTAGTGTTGAGTACGAGAAGCTTAGGGCATTTGTGAGATTGACACCAGAACCATCCAGGCATTATTTAAAGTTGGAGCCCTTGTCCCCGTGGCCAAACACTTCTCTGAGTCCTCAGATGCTCTTGCTGAGGAATTTGGGGAGAGTTAGGACTCTCCCTCCCCTAGTAGGAGCCAGGAGACTTGAAATTGATCTCATCCCAGCTTTGCCCCCAATACGCTGGGTGACCTTGGGACAGTTCTTGCCCTGCCAGCCTCTAAAAGGAGGCCAGAACCAGTGAAGTCTTGAACTGAGAGTATGTGGGGCTGGGGGGAGGGGACAGCTGGCATGAAAGGCTTATCACTTTCCACTTCGTCTTACCTTGGGCTGTCCTGGGGTCTGGTTGGAGGGGTTGGAGTGTCACGGTGGGTGACACTCACACATGGTTGCCAAGCTTGGACTGCAAAGTGAGACTATGGCCCCTCCTTTTTTGTCCTCCTCCTGCCCAGGGTGCACAGAACTTTGAGGTTTCTGGATCCTCCAAGGACCAGCTAAAAGAGTGTGAGAACATCACCAAGTCCTCATAGGTGACCCTGTGAAGGCTTTGATTTGGCTTCTTTCCTGGCTGTGAGGAGCCACTGTGCCCCTTTAGGTGTCAGTTTTGCCATCTGTAAATTGGGCGTGATGGTCCTTGTATCTTCGGATGCAGGTTGCTATGAGGATTCTTAAGACAGTGTCTAGGAAAGGGCCTTGTAAGCTGTAAAATGCAATGCACAGGGGAGGCGCGTGATACTTACAGACCTAAATGCATTTTGAAGACGATACAAGAACACAAATGCAATAGTGAGGGATCGTGCTGGTTATTGGAATTTTAACTATTGACAGCCTTCCTCTCCCTGCCCTCTCTGCAGAGACAGCTTACTAGTAACATTTTATAAATGTACTTCATTTTATCTTCCACCAGCCCCGTAAGGGAGGAATTATTACTCGCATTTTGCAGATAAGGAAATAAAGGCTCAGAGAGCACCTTGACCAAAGTCACAAAGCTGGTGAAAGCTGGGATTCCTGCCTACCTGCCCTACCTAGCTTATCCCTCCGCATTCAAGACAGAAGCCCCATCTGGGTGAGGCCAGGTCCTCTAGTTTTCAGGCTGAAGGAAGTTTGAATTCCATCCTGAAAACACGTCTTCAGTTCTTGCTTGTGGCCTGATTACCCAGCTGCTGGTAAGATAGTATCTGCTCAGGCTGCCCACAGGGCTGGAGAAGCCTTGCTGATCTGGGTGAGAGGGGGTGCAGTCACCCCGGTGAAGTCTTTCCTCTCCCCAGCTTCCTTCTGTGGGTCTGTCTGGTGTACCTTTTGACCCACACCTTCCTCTTAGGCCTGCCTTTGTGTCCTCAGGTCTGGCCTCTCCCAGCCATTGGGAGACTGGATATGGGGGCCTTCCCTGACCTCTGTACTCATCCTAGAGGTCAGTTGCAGGACTAGGTCAGGCCGGGCCCACTGTCCCTCTCTGTCCACATCACCCAGCACAGGCTGGGTACAGAGAAGGTGCCAGTGAGTGTTTGGGAAATGAATGACCAGGTGAAATTAGGTGTATAATAGAAGAGAAAGATCTTGCTCCATGGAGAGATACAGTTGGTTCTTGAGCAGAGGGGTTCCTCTACTCCTCTGTCATGCCATCTCCAAGGACTGAGTTGTGACTGGTCCAGTGAGTAGCTGGAGTCCCTGCTAGGAAGATGGGCAACCTATGCCCTTCTGGGCGGCTGCTTCCTCCTTGGTGCTCCACCCTGGTGCCCTGTCATCACAGTGACAATGACACTGCCTGGGCACTGGAGCATGGGAGGAGGGCCTCCCTCAGACTTCCTGGGGCCCTCTCCTCTCCTCTCCCCTCCCCCTGCCTTGGGGAGGATCCTGGTGTTGCTACAGCTTCCTGGTGAGCGCGCAATCTCCCCAGCCTCAACTTGTGGGAGGAGTCTTGCTGTGGCTGGGCTGTGGGCCAGCAAGGATGCTTTCCATCTCACAAGGAAATCCAGGGCCAAGGGATCAGCTCCCCTCACTGGACCATTATGTGTGTAGTCTCCTTCTTGATCCCTCCTTTCTTTCTTTTTTTTTTTTTTTTTTTGCGATACGCGGGCCTCTCACCGTTGTGGCCTCTCCTGTTGCGGAGCACAGGCTCCGGACGCGCAGGCTCAGCGGCCATGGCTCACGGGCCCAGCCGCTCCGCGGCATGGGGGATCTTCCCGGACCGGGGCATGAACCTGTGTCCCCTGCATCGGCAGGCGGACTCTCAACCACTGCGCCACCAGGGAAGCCCCCGATCCCTCCTTTCTGACCCCCCCTTTCCTATCCAACTTCCATGTGGCACCATCTTTGCAAAGATCACCTCCTACCATGTCCTTCCCTGCTTAAGCCCTGCCAGGGCTCCTCATTTTCCTCAGGATTGAGGCCTCAGCCCGGCCTTCAAGCCTTTCCGTGTGAGACCTCAGGCCCTCCCACATTCTGTGCCACCTAACCCTCCACTCCAACTTCACATGACCCCCCAGTCTTCCCCCGACAGGCCACGCTGTCACACCACGGCGTCTTTGCACGTGCTCCTCCCTCTGCCTTCAGTGCTCTCCTACATTTTTGTCTACCTGACAAACTCCATATCATCCTTCAAGTCCCAGCTCAAATGACCCCTCCTCAGGGAAGCTCTCCCTGACTACATCCCCACGCCAGTTAGAGGTTACTCTGGATTCCATATCCCCAGGGCTTCCCTTAGTCATGGCTTAATCACTCAAGCGGACTTGGTCCATGTCTGTGTCTTTCTCCCCATCCGGACTGGAGCTCCACAAGGGCCTGACAGAGTCTGATCTGAGTCTGGGTTTGCAGGGTCTTTCTGAGGTTGGGCATATGGGGGTATTAGCAAGTGTTTGTTAAGACACTGTGACTCCTGGGAAAGCGATTTATGATTGTGTTACTCTGAGAGTCTAGACTCCCGTGGTTCTGAAAATCTCAAAACCAAAGCTGTCAGAAGCAATGAATAACAGAAGCGAAGAAACATTTAGCATTCACTCCTGGAACCAGAGACTCCTGGAACTGGACTGTAAGAACCAATGAACTCCAAATCCTGGAAGCACTCTGAGTGAGACAATCAGAATCACAGGCTCACGTATATCCTGGCCAACACTTTTGTCCCTTTTTCTACCTTGGGGTCTCCATTCTCCCTCTTTCCGCCGAAACTGGACCCTTCCTGCTTCTCCACAGACCTGATCACGGCCCCTTCTAGGAGGCTTCCCTGACTCCTCTGACCATGACCCCTCCTCCTCTGCTAGGTCACCTGGTAAGTCCCCCTGCTGAGAAGTGTTCGGGGTCTCTTTGCCAAGATGGGCAGATGCAGCCTCCACATTAGGACAGCACATGATCTGCTAGCCCCACGGAGCACCCACCTGCCCCCCTTGTCTTGCTCATTCTTCATGAGCAGTCTTACGTAGCAGTGATTCTCCCTGTCTGACCAGTGAGGAACCTGAGGCTCAGAGAGTGGAACTGACTTGACCAAGATTGCACAGCATGGATGGTTCCAAGTTGGAGCCTGAACCCAGGGTTCTTGCCTCTTGAGTATGGCTGGAGACGTTCGAGTGTGATGGGTTGGGGTGGGGTCCAGGGCATTGTGGTTCTGAACTTGTTCAGTTTAGCAACTGCGCGGGGCTGTGCTGTGTCAGAGGTGGATCAGATGGCTTGGAGTCCTGCCCTGGAGTGGGTTTGGGGGTGCTCAACCCCACACTGAAAATTAGAAGACCAGACCTTGATAAGGCCCTTCCTCTTCAGGAGTCTCAGTTTCCTGATCTGTAAGGTGGGAGGACCAGCCTAGCTGACCTGAGACCCACACACTCAGATGCTCTGAGCTCAACCCCAATGGGTGGCTCCTACGGTCAGGATCCTGAGGGCTCCCAAGGGGGAGAGAGATTCCAGAAGGGGCTACAGAGACCCAGGGCCTCCAGCGGAGGCTGCAGAGGCTTCACACGACAACAGCACCTGCTGATGACATCTGAGGTTAGCCCTCAGCTATTTCCCCAGACAAGCCCCAGTGTTCATGGTGCAGAAAGCACACCAGAAAAGGCTGGGGGCCTATTGGCCTTCAGCCCCATGGAGGACATTTGGGAGGGGGCAGAGGATGACTTCCAAGATTCTTCCTATCCTCGAACCCAGCCTTGTCCTCTCTACTCCCCTCAAGCCACAGGGATGACTGACAGTTTCCCAAACATATTGCCCCAGTTTTCGCTCACTCTGCTCCTCTTCTCTCTCCACCCTCTTGACTCCTACCCATCTTCCAAAGGCAGGTGTCCTCTCCTCCAGGAAGCCTTCCCTGATCACTGCCCGCCCCCCATTCCCATTAGCGTCCCTCTTGGTTCCTTCAGCTCTCATCACCTTAAGTTGTTGCTGACTCTTTCTGGTTCTTCCCCTGTCCTCTTCCCTCCACCCTCAGCCTTGACAGTGAGCTCCTCAAGATCACGGAAGGGTCTGACCCACCTCAGAGTCCCTAAGTGCCCCGCACAGGGACAGGTGTAGGTATGGCAGCCCCTGCAAAGGGTGAGTGAGTGATGGGGTATGGTGGGGTGTAAGTCCTGCGGGGGATCCCTAAGCTGCCCTCCCTTCTGAGGATAGCCTTCCGTGTGGGAACCTTGATCTGTGGTCAGTCTGGCTGTAACCTTGCTTCTCTGCCCATAATACCTGTGGGTTTCCTGCCCCTCTTATCTTCCTGGGATACCCCCATCCTCCCTGCCTTCTTCACGTGCTAAAATCATATCTCTTTTAATTATTTCACAAAATGAGTCTAAATCATCTCCTTTAGTTATCTCGACAAACTTACGAGGCAGGTACTGTTCTTAGATTGCAAAGAAATTGAGAGTTAAGTTGTGGAGCTGAGGCTTGTCCAGATCCTATAGCTGGGAATGGCAGAACTGGGATCTCTCACCCACCCAGTGCCCTCCCCTGCCCCTCAGTGGTGTTCTGGATCCAGAGCCTCTGTTTTCCCTTCACAGCACTCCACCCCCAGCAGAGGCAGGCAGCAGGAGTTTCCAGAATGGTGATGGGTCACTTTCCCCTGTCAAACTGGACAGGGCCAGCCAGGTGGGTATGGAGCAGGCAGTACATTCCAGAGCCACCCTAGTGGAAGCTGGAATGTTGTCCAACCACCTTGGAAATTCTGCAACCAGCCTGGGAACTGCCCCAGTCACTCCTCCTGGCTTTGGGGTCACTAGCCTGGGACCACAGGGAGAAAGACCCAGTGTGGGATAGAGACAGAGCCAGGTTAAGGGAGAGGGTAGTCCGTCTGCATGCTAGGCTTGGCTCTGCCCTTGCCTTATTGGTGACCTTGGGTGAGATCTTGGGCTACCCTTTCTGGCCTTGATGGTTTTTCTTTTTTAACTGTAAGATGGGTACAGTAACCATCATGGCTGCTTCACAATGGGGAACTACCAGGAAGAGTAGATCTTGGGCCCTGCCCGTAAGATGTTCCCTCCGGTGGAGAATTAATCAGACAGGCAAAACTGTGGGGCTCAAAGAGGGCTGGTCAGGGAGCTTCCTGGAAGAGAGGATCCGGGCTTTGGAGGGTATGAGGTAGTTACCCCAAAACTGGGTTCGCCTCTTCATGGGCATCAAGCCAAAAGGCATAACCCAGACAAAGAGCGGGACAGGGAAGTACTTACTACTTGCAGCAAGTAAGGAGAACACTGGGGACCTTTCCCGAAGCAGTGTCTCACCGAACAGCAAAATTGGGGGAGTTTTAAGCTAAGGGTACATGAATATTCACTTGCAAGAGATATGAGCTGAGAACTCAGCATATAATTGGGGCAAAGGTTGACAGGGTCTAAGCTTTAGTTGACTGAGGACTCAAGTCAGAAAAAGTCATCATCATCATTCCTTAGGTTCCAGTTGATCTGGTGGTTGAGCCCTCAAGGGGGGTTTAAATTTTGCAGAACTGCTCAAGAAAGTGCTTCAGGCTAATCTTTACCATTGAAACAGAGCTGGGAATCTTTACAACTGATTTATTGTATTTGCTATTGCTACCTCTCTTGCCCTTAAGATCATTAATTACTGAGACCTGTTCAAGGGCAAGCATTTTTGGCCAGGCTTAAATCCTAGGCCTAATATGGCTTCTCTTATGCCAAGAAAGCCATGCCTGGTTTTCTTTCTCTGGGGAACCCCTACCTTATCTGCTTACGGTCAGGGGCATAGCTCCTAAAGTCAGACAGACGGGGGCTGCTCTGCCATTTGCTAGCTCTGTGACCCTGGAGAGGTCATTCAACCTCTCTGAAATTCTCAGGACTAAACGAGAAGAGGTTGATGGAGCCATCTAACATGGAACTTGGCACAGAGAAAGCATTCAACTCTTGTTATGACATAGCCGTTAGAAGATAAGGGAGGGTATCCCTAAGCAAAGATATGACCATGGGACTGCTTTTGCTGTATTGGAGACAGAAAGATGAGGGTGGAGGCGGAGAGGGAGAGTGGTGTGGAGGATGGCAGGCACCAGATCAGCAGGGCTTTGAGTGCCAGGCTCAGGAACTTAGATGTCAACCTGAGGGCAATGGGGAGCCATGGAAGGATTTTGAGCTCCATAGTATGTGGTCAGATGTGTGGTTTAGGAAGACCCATAACTGCAGTATGAAAGATGGACAGGAGGGGCAGGAGTGGAGGCAGGGAGTAAGTAGGCTAGTGCAATGGTCTGGAGGAGAAATGCAGGCTCAAAACCACGGGGTCGGGAAGAGTGGCACGTCTAAGCCACTGCATTGGTCGAACTGACAGGGCTTGGTGAGTGATGGTTTCACATGGGTGGGAAAGAGAGAGGTTGTCAAGGGTATACTGGAGCTTTGAAGCCTGGAAGGATGGATGGTAGAGACCCTTCTCAGAAATGGGAGAGTGGCTTTGAGAACATGTGTTGTTCTACCTTAGTCTTTTGAGTGAAGATATCGCCCTAGGAGGAGAACACTGGGTGTGACCCTGGTGGAGTGGGCGAAAAGGTGAAGCTCTTTCTTTCACCTTGTCACTAGACTCCAGAACAGACTGGCAAACAGCTACCAGCCCACTGGCCAATGTCAGCCTGAGACTCTTGGGGCAAGGTGCACTGGGAAGACGGTGGTCCAGGGCCTTTCCAGTGCCCCCTCCCCCTGCTCTATTCCTGCAGCCACCCATCTCCTCTCCCCACTTTCCTCCATGCTTGCATTGTACTTCCAGCTTGGGGACCTGGCTCAGCTGTCTCAGACCCCACTCCCCCATTGCAGGGAAATGAAATCGGGAGAAAAAGGAGGGGGATGTTCTTCTCCGAGATGGGTCTGAGGTTCTGCTGGGACCTGACCACACAGAGGCGTTCCTCCACCAGGTCACCATCCCCTCACTGAAGCACTGTGCCTGCTCTGTGGGAGGGGCTTCAGGCAAGACATAAAACTAGGGCCAGAATCCAGACCTGGGTTCTGCTCTTGGCTCTGTCCCTGGCTTATTGTGAGGCCTTGGGCCTTAGTTTCCTCCTCTGTCAAATGGGAGGTTGGCAGAGGTGATTTCTAAAGGCTGTTCCAGGCCCTGACTGTTTAAGACTCTGGGAGAGAGTGTGTGTGTATACATCTGAGTATGACTATGTACATCTCTGTGTATCTGTGTATCTAGGTGTATCCATGCCTGTGTGTGTCCTTGTGTGTTTACAACACCTGTGGAGGAATGGTTAGAGGTGGGATGAGGGAGGAAGGGTATTCCAGATAGAGACCCAGCTTGAGCTAAACTAGATTGGCCAGAGTACTGTCGAGTGTACACTGAACAAGGAGGGTATTGACTGTTTCCAGACCAGGACCAAGGGAGGGGACACTGGAGGCTCAGCTCAACTCTGCAGGGTATGGGGGAGACTGCCTGGCAGAGCCACCCTCCCGTGAAAGGGGACCTGGGCCTGAAGGTTGGGAACAACCGTCCCTAGAACATGTGAGCTAAGGGTGGACGGCTAGGGGTTGAGGGTGGGCAGAGGACACTCCTGTCTACCGGGACAAGCACACCAGCTCACCTCTTTGCCTCTTTCAGACCAAGATTGGAGCAGAGGAGGCAGCCCGGGGAAGGCTCAGCCTGGCTGACTTCCCGTGACCCAGAGCCCAAGCTGTCTCCACCTCCCTGTCTCAGGAGCCCAGGCACTGCCTGCCCTGAGAAATGCTGGAAGCTGGGCGAGGCCCCAGGCCAGGGGACCTGTTTTTCCTGTTTCCCACAGAGTTCCCTGCAGCTCGGTCCAGGGGTCCAGGCGGGTGCATTCATGAGTGAGGAATCTGAGCCTGCGCTGAGCATCCTGACAGTGAGAGCAGGGGCTGGTCAGGTATGGGTGTGCAAGGGCAGGGTCTACTGGCTGGGAGGCTGGGAGGCTGGGAGGCTGGGAGGCTGGGGGGCTGGGGCCGGTGCACTCGTGCATGTGTATACACTGAACTGGGGGTAAATCAAGGGGATCTGTGCCCTGCTCCCTCGTTCCCAGGCTGTGATGAATTCAGGCTTCAGAGCCAGACAGCCCTGGGTATCAAACCCAATCTTTCCAATTCCTGGCAAGCTATTGAACAAATAGCTTAACCTCTATGGCGGCATCTGGCAAGGAATGAGGTGAGGGATGAAATGAGAATGCTGCAGGGAAGTCGCTCTGCCCAGACTTGACCCCTACAAAGTGAAGGCGGGTGGTGATCTAGGATCAGGAACTCCTGAACCAGAGATGGGTGAGGTAAAGGAATGTGGATCAGAGAGCTGACCCGTCTCCAGAATGCCTGGGTCCGGTTCCCCTCCCTCTGGCATTTCTCTGATGTGTCCGGAGTAGAGCAGGGCTCTTGAAAGAGAGACAGTCCAGGAGCCTGCCTAGGGCAGGAGCAGGCCTCAGGTGAGCTGGGCCCCTGGAGGGCTGTTGTGACCCCTGGCCACCTAGGATCAGCTGCTGAGAAATCCTTCAATGTCATTGTCCTGTGAAAGGTCCTCAGAGGAATAAGGGAAAGGAGAGCCACCATCATAAAGCTTAGCCTCCTCTGGCCTCCCATAGCTCTTGTGCTTGCTTCATTCATTCATTCACTCACTCATTCGTTCATTCTCTCATTCATGTCATACCTGCTTTGGATCAGGCCTCTTGCTGGATGATAGGACCAGAGAAAGGAATCAGATGGACCCAGCCCTCCAGGAGCACCTGGAATGTGTTGGGGTAGAGAGTGGAAGGACAAATTCCCAGCAGGTGTGAGGAATGCCCTGGGGGATTAGTGATGGAGGGGGAGAGCTTCAGAGATGAGGTGACATTTGAGAAGAGCCTTGAGGGATGGGCAGGATAGAGTGCAGTGTGTGTGGGTCTGGAAAGGCTTTCTAGACAGAAAGAACAGCAATACACAAAGGCAGGAAAGCCTGGCAGGCACTTACATGGCTCACATCTCCCTCCACACTAGGAGCTCTTGAGCACAGGGCCAGCCAGAACTGGACACAGAGGGGCTGGTGAGTGGTGTTGGACAAAGGTAGGCGGGAGCTGGTCCTGGGGAGCTGGGAGTGAGGCCCCAAGGGCATCAGGGGTCAGGAGAGGCAGTGGAGAGGGTTGATGGGGAGGGCTGGGCACTTGGCTGTCTCCATAAGCAGGGGCTGGTCAGAGCGGGTGGAGCAGGAAAGATGTTCTCACAGGTTGGTGGGCCAGCCTGTGGAGGGGTAGGACAGGCAGGGTCAGTCTGGACAGGGGCCACAATGATAGAGTCCCCAGCTGGCCTGTGAGGGTGGAGGTCAGGATGTCTTAAAATAGGTGGAAAGGGCAGCTCCCTTGGTTCATGAGAGACTTAGGGAAGTTTCTGCCCCTCTCATCAGTGTCAGAGATTCCATCATGAGTAATTAGCAAGAAACTGTGTAGAGCAATGAGATGTTGACCATGAAGGGAGGATGAGGGCCCTGACCCCGACTCTGAGGAGAGACCCAGCAGGCCTCAGCACCTGGGCAGGAGCAGAGCAGCAGTGGGGAGGTGGAGCTGGGGGGATGCTCCCTGAGCAGGGAGTACAGAGGGGCCACCCTCCCTGTCTCCAGTGGGGCAGAGCACCTCATGGGGGAAGTTTGAGAACCACAGTTCTACCAGGCCAGGGGATTCAGCCCATGAGAGGTCTGAACCTCAGGAGGGCAGGAAATACCTGATGTCCTCTGGGGCTCTGTGGCAGAGCTGCACACCCCAAGCCGGTGTCCCCAGGGAGAATGGCTCCTCCACAGATTCTTAGTCTCACACCCGGGCTTCCAGGCTCCTCCTACAGCTCCTGTGAGCCAGCAACTCCTGCTCATCTCCCAGTGCACCAGACCTGCTGGTCCCAGCCTTCGCCCTTCCCCACAGTCCATGATGTGGCATCTCACACTTACCATGCCCGACACTGAGTTCCCCCTCCTCCCGACCCCTGAGCCTGAGGCATCCTGGCCCCTCCTCCATGCAAACTCCCTCTGGGCCAGTCTCTCCAGCCACCCTCTCAAACAGCTCTCAGACCTCTTCCCTCACGAGGTCCCCAGGCCTGACCCCAGCCTGGGCCTTGGAGTCATTCCCCTGGTCCACCACACTCACCTGCTTCACAGCCTCCAGGACCTTCTATCTCTCTCTTCCACCCCTGGCCTGAGAGAGCTCCCCAAAGATTTCAGGAAAAAGCTGCAGGTGAGCTGAGCCTCGAAGCTCGTAACACACAGTGTACCTGCTGTGTGCCAGGCATGGCTCCAAACGTGTTACACGAATTACCTAATCCTCACAGCAGCCCTGTGATATAGGTTCTGTTAACCACCTCATTTTACAGATGAGGGAACAAAGGCAGTCTGTGTCCAGAGGCCGGGTTCTTCTTAATCACCGGAGTTTGCTGCGCTGATGGACAGAGCTGTAATTTGAACAGGTGGAGGCGACGGGTGTGAATGGATCCCAGATTGAAGGAGCAACATAACGGGAGGCAAAAAGCATTGGGTGCATTCAGGAAACTGCAGGTCACAGGGGGTGCGGCTGGTGACAGAGGCTGGATTATGAAAACCTCTGGTACCAGACCGAAGAGCTGGGTTTTCTCCTGAGAGCAGACAGGAGCCACAGGAGGTTTCAAGCAGGAGAATGACTTTGTCTTTTCCAGAGACCCCTCTGGACTGGGGGGACTGAGGCTGGAGACAGGGAGGCCGATGCAGTGGCTCCAGCAGCAAGGGTGGAGGTGACACTGGGCTGCAAGGAGTGGAGTGGGATACAGGAAGTGCTTTCATGCTGGGTCCTGAGTCCTGGCCCCAGGACAGAGGGGTCCCAGCAGTTTGGCCCTGCCAGCGCCCCCCACCCCAACCCCATACTTACCTCCTCACCCTGGATCTGCCCCGGCTCCTTGGGGAGGAGCCTGTGTCCGTGGGAGGGAGGTCACAAGTGCAAGCTCCCTGCCTCCTGGTAGCATCTTTGCTGACAATAGGAGGCAGGGAAGATGGGGGAAGGGGAGGGTTATGGGGAAAGAAGGAGGCTGAGGGAGCAGTGTGTCCTTCAGCACCCCTTAATCTTAACTTCATGGGCCTCAGGCTGCTTCTGGGAGACCAGGCTGGGCAAGAAGCTCGGTGTCTAAGGGAGCGGAGGTCACCGGCCCCGCAGAATCTCTAAGCCCCAGCCTCTCAGGACCCCAGGTTCCAAAATGAAAGGGGTTTTACAGCCCCAGATTCTCAGGGTGGGGAGGACACACATGACATCTGTCCTCTCTGTCATCCCAGACATACCCACACATAGGGCACAAGCCCTTCTGCAGACTCTGCTAGAGAGATGCTTGCACACCCCCGTAAGCAGAGAGTTCACTACCTCCTCCTACAGCCCCTTCCATTGTGGGATGGACCCAGATAGGAACTGCAGCCTATCCTCAGCCTGTGACCTGGGCCAACTTACTTGAATGATCTGTGTCTCAGCCTCTTTATCGGAAACCTGGGCATGATAACTTGGCTCCCTGAACCGTGTTGTAAGGATAGAATGAAGTCACATGAATAAAGCACACATAGTAGTAGTGGGGCTTGAATAATGTCAGCTCCCCCTGCCCCTTCACACTATTAGAAAGTTATTCTTTGTGTTTGTCCCAAACCTGCCCCTCTGGCACTCCCGTTATGATTTCCAGCCTACCTTCTGAGACCTTTGGGCACACCTTTGCCTTCCAGACTGGGATAGTCTGAGAGAGCTCTTGGTCACGTTGGAGGGGTGGGGAGAGGAGGAAGGTGGCATCCTGATCTCCAGGTGCTCACTGTCTGGGCGGTCAGGCATCAGGGCTGTGTTATATGCTCACTGGGGACAAGGTAGGAGAAGGTCAAGGTAGTGATGATGCGTGAAGAGAAGCTGGGCAAGCCTGGAGGAAGCTGAATTTGCCCCCCAGCAGAAGTCCCCCAATGCCCCCACTACCACCTACACCCCAGACTTCCCTGGAATCTTCAGGAGGGTCACAGCCCCATCTGGTAGCCTCATAGGCCAGGGAGCAGGACTTCTGTTTACAGATGCAGAAAGTACCAGAATAGGAGTGCCTAAAAATATTTGCTGAGAGGTGAATGAATGACTGAAGAGGGAGACCCTTGGAAATACTCCCTCAAATACCAAAATACCAGGCACAGGGCCAGAGCCTCCTCAGAGAGAAGAAAGCTGAGCTAAAGGAAAGAACTTCCTGATGCCACCAGGAAGGTGTGGGCTTCCCACTGGCCACAAACAGGCAGTGGGCACTGGGTGTGAGGTGGACCCAGTCAGCCTCAAAGGCCCCTTTCCGTGAATCTCAGATGGTACCCCTTTGGGACCACCAGATCCTCAGGTTCTAGAGCTCAGAATCCTAGATCTAGAACTCTGTGTTCCTGAGGTTCTCAAACAGGGTCACTGATTTTTTTTTTTAAGGCAAGCTGGTAAGTATTTTGGGCTTTGAGGAACATATGGTCTTTGTCACAACTATTCAACTCTATGTAAAGAGATGGGCATGGCTGTGTTCCAATAAAGCTTTATTTACAAAAACAGACTGGTAGGCTGGATTTGGCCCTCAGGGGGTATTTTGCCTCTCCCTGTTCCAATGTGTTAGAATTATATGATCCTGACAGTCATGGATCTCATGCATCCTTAAGGTTCCAGGGTTCCAAGGTTCTGGGCCCCCTGGGTCCAGGGAGAGAGGCAGATCAGATGCAATAAAAGCCTCGAACGTAGTTGGGCAGATCTTAACCGAGGGAGTCTGTGGGCACTTGGGGTTCCTCATGGCCCTGGTCAGGTGGGGGTGTCAGGCTTCCCTGCTGGGTCCTGATGGCCGTTCTCCCCACCACCCCCTTCCCTTCAGGGCGATGGCCACAGGCCCGGGCCTCTGGAATGGCACCATCAATGGCACCTGGGATGGGGATGAGCTGGGCTACAAGTGCCGCTTCAATGAGAACTTCAAGTACGTGCTACTGCCTGTGTCCTACGGCGTGGTGTGCGTGCTCGCGCTGTGTCTGAACGCCGTGGCTCTCTACATCTTCCTGTGCCGCCTCAAGACCTGGAACGCCTCCACCACATACATGTTCCACTTGGCCATGTCGGACGCGCTGTACGCGGCCTCCCTGCCCCTGCTGGTCTATTACTACGCCCGCGGTGACCACTGGCCCTTCAGCACAGTGCTCTGCAAGCTGGTGCGCTTCCTCTTCTACACCAACCTTTACTGCAGCATCCTCTTCCTCACGTGCATCAGCGTGCACCGATGCCTGGGTGTCCTGCGTCCACTGCGCTCGCTGCGCTGGGGCCGGGCCCGCTACGCCCGCAGGGTGGCCGTCGCCGTGTGGGTGCTGGTGCTGGCCTGCCAGGCACCCGTGCTTTACTTCGTCACCACCAGTGCACGTGGTGGCCGCATTACCTGCCACGACACCTCGGCACCCGAGCTCTTCAGCCACTTCGTGGCCTACAGCTCCGTCATGCTGAGCCTGCTCTTCGCGGTGCCCTTCGCCATCATCCTGGTCTGTTACGTGCTTATGGCTCGGCGGCTGCTAAAGCCGACCCACGGGACCTCGGGAGGCCTGCCGCGGGCCAAGCGCAAGTCGGTGCGCACCATTGCCGTGGTGCTAGCTGTCTTCGCCCTCTGCTTCCTGCCTTTCCACGTCACCCGCACCCTCTACTACTCCTTCCGCTCGCTGGACCTCAGCTGCCACACCCTCAACGCCATCAACATGGCTTACAAGATCACCCGGCCGCTGGCCAGCGCCAACAGTTGCCTTGACCCCGTGCTCTACTTCCTGGCTGGGCAGAGGCTCGTGCGCTTTGCTCGGGACGCCAAGCCACCCACAGACCCCACCCCTACCACCCAGCTTCGCCGCAGGCTGGGCCTGCATAGGTTCAACAGAACTGACACTAAGAGGACAGAAGACTCGGCCAGCAGTGAGGACTCTAGACAGATAGAGTCCACACCGCCTGGTAGTGAAAACACTAAGGACATCCGGCTGTAGGACCGGAACCCCTTGGGCCTGTGCCAGTTTGTGTCGGGTGGGACTGTAGACTTGTCCAAATGGGACAGTCTCCCCAGATATGGGCCATCAGTGAATCAGGCCGGATGGTCAAGGGGGCCGTGACCCCAGTGCTCTGTCATTTGACAGGGGCGCAGTTTGTTCTCTGTGGTCCAGAGAGCTCAGCAGTCCCCACATCCTGAGTCACCATTTGTAGGTGAGATGTGGGGAGTAAGGTTTTAAGAAAGGCAAGTGTTTGGGGCCAGCACTGCCCCTGGCCTGAATCCCACATAAATACCTGGCTGTGCCTGCCAAGGTACCTAGGCTGGGCTCCAGACTAATCAAGTCAAGTGGAGAAACAGGCCCAGAGAGGAAAGTGACTTAACCAAGGTCACACAGCCAAGCCTGTGCCTGAGCTGCCTGGGAGGGACAGGGTCGCAGGTTGACCAGAGGACGTTGGTAAGGAGTCAGGGCCGAGCCAGAGGTTCCCACGATGAGTCGGAGTGGTCTGAGTGCCACTGTGGGCTCAGCTCTGAGGGGGACGCCCAGCCCAAGGGATGAACGTCTGGGAACTGATGTCATGAACCCATCTGGAGGCTGGGAGCCAGCTGGAGGCTGGGACTTGTACTAAAGGTGTTGTTACCTGCTGAGCCGGACCCCGCTGTGTAGTTGGAGGTTGGGGATACAGCCTGGGGAGCTCTCACCATCCACACCAGGGTCCTTTCTCCAACCTGTTCTCTTCCGCCTCCCCAGTCGCTGCCTCAGTGGTGGCCTCATACGAGGAATATAAATGTACTCTCCAGACCCCAGGTCATCCTCCACTTTAAAGTTAACTGGCTTTTATGCCTGGTTTTGCTGGGTACAGAGGGGAGTCAGGTGGGGTCCCAGTCCTCAGGATCCCCCAGTTTAGGATTTAATGGCGATGACCAGTCATGCACTGGTAAAAGTTCAACCATTTAGCTGACTCTCGGCGGGGGGTGCGGGGGTGAGGGGAACCCATTATTTGCAGCGTTGCCAGTTTCTGTGGTACAAATACTCCTGCCACAGCCAGTTTCAGACTACCAATGTGATACCAGCCTCCTTGCAAAATTCCTGAAAAATTAACAGAGGGCTCTTGAGAGCAGGTACAAGTTTCTCTAGCACACCACTGGATAATGCTGAGTGGTTGAGGCAGTGGACCAGGGCATCAGGGAAGGCTTCCTGGAGTGGGTGGACTTCTGAGAAAAGCACTTCATCAGAGAAGAACATCCAGGTGCAGGTGCGTTCTAGGCAAAGACATGGGGGCAGGAGAGCAGGGCCTGCAGGAACTGGAAGCTGGCTGGGCAGTTGGTACCCAGGTTCAAGGCAGGAATGGGGAGGGTGGGCGGGTCACAAGGAGGCCAAGTCAGGGCTCCCTCCTTGCCCTGACCATGAGGTTTCTTTTGCACTGGGGATAAGCGTGGGAGAGATTCACTCTTCCTGTCCAGTCCTTTGCCTCTTGGGAAAATCCAGCTACCTGGCATAATGTCTGGTGCTCAGGCTGGGTCAGAGCTTAGTGTGGGGGAGATAAGTGTCACCTGGGACAGGTTCTGGGTCTAGCCAGGACCACTCTGGAGATGTGTGGAGTTCATCTGGACAGGGCCCAGCCCTAGCCTTTGGGCAGGAATAGGGCAAAACTGACAGACCTCACTTTGAACCTCAAGGATAAGGACTCTCTCTCTCTCTCTCTCTCTCTCTCTCCCTCTCCCTGTGGGAGAGCCCTTGCCCGATGGGCCCACTCTGCCTGAGAGAAGGTCCTTCTCTCCCCACCCCACCTACACCTACCTCCTATGACTTCTCCACCCTTCCCACTCTGCCTCTTCAAAACGGCACCCCCCAGAGGTTGCTCACATGGGCTCCCCCATGGACAGGGACCTGTCGTAAGCCATGACCCAAATGATTCCTCTGCACTGTGCAATGTGGGTGACTTGCCCAAAGTAGTGTGAAATGCTCACCTCCCACATTCTAGGTTCTATACTCCTGTTAATGTAGCCCGTGTCCTTATGAGCATTTTTGTGATGATGTCTTACAGTCTGTCCTTGAACATTTCTTGCAGGCCTGAGCCTATCTCTTTCTTACCAGCTGCTGCTCAGGCTGAACCCAATCCCAGTTTATAAGGTGCCTCTACCCAGGTGAGATACTCTACTGGCCAGGAGTGTTAATGCTGAGCTCTGACCCCCTCAGCCCTGCTCAGACTCAGAGGCAGGGAGTTATACATTGTGACTTTGGGGGTTCTCTAGTGTCTGTCTGTGGTTGGGGATGGGGCTGTGTCCACCACAGGCCCAAGTTCCCCTATAGTCCCCATTCCTTTCATGTCCTGCCCAGTTACCCCTCCAGCAGCTGTCCTGGAGACCCCAAGAACTGAGAGCCCCACAGCACATAGAGACCACACTATGGCCTAGTGCCAGGATGCCTTCCTTAAAGCAACTGCCTACAGATTTCTAAGGACACAGGAGCTAGGGGACAGGAGGGCCTGACTCACCATCTAATCCTGTGGCAGGCACTGGTGGGGGTGGGGAATGAAGACCCTAAGGGAACCAGGGACAGGCCCAGGGCCCCTCCTGCGGACCCTAGTCAAACCGTCTGGCTCTACGGTGTGGACATCTGGCCTTGTTCTCAGTGCCCAGGCCCCCTGCCTGGTGGGTGAGGTTCTTTACTCTGTTGCCGTATACTATTTTCAACCCAAGTAAGAACAGGATTTTCCACTCCCAGCCCCAGACCATTGTCCAGCAGTGACGTGGAGGGACCTGCCTGCTCTCAAAATATCTCCTCTTACTCTCTGGGCCTTGCTGCCCTTTCTCCACCTCGTCGCCCTGACATCACTTCCTGGGGCTGTTGACTCCTGAAGGACGCTGTGAAAGGTCACAGCCCCTGCCAGGGACCCCAGGGATTATCCAGCCCAGCTGCAGACTCAAGGCCAGAGAGGGGCAGGGCCTTGTCCAAGGTCACTCAGCAGGTCGGCGTGGTGCCTGGTCGTGCGCCAGGGGCTCGGGCTGCCCCTGCAGCTCTGCTCCATTTAGTGCAGGTCAGTGCCTTTGTGGGAATCCTGCCATCACCCCCACCACCCCAGCTCTTCCCACCTCTGATGGAGCTGGGGAGCTGAGGCCAGGGACCTGGGGCGGAGGGGGGCAGGGAGAGCAGCTGGGAGGAGTAAATGCCTGCTGACTGGCCTACAGCAGCTCTTCTCAGTGAGCTCCGTGCAACGGGGGCAGGGGCCCTGGCACATAGGGGTCTCTGCCCCGGGTGGCATTTGTCCCAGGAAGGACACTCTTACCCTCCAAAGGCTAGGAAAGGCCCTGGCCAACATGCCCTCCAGACACAGTTACTCCTATCTTGGTCCAAGTCAGGCCACCAAAGCTACCCCTCTGCCACCACCCTTGTCAAGGCAGATTTGGGCTGATCTGTTTAGAGCCAGGCCCCTGAGGAAGGGAGCTAAGGTACTAACCCATGTCCCAGGCACCAGGCAGCGCCCTGTCACATCCATTATTATTTATTCTTTACCACCACCGTGTAAAATAGACATTATTACCCCCATTTAGCAGATGAGAGGACAGGCTCTGAGAGGTGAGGACTTGCTCCAGGTTATACAGGCAGTGAACGGGTGAGTCAAGATTGAGTTCAGGTCCATCTGATGCCCAGATTAGTTCCCTTTCCAGTATCGCATGCCACTTGCAACCCCTGCGGGGCAGGAGAGTTTGTAAGCGACCCTTTGTGTGATTCAAGATGAGAGAGGCAGTCTAGTGAGGATGGAGTTAAGAGCACCCGTTCTCTGCCCAGACCACCTGCGTTTGAGGGTTGTCTCCACTTCTTCCAGCTGTGGCACCTTGGGCAAATCAATCTTGCAGCACCTCCATTTTCTCATTTCTAGAAGGAGATGCTACCTCCCACGTAGGGCATTGGGAGGCTTACCTGAATGAATACACATGAAGCACTTAGAACAGGACCTGGCACATGATAAGCGTTTACACACCAGGCACTGTGCCAAGGGGATACAGAGGCGAGCCAGCTGGACCCTGCCCTCAGGGAGTTGACATAACTTAATAAGTAACCACATTGGGATAAGTGAGTTGAAGGAAAGGACAGTGTGTCCGGCCAGTGAGCAAGAGAGTGTCCCCTGTGGGTGAGGCTTCCTCAGGGTGTGGCGGGAAAGAGCAGGTCCATCCTGGGGTGAGGTGTGGGACCACCCTCTGCCCTGCTTGGCACTGGGTGGCTCTCAGGCTCATGAGCTTGTGTGTGTTTACAGAACCTTGTCCAGGCGATGGGCTGTGGAAGGGCAGTAAGGAGAAGTGATGGCAGGAGGAGGAAGACGAGGATGCCTCTGATCTTCCAGAGTCCTCCCCTATGGGCTTGAGGGCTCCCACCCACCCATGGTAGCAGGCTTAACCATTTCTCCCAGACTGGTGGTGCCCACCACAGGGTGCTGCAGCCTCTCCTTGGTTTATCCAAGAGTCAGAGACCCAGGGCTGGAGGACTGGCCTGGAGCTGGGCCAGAGCAGGCAATGGATGGGCAGTTTTTGCTGTGTGACCTGAGGCCAACTGCTTGCCCTCTCTGTGTCACTCTATAGAACCTGAAGACCTTGCTTCCCACATTCCAGTTCTCCCTACCTTAGGGCAGCAGCCACCCAGATTTTTCATCAAAGACACAACTAACAGCTACTCCCCCAGGCACTCCCAAGACCCCATGAGCCCTCAGTTCTGAGGACTAGAGTGGGGCAGTGGGTCTCCCCTAGTATCAAGTGACCAGAAAGGTGAAGTGACTCCACTGGCACCACACATTGCCTTGGAGTGGAGCCAGTTGAATGTCTGATGCTTCTGCCTCCTGTGGGGTGGAGGCTGGAACTTGGCCAGGAGTCACTGGGCTGCAGGATGAAGGATGCATTTACCTTCCCCAGCGGTATGTGCTTGAGGTGTGGGGTGAAGGGTGAGGGAAATGAGCTCATCCTCCTCTGTCCTGATGCACCATGTGACATGGTGAATTTTTTCTTTCTGGGCCTCAGTTTCCAATTTCCCCATATGCAGCGGGCCCTGGCTCTGCCCGGCCACTCCAGCCTCTTCAGTAGGGCTCGCCTCTCTCTTGGCTCCAGCTCAGCCAGGTGTCCAGTCTCAGCCCTGTCCCAGCTAGGAACAATGGACCAGACCGAGCCAGCCCCCAGGGGCTCACCTGAGACTATTTTCAGCCCTTGGAGATGAAGTCAGAAAAGGATTTTCCACTCCCAGCACAATGGCTGCCCTGCACCATTGTCCAGCAGGCATCCGCCTGCCCCAAAGTATCGCCCCTGCTTCTACCCTCTGGGCCTCCCTGCCCTACTCCTCACTTCCCAAACTTGACATCACTTCCTGGGCCTGTTACTCCTAAAAGCCACTGTGAAACAGCATGTGAGCCCCTTGGGAGACCTGACCAACTGGAATCAGTTTTCCCTCTTGGCAGGGACCCCAGGGATTATTTGGCTGCATTGAGAGACGGGAGACCAGAGAGGCCTGTGCCTCACCCAGGGTCATGCAGCGGTCAGCATAGAGACGAAATGTGAGGCCAGGGCTCTCTGGCTTCTTCCGTTTCCTCCATCAGCATTGGTCTGTACCTCCTGGGAGTGACAGCTCATCTTGGAAGGCCTGGGGTGGACATCCTGGGGAGAAGCCTGAGTGATGTGGGTGAGAGGGGGTGTACCTTGGGTTCTGACCTTGGAGCTCCCGATTCAGTCCTGTTTGTACCAACTGTGACTTTAGTGTGTGCTGAACTCAGAGTTACCAAGTAGCAGCTTCAGGGAAAGGAGGAGGTCTGGGGACACAGGGAAGCTGAGGCAGGAAGATCAGGGTTCTGGCCCAGTTTAGCCACCACTAGCCCTGTGATTGCAAACTCAGTTTCTTCATCTGTAAAATGGAACTGATAGTACCTCCTTTTCCAGTTTACTGAACGGTGAGCATGCAGTGAGGCACAAATGTGCAACTGTTTTATTTTTCTCCCATCGACTCTCTCTGCTTGATGACGTCTAATGTCCCTTTTCCATCCACAACTGCATATTTGGTAAACTCCACAACTTTGAGTCACTTTTGGATAACAACTGAAGTTCAGTCCAGTTTAAAATTCCAATCGCCTACTTAATTTACTGCTCCCTCCTCCTCTTCCCCTGTGCTGGGAGGACCCTGCTCCCTCTCCTTTGCGTGCCCCTCTCCTCTGGATGTGGGGCAAGGTGAGGAGGAAAGGGACCAGTGGATCATCCCCAGAACTGCCACAGCCCCCTCTTGCTGTCCTTGCTTCTCTGATCCTGACAACCTGACATCAGTGCCCCTCTGCATGGAATCCCCCAAACACCAGACCACACTTTTGTAAAAGTCTCTTCATTAAACAATCCCAAAGTCACCGATTTGAGTGTGACCCATCTTTCCTCCCTGAGTGATTTTCCTAGAGCTTCCCTCACCTGGCTTGGGAGTGGGAAAGCCCTTGTCCGGCCCCCTCCCCCCTCCCGCTAGGTTGTGAACTCACAGCTGCAGAGATGTCAGGTGTTCTGCTTGTAGAGTCAAGAGTGATGGGTGGGGGACTTCCCTGGTGGCACAGTGGATAAGACTCTGTGCTCCCAATGCAGGGGGCCCAGGTTCGATCCCTGGTCAGGGAACTAGATCCCACATGCATGCCTCAACTTAAGGAGCCCACCTGCCACAACTAAGGAGACAGTGAGCTGCAACTAAGGAGCCCACCTGCCACAACTAAGACCTGGTGCACCTAAATAAATAATAATTGTTTAAAAAGAGTGAAGGGTGGTAGAGAGCTAGGCTAATAAACTCAGAGAAGGTATCTAACCCCAATTGTTTTCAGGTTACTTTAGTAGGTGGGTATTTTACCCCTCTGTGTCCTCAGATTTATGGCCTGGAGCCAAATTCCAAATCAGCAGCCACATGAAAAGTCCTACCTCACTGTGGGATTAAACTGTCAGACCAGCCTTTGTGACCAAAGCAATTGCAAAATGTGGGGGAGGAAATTAAAAGTCGTCACCCAGCCTGTGGTAGTGTGTGTGTGTGTGTGTGTTTATGTCTGTGTTTATGTCACACACAGTGGTCACATCTGTGTGTGAGGGAGAAGTCTGAGGGGTAGGGGCTGTCCCGGCAGGTACCACATAGATACCTGGAGACAGAAGGGCCACAGGTGGGTGCCTAGACTGTGGGAGAAAGAGAGGGACCAGGAGGGGCTGCCATGGAGTCAGACTAAAACCAGGAGATAGAAGTAGACAGGGTTGGGGATGACAGGAAGAGATTGGAGTGGGGAGGGGATCCAGCTGCCAGCTCTGTAGACCCCCTTTCCTTCTCTCCCTCGCCATTCTTCCTCCCTTTCCTTCAGTTTCCCTCCCTCCTTACTTCCCATTTCCCTCACCCTTTTGTCCCCTGTCCCCAGAATTCCTGGGAACAAAGGAAATCAAAAGGGGCAGTTCAGAGCTTCAGACATATCCCTTCAATCTGAGTGCTGGCTCAGCTCCCTTGACGGGCTGTGCTTAGCCTACTGTGGGTCCTGGGTTCATGGATGCTGCCCTGCTGCCCCCTGCTGCCCAGAGCTGGCAGCAGAGGCAGGAATGGGGGCTGGGGTCCAGACTCTCCCCGTGGAGTGATGAGAAGAAAATGATCCTGCTGGCAGCCAGGTTGTTGGAGAGTGTGAGATAGGGGTAGGACTGAGAATTGAAACTGGGAACACAATTTGCAAAACATACCTGATTTACAAAACAGTTAACAGTGCCTGACCAAGCCGTGATGTCCATCTCAGACTAAGCTCACACTTGAAAACACCCATGTATTTAGACCCACATGTTCCAAGAGAAAACCACAGGCAAACTGATTTAATAGTAATTCTCCACGAGGGCTCCTGTGTTCTCAACATAAGATCTCTGACTCTTCCAGCAACTTCCTGCTTTGCAAATCCTGACCAATCTCTGCCAGAGACCATCCTTTGACTCACTCCAGCCCCACAACCCTATAAGCACCCCTTCCTTAACTCCTCCCTTTGGAGACACCCCAGGGAATCCCCTGATGGGAAGTCTTTGCTGCAGCAAGTGATAAGCCCGACCTTGTTGGCTACAGGTGTGTTCCTGATGGTGGGGGCTGATCAGCATTGAAAAGAGGTTGCTGCCTCTTCCTGGGTGAGAGCAGGTGACGTTTCAGATCTCCATTCCAGCCAACCTGCCCCTGTGGGCTTGCAAGGACTCCCCATCTAGCGCCCTAGAGCCCCTAGCTGATGATCCATGCACTCTGCACCAGCACTGTGGGGTATTTTATTCCCTCAGAGGAGCATGTGTCGGACTGCTGGTTTTGTGAGGGCAAGACTGAGGGGCAGATACAGCTGCTCCATCCTCAGGGTGCTGACCCTCTGAGGCCCAATGTCCCAGCTTGGGGTTTCAAAGGCACTGACTTGACCCTCATTTGTTCTGCCAGGAGTGGTCCCCAAGGACAGCTCTATGATGTCCTCTGGCCATAGGTATTCCTTTAACCTCCTGCTTACCTTCCAGAGGCCCCAGATGGTGTCCCCCACCTTCACTGGCTGCCAGGAAGACACCCAAACCCTGGGTCTGAGGACACGGCTGAGTGCTGGGGAGTGGGGCTAGAGAGGCCCTCCCAAAGGACTTGCAGATCTGGGGCTGGGCTCTAGGCCTTGAGGACCAGCCTCTCCATCTGGTCTGGGAGCTCTTCTGAAGGGAAGTCAGAATCTTCTCCCTTCTCTGAAGCTGGGGTCTCTGAAAGGGTTTATCCCGCCAACAAGGGTCCTCTCTGTACCTCCCTAACACCCTGGCATCACTTGCATCTTCCCCCCACATCCAGAGATGGAGAGATCACTCCCTCCTAGGCAACCCCTGTCCCTGTGGGAGAGCCCTCCTCACAGGAGCCCTGTCTCCCCAGCTTGGCCTTAGGGGCACACGGCACACCTGCCCTCAGCCCAGGGCAGCCACGGGAAGGTGTCACCATGACCCCGAGTTGGCTCTTCTCCAGGTTGGCACCCCCAGCTCCCTACCTTGCCCCCCTCCAGGGCTACCCTGCCCCACTCCAGGGCCTCCACCCCTACCAGAAGCTCTGCCCTCTGTATGCCCCCAGAAGTCCTTGCCTCCTCGAATGGCAGCCTCTACAACAGGACTCCATCCGCTGGGAGGTGTGACTGAGCTCAGCTGCTCCTCCCAGAGTCCCCTGTGACACCATCTGGGAAGAAGTAAGAGTTTACCGACCACCCACGAGATGCCTGTGATTTGGATCCCACCAGCATGGCAGTAAGTAAAATGCATCTGATTCTCAATCATGAGGAAGGGGAGGCCCTTGGGATAGAGTGGGAAGCAAAAATTAAGGGGGGGAGTCTCAGCCAGCCCTCCAGACACCACCCCACATCCTCACCCCAGACCCACACGCCTTGTCCACAAGCTTTCACTCCACCTAAACCCGGATGCCTTCGTCCACGAGGTACAGAGCACATAAACCTTGAAGACTTACATTTGAATCTTGGCTCTGCCACTCATTAATCAGATGACCTTGGGCACCTCAGTTTCCTCGTCATAAAAAAGAGGGATATCACATACACTTTACATTCTATTTGCTTGTTTGTTTGTTTATTTATTTATATTTTGGCTGCATTGGGTCTTCGTTGCTGCGCGTGGGCTTTCTCTAGTTGCAGTGAGCGGGGGCTACTCTTCGTTGTGGTGTGCGGGCTTCTCATTGCGGTGGCTTCTCTTATTGCGGAGCACAGGCTCCAGGAGCACAAGCTTCAGTAGTTGTGGCACGCAGGCTCAGTAGTTGTGGCGCACGGGCTTAGTTGCTCCCAGACCAGGGATCGAACCCGTGTCCCCTGCATTGGCAGGCGGACTCAACCACTGCGCCACCAGGGAAGTCCCTTATGTTTTATTTGTATTGTCTGTCTCTTCTTGAAAGCTCTCAGAGGACAGGGGTTTTTGTCTAGTTTTGTCACTGCTTTACCCCAGTGCCTAGAACAGTGCCTAGTGCATAGTAGGTGCACAACAATTACTCACCGAATGAATGAATGAGATTCATAGTGAGGAATAAACGAGATAAACCATGTAACTGTTTTGCAGAACATCTAGTACCAGTGGGTACTCATTATATAATTCCTTTCCTTTGCAAAGCAAGTCAAATTAATTATTTCGTGTAAGTTTCACAAGGGCCCTTTGAGGCAGGAACTTTATTATTATTGATTCATTCGTTATTTATTCAACAAATATTTACCAAGAGCCTACTATGTTGTAGGCATTGTTGTAGGTATTTGGAAATCATCAGTAAATGAAAAAGAAAGATCCTTCCCTCGGAGCTTATAGCCTAGTAGGGTGAGAGAGACAAAAACGAACAGATATCATAAAGTGTAAATTCCGTGCTGTGTTAGGAGGTGACAAGTGCTGTGGGGAAAACAGCAGAGAGGGAAGAGGGATTAGGAGGATGTGATTTTTTATTTTTTTATTTTTATTTATTTTTGTGGGGTTTTTTTGCGGTACACGGGCCTCTCACTGCCGTGGCCTCTCCCGCTGCGGAGCACAGTCTCCGGATGCGCAGGCGCAGCAGAGATGGCTCACGGGCCCAGCCGCTCCGCGGCACGTGGGATCCTCCCGGACCGGAGCATGAACCCGTGTCCTCTGCATCGGCAAGCGGACTCTCAACCACTGCGCCACCAGGGAAACCCTGATTTTTGTTTTTGTTTTTTTTGTGTGTGTGTGGTATGCGGGCCTCTCACTGCCATGGCCTCTCCCGCTGCGGAGCACAGGCTCCGGACGCGCAGGCTCAGCGGCCATGGCTCACGGGCCCAGCCGCTCCGCGGCACGAATCTGCGTCCCCTGCATCAGCAGGCGGACTCTCAACCACTGCGCCACCCGGGAAGCCCAGAAACCCTGATTTTTAAGTAGGGTGGTCAGGTAAAGCCTCAGGAGAGGCTAAAAAGAGGGCATTTGAACAGACTTGAAGGAGAGCCTTCCAGCCGGAGGGACCAGTAAGTGCAAAGTTCTGGCTTCCAGAGGAAGGAGGCTGGTGCCCGGGGTGAAGACGGAAGAAGTGGAGGCCAGAGGTCGGTGGAATCTTGTAGGACAGTGAGTGAGGTGGAAAGCCATTGCAGAGATACAGCGTGCCTTACATTTTAGAAGGCTGAATCTGGCTTCAGTGTGGTGAATAAACCACGGTGGGCTGAGGATGGGAGCAGCCAGAGCAGGAAGGAGCCAATGAAGAAATCCAGGCGAGAGATCATGAAGATTAGGACCAGGTGGAGGCAATGGAGGTGGTGAGAAACGGACGGATGCCAGATGTATTTTGAAGGAAGAGCCAGCAGGATACCTGCCACAACAACAACAACAACAACAACAAAAACCAACCGACCAACAACAAAACAAAACAAAATACGGGGAAAAAATGGCAGAGGAGTAAATATAGGAATGGAAGTAGAAGCCAGGGTCCCATCTCTACTCACTGCTACAAAGGTGTAAGTCCCAAATCCCCAAATGATCAGAAGCCATTTGTCTCGAAGGGAAACGGGGAGGAAATCAGAAACAGAGGAGAGACTGGACTACATTTTGCTTTTCTCCACTCTTCTATGCTGAATCCCTCCCCCAAAAGATGCTGACGTCCTAACACCCAGTACCTCAGAATGTAACCTTTTTGGAGAAAGGATCTTTAAAGAGGCAATTAAGTTAAAATGAGGTCACTGGGGTGGGCCCTAATCTAGTAGGACTGGTGTCCTTACAAGAAGAGGCTATTTGGATACAGACACAACAGAGGGAAGGTGGTGTGAAGGCACAGGGAGAAGATGGCCATCTACAAGCCAAGGGGAGAGGCCCTCAGAAGGAACCAGTCCTGCTGTCACCTGGATCTTGGACTTCCAGCCTCCAGAACGGTAAGAAAATTAATTTCTGTTGTTTAAGCCACCCAGTCTGTGGTACTCTGTTACAGCAGCCCTAGCAGACCACTTAGTGTGTATGGTACTCATGAGAATCATCCCATCTTTTGTAGTTTGAAAGGGAGGTGCATTTTCTTTGCACATGTCTCCCCATATGGGAATGCCTGGCGGAAACTACTTCTTAGGGCCTGAACTCACCATTTCTGGGTTAACAAGTTGTCACCATGGTGGGGAACCTGGCCCTAATCACTCTAACTGGCCTAAGTTCTTACCTTTACACCCGAATGCTATGTTTCCTCTTCAGCAAATGCTTCATGGATTTCTGTTGCTGTTGACGTTGACTTTTGTATCAAAGAACATCATCTCCTGTGTTGGGTGCGTGACTCAGCTGACTTTCTTTCTCTTCATTATCATCTCCTAAATACTATGTGTTGACATTAATGGCCTGTGACTGCTTTGTAGCTATTTATAATCCATGATTGTATAAAGCACCACATCTCATCAGATGTGTTCGGTGTTGAGGTTTGGGTTTGTGCAAGCATGTGTGTGTGTGGTGTGTGTGTGTGTGTGTGTGCATGTATGAGATGGGACCTGCTGGAGCCACTGCCCACACAGGACAGAAGCTTAGGCCAACCTTCTGCAATGTCAATGTCATCAACCATTATCTATATGACAGATTCCTCATCCTCTAAACACCTTGTACCAGCACCTATGTCAGTGAGGTGGTGGTTTTCATTGAAGTGGGCATTGCTATCACAGTACCTAGTCTTCATTTCTTTTCATTTGCATCCAGTTTGCTCAAGGCAAATGAAAACCATGTGGCACCTGCCTCTCTCACATCAATGCCATTTCTCTTTTCTTTGGCTAGTAGTATTCCTGTATCAAACATTCTCCAGGGTCTATGAACCAGGGTCAGCAAACTGGTGAGTTTTCTATTCCAGTGCGGGGCTCCATGCTGAGCTCCCTATTTAAAGCCTGAGGAACAAGAAAAATGCTGGTTAAAATCCAGGAAGAGCAGTGATCACGTAAGGAGATCCAGGTTTTTATTTTATTGGTGTTTTTTCACAGAGGGATGTTGTCCCTATGTCCATTCTATAGATGGAGGTTGTCCGATCTTTCTTCTGAGAGACTCTTTTCATCACTTCCCTCATAGGTAATCTTGGCTTGTGCTTTGCTTTCTCCTCTCCTGCACATCTTGTACACAGGTTTGACCAAGTGTAGTTGTTTATACACTAGACATTACTGCTTGGAACCCTTTGTCTCCTGCTGTTTTCTAAATCCTGGACATACACCATCAGGCCATAAGCCACCTGGAGAAAAGGTGAACACTGTGGATTGCTTCCCTAAACCCAGAAGTGCCAAATCCTTTGGAAGGGTTCTCTTTCTTGTCAGTTCGGTTACTGAAAGAGGCAGCAGGATTCCAATGAAATGCCTCCCTTCCAACCTGCATAAGCAGCTCAAGGTGGACACAAACCCTCCTGATCTTGCCCTCTTGTTATCCTACCTTTTGTTCTTCTGGCCTTTCTTGGCCACTTCTGAGAGTGGCAACATCTAAGAGCTTCTGCCAGTCACATCTTCAAGTGGTGGCAGATGGAAGTGTTTCCACATGAACCAAGCTCCCTGGTGAGTACGGACATTTGCGGCCCTCCTCACACTTCTCTCTCCAGGAAATAAGGGCTTTCTCCTCTGAGATGCAAATTAATCCCCTTATTCTCAAACTTTGGGGAAAAAAATTAACTGGAAAAAACAATTCTGTTGTTTTTTTTATATGACAGTTTTCAATAAGTACAGCATTACTCTGTTAGTATTTTTCTAATCTGGGAATTGCCAGAAGCCAAGGTGAGCATCGTGTATGTCAATACAATAAACATTAGATAAAGCAGAGAACACACGACAACACTGCCATTTTGGCGCCATTAATGCCAAAACCCTCACTAATGCAGGATGAATAGGGGACTAGATATGTACCCAGGACCTCAGTTATGGTGGAGGGTGGTTGAGAGTATAAACGTTGTGCACAATATTATCTAAAATAGAATAAAATATTCTGAAAAAAACATTTAGTTCTCCCTGCAAACTCTGTCATTTGTCATTTAAAAGCACTGCACATAAAATTAGACAATTCTTTTTTAATTTTACAATGAGGCTTAGTATGGAAAAAATTACCTGAACGCTGACAATAATAACTACAGAAAAGTTATGTGAGTCTACTTAAACTTTGTCTCACCAATAAGTCCATAAGCATCGTTAGGGCAAAGATCACTTCCTAGACCTCCTTCAGTTCTCTGATGCTTCTCCCCTTCTTAGTTCGTATGGCTGAAATATGGGGTGTTCATATTTCATGAACATTTCATGGCATTTCAAGAAATGCCAACTGAATTGGAACATCCTCTTCTGTTATTTAAATAAAATTTAAATAAAACAACAGTTAAAGAAAGTTTTTGATTATTTGCTCTGTGGTAGGCACAGTGCTAAGAGTTTTACATACGTTACCTCAGTTAATCTTCAAACCACTCAAGAGGACAGAATTATTTTATCCCCCTTTTTATGAGTCACCAGCACTCTGAGAAGCAAAGGTGTGGCTTTGTTCTGCATTTTCTGTGGTTCCTGTTATCAGGCCCCGGGGCTCCAGTTCCAGTTCCTTTCCTTACAGATTGGGTGACATTGGACAAGACCATTGCCTTCTCTGAGCCTCAGTTTCCTCCTCTAAGAAATGAGAGTAGTCATCTGTTCTAAGTAAGTCTTAAGAAGATTAATATGTTAATTTATGCAAAACTACTTAGAAAAATGGTAAATCCCTATATAAAATTTTGTTTATAAAATTTTTCAATTTTTCTTAATAATGAGACACTATCAAACCCCTTCATTTTTTTTTAACATCTTTATTGGAGTATAATTGCTTTACAATGGTGTGTTAGTTTCTGCTTTACAACAAAATGAATCAGTTATATATATACATATGTTCCCATATCTCTTCCCTCTTGCATCTCCCTCCCTCCCACCCTCCCTATCCCACCCCTCCAGGCGATCACAAAGCACCGAGCTGATCTCCCTGTGCTATGCGGCTGCTTCCCACTAGCTATCTACCTTACGTTTGGTAGTGTATATATGTCCATGCCTCTCTCTCGCTTTGTCACAGCTTACCCTTCCCCCTCCCCATATCCTCAAGTCCGTTCTCTAGTAGGTCTGTGTCTTTATTCCTGTCTTACCCCTAGGTTCTTCACGACATTTTTATTTTCTTAGATTCCATATATATGTGTTAGCATACGGTATTTGTCTCTCTCTTTCTGACTTACTTTTCTCTGTATGACAGACTCTAGGTCTATCCACCTCATTACAAATAGCTCACTTTCGTTTCTTTCTATGGCTGAGTAATATTCCATTGTATATATGTGCCACATCTTTATCCATTCATTCGATGATGGACGCTTAGGTTGTTTCCATCTCCGGGCTATTGTAAATAGAGCTGCAATGAACATTTTGGTACATGACTCTTTTTGAATTATGGTTTTCTCAGGGTATATGCCCAGTAGTGGGATTGCTGGGTCATATGGTAGTTCTATTTGTAGTTTTTTAAGGAACCTCCATACTGTTCTCCACAGTGGCTGTATCAATTTACATTCCCACCAACAGTGCAAGAGGGTTCCGTTTTCTCCACACCCTCTCCAGCATTTATTGTTTCTAGATTTTTTGATGATGGCCATTCTGACTGGTGTGAGATGATATCTCATTGTAGTTTTGATTTGCATTTCTCTAATGATTAATGAAGTTGAGCATTCTTTCATGTGTTTGTTGGCAATCTGTATATCTTCTTTGGAGAAATGTCTATTTAGGTCTTCTGCCCATTTTTGGATTGGGTTGTTTGTTTTATTGTTATTAAGCTGCATGAGCTGCTTATAAATTTTGGAGATTAATCCTTTGTCAGTTGCTTCATTTGCAAATATTTTCTCCCATTCTGAGGGTTGTCTTTTGGTCTTGTTTATGGTTTCCTTTGCTGTGCAAAAGCTTTGAAGTTTCATTAGGTCCCATTTGTTTATTTTTGTTTTTATTTCCATTTCTCTAGGAGGTGGGTCAAAAAGGATCTTGCTGTGATTTATGTCATAGAGTGTCCTGCCTATGTTTTCCTCGAAGAGTTTGATAGTTTCTGGCCTTACATTTAGGTCTTTAATCCATTTTGAGCTTATTTTTGTGTATGGTGTTAGGGAGTGATCTAATCTCATACTTTTACATGTACCTGTCCAGTTTTCCCAGCACCACTTATTGAAGAGGCTGTCCTTTCTCCACTGTACATTCCTGCCTCCTTTATCAAAGATAAGGTGACCATATGTGCGTGGGTTTATCTCTGGGCTTTCTATCCTGTTCCATTGATCTATCTTTCTGTCAAACCCCTTCATTTGCAGCAACTTTTTTTTTCAAGAATGCTTTCTTAGCACACTCCTTTGTGGGTTTGTTTGTTTTGTTTTTAATTTTTTTCTTTTTCTAAAATTTATTTATTTATTTTTTGGCTGCATTGGGTCTCCATTGTAGTGCATGGGCTTCTCATTGCAGTGGCTTCTCTTGTTGCGGAGCACGGGCCCTAGAACGCATGGGCTTCATTGCGGTGCGTGGGATCAGTAGTTGTGTCGCGGGCTCTAGAGGGCAGGCTCGGTAGTTGTGGCGCACCGGCTTAGTTGCTCCGCAGCATGTGGGATCTTCCCGGACCACGGATCGAACCTGTGTCCCCTGCATTGGCAGGCAGATTCTTAACCACTGTGCCACCAGGGAAGTCCCTGCAGCAACTTTATTAAATGTGACATCTTGATTTAAGAAAGTGATATGTTTCTTTATTTAATTTTCAACTAAAGAATGCATTCACTCAGTTCAAACAAAACAAATATTGAAAGGTAAACAGTGAAGAGTCTCTCTCTCATTAACTCTATTAAACAACCACCATTCATGGTTTCTTCATCTTTCCAAATAACTATGCATATACAAGCCCTAAAAGCCGTGTGCTCTTTTTTCTTTCTCTATACACAAAAGGCTACATACTTGTACATATATTTCTAGCTTTCTTCTGCAGATTTCCTGAAAGTCTTTTCACACCAATACACAAAAAGCTACTAGTTCTGTTCACAGCCATAATTTATTTAACCAGTTCCCTATGAATAACATTTAGGTCATTTCCAATCTTTTGATATTGATTTGTTGATTTTTAAAGAGCTGAAATGAATGAAAACATCAATTCTTTCTTCATTATGGGGTTTAAACTATTTAACAAAACAAGAATGTCTGACTGTACCTCAGATTCAACTAGTCTGATTTAAAAGGGACAGGGGGGCTTCCCTTGTGGCGCAGTGGTTGAGAGTCCGCCTGCCGATGCAGGGGACACGGGTTCGTGCCCCGGTCCGGGAAGATCCCACATGCTGTGGAGCGGCTGGGCCCGTGAGCCATGGCCGCTGAGCCTGCGCGTCCGGAGCCTGTGCTCCGCAACGGGAGAGGCCACAACAGTGAGAGGCCCGCGTACCGCAAAAAAAAATAAAAATAAATAAATAAAGTAAAGGGACAGGGACCTGTTGGTACCCAGTGAAAGATTTCCCCCCTGATCTCAGGGTTCAACTCTCATGTAATTTGGCTTCTTGCTCCTCGTATTGATTTTGTTACCCTCTCCGACCCCCTGCAGCAGGCAGTGTTGCAGAGGCCAATGAGGCTCCAGCAGACCTCTGTGGACTATCGCCTCTTTACTACATGCACTGTGTTCCTTTTAACACAAGCTAACTTCTGAATCAGGGGCAGATCTGGTGGGCATGATAGGAAGGAGCCAGACTGAAATGAGAAAGGCCTCAGTCTTACCTCAGAAGTCCTGAGTTCTGGTTCTGACCAACATTTCCTAGCTGTGTAACCTAAAGCAAGTCATATAGTCTCTCTGAGCCTGTTTCCTCATCTGTAAAATGGGAATAATCAGAGTATCTATTCAGACTCCATGTACAAATGAAACATGATAACATATGTAAAGCCCTTAGCACAATGCTGGCTCATAGCACACATGAAAAAAATGGTAGCATGTTTTATTAGTAGAGCTTGGAAGGGTGATCAGGACTCACAAAGAAGAAAGGAAAGGAACAGCATTCCAAGAGGCGGAACAGCACGTACAACTAGCAGAATTTACAAAGTGTGAACCCTCAGAGCCAGCCATGGGAGGAGGCAGAGCAAGGATTGTCGACCCGATTTTGTAGCTGAGGAAACTAAGACCCGGAAAGGGGCAATGACTCACCCCCATCTCCCATCAATGTACATGGAGGCAGGGGAGGAATTCAAAGCCCTGAGGAGCAGCTGCCAGGGCTAAAATTCCTGGGTTATGAATTTGTGGGTTAATACTTGGTTGGGCAGCTGGAATGTGGTAGGAATGTGAAAGGGGGAACTTCCGGAAGTGGTGGCCCTTTTCAGGACATAAGCTGCCCACGGATGCTGGACTGATAGAGCAAACAGGTGCGGCATGGGGCTCCTGGACCTCAGGAAAGGGGTTGGGGGGGTCTTGGGACCGTGGTTGGGGCTAAAAGAGAAGCACTGGTCTGGAGAGGAGGCTGCCGGTACATCAAGGCTGGGGGCTGACAGGAGCAAGGGAAGTCTCAGAAGTCTTTGGAAATGTCAGACATAGCTCGTCAACTCTGGGTCTCACTGGACGTCTGCCAGCTGCTAAGGCTTCTGAGGCCACAGGCAGAGGCTGGGAGAGGGGGGAGGAGGAGGGAGAGGAAGAGGAGGAAGCAAGTGTTCTTCCTGACACACTCTAATGCAGGGCTCTTTGACCTCTCCTGGAGCCCGGTAGATGGCGCCTGGCTCCTGGGCCCAGCTCTGAGCCTGCAGCCCTCTCCTTACTTCTCCCAAGCCTGTCTGCCCTCGCCCTCAGTGACACCACACTGCTCTGCCGCACATCTTACTGCTCTGGCTGCTTCTCTTCAGTCTTGTCCCTGGGCATCTCTTCTTCCCTCCTTTAACTGATGGCTCCAGCCCAAACCCTCTTCTCTATCTTCTCTCTTCCATTAAGCAAACTCACTGCCCTATGGCCTAGAAAAACGAACATTAAGTTGGTAAGTTCCCCAAATCTGTGTCTCCAGCCTGCCCTCAACCCCTGGTGATGGGATATTATTTTAATAAAGAGCCACCAATTTTCTCTGACTTGACGTGGGTGCAATGATCAAACCACTTGGCAAAGCTAATCGGAGTAGGCATTTCCAGGGGCTGGAGCACAGTCTCCACGGAAATCAGATGAGGCTCTGCATACCATCTGGGGGCAGTGGATGGACCAGGCAAGAAGGCTGAGGACTGGGGAGAGGACGCTGGGGAGAAGTCAGGGCCATCAAGACAACCCCCACTCCCCAACTTCAACACAGATTCCTCTCCTCTGCCCACCTTGGAGAACCAGGGCTCAGCCTGTTGGGAGCAAATGGGCCTCCTCTTCCCCTGTAGCAGATGTTGGAGCAGGTTCCTGATCATGACCCTCAGCGCTCACTATTCCCTATGCCCCGACACCTTCTCACTGACGGTACCTGGGACTCTGCCTGGGAGCTTTCTCTGGCCATCGGGAGCACAGTTGGCCGGAAGGGCCAGAAAATTTGGGGACCAGCTTTTAACCAGTGACAACTAGAGTTGATAGATAAATGCTCCAGATTCCTTGTCACTCATGTGGGAAATCTCTGAGGCATGTTCTGTGCTGCCTCCTAGAGGTTCCCAATGGGATTGACCCCCAGGGATAATCTGTTGATTGACCGCTGTTGGGCTGTACCTCACAGGCCTACAAAGGCCTGTGCTTGCCCAGCTTCAAGACCGAAGAAAGAGCCGGGAGTCAGCGACAAAGACATCAATGGTTTAATGGATGGGGGAGCTTACACGTCTGAAGCAAGGTCCTGGAGCAACCGTGGAGCAGGACATGGCAGCGGTCTTCACTCCCAGGGGGTAGAAGGGGATTGACATCAGGTTGGCTCATTGGTTACCAGGGAAACTAACAGAGGGGCACACCCCTCACTGCCCCTTTGATAAGAACAATTACCAGCTGGGGCCTGGGGCAAGTAGGTAGGAAGGTCAGTTATGTGAGTAGGGTGTAGGTGAAGCAGGCAGTGGTCGGGCAGGGGATGTAAAGACAACAAGAGAACAGCCACCTTGAGTGGCCTGAACATACAACCACCCTGAATTGGCTTCCTTCCTTTCCCTGTCTTACTTCCCCAGGCCCTCAGTGATGCTTTCAGGATCCTCTCAGAAATTAACTACTTGCACTTGATTCCTTGCCCTGGTGTTGGCTTCTGGGCGAACCCAAACCAAGATAACCCTCTGTCTCCCTCACATTCACATCTAATCTGCCTAAATCCTGCTGATTCTACTTCCTAAAAAGTCCCCACAATCCCCCTTCTAATCAGTTCCTCACTTATCACCCCTCCTCCATCCCTACCAGCTTGGCCACCTGCCTGGACTACTGGCCCTTACTGGTCCCCTGCCTCCTCTTCTGCCTGTCCGCACAGCAGCTGGGACGAGCAAACTTTCTAAGACATTACTCTGATTATGCCCCTCCCCTGCTTATACCCTTCCATGGCTCCCATTGCCCTGAGGATAAACTAAGCTTCCCAGCCTGACATTCAAGGCCCTGCAAGACCTGGTCCCTCCCGCCTCTTCAGCCTTGTCTGTCCCACTCCTCCCTTCCACTGGACTCTCCAACTGAACTGAGACACATAAGGTTCCCAGAATTTGCCACGTTCTCTCTCACTTCCAGGTCTTTTCATGCTGCCCCCTCCCCTGATTTCACCCAGATGACCCTAGTTGTTCTTAAACACCAGCTTAGGACTTGTACCCTGACTTCCCCTGTACCCATGTCTCCAGGCTGGGCCAGGGGCCCCTCTGGGTTCCTATGCCTCAGTGCACATCACTGCATCCCTCTGCCCACAACATCCTGGCTTATCCCCTCTCCAAGCCAGACACTTCTTGAGGGCACTAGCCATGGACAATTCATCTTTGTGTCCCCGGTGCCCTGACCATGCTTGGGCACATAGAGAGGGTCAGAGAAGAGATGAATGATAATGATGACTCTAAATCCCCAAAGAGACCTATGTTCATTCCTTCATTTAGTTATTATAGAGCCCTGTGCCAAGTGTGGAGAAAACAGGGCTGGTGAACCACAGACACAGTGCCTGTGTTCGTAGGCAGTGTTCCAGACACTGTTCTGGAGCAGTGTCTCACCTCTGCTGGTGAGGGAGCGATGTGGAGAGAGACTACATCAGGCCAGAGCGATCCGGTGCATCAGAGGCCAACACTGGGGCCTTGGGAGCCCCGAGGAGGCCCTGGGCACTGCCTGATGGGGAGGGGGACAGAGAAGGCTTCTGAGAGGAGGTGCCTCCTCTCTGTGCTGGCCCTGATCACCCTTTGTCTTTGCAAAGCATGTGGGGGGCTGGGGAGTCAGGGGAGAAGCAGGGTCTATTACTGTGTCCCCTATAATCTCACCTCCTCCTTCCCGTCAAAGCTGACCTTTACCCGGTTGGTCATTCCCATTCATGTCTTTATACATAAGTATAGTATTATTTTGCATGTTTTAAAACGTTATGTTCATAGTATCATACTGTGTGTATCCTCCCATATACTTCTTTATTCAGTTCCATTATAGTTGTGAGATTTAGCTTTGTCCATGTGCTGCTCTAGTTCATTCATTTTTGTCTGTTGTATAGTATTCCATTACATGCTTATACAGTCATCCCTTAACATAACCCATTCCTGATAGTAAATCTGTAGATAGTAAAAGCTCATATTACAGAATTTTATCTGGGAAAAATAACAATATGTTGCCAGCTCATCCAAAAACTTCCGCTAATTTCACCCCAATATCACTGAAATTCTTTAAAACTATTAATGATCACCAAGGATTTCTGCACAATATAAAGCTGTGTTGTCCAATATGGTATCTACTAGCCACACGAGGCTATTTAAGTTTAAACGTAAATGAATTTAAAGTTAAAAATTTCAGGTCCTCACTTGCACTAGACTCATTTCAAGTGCTCAGTAGACACATACGGCTGAAGGCTATCATATCACATTGGACAGCAGATATAGGATGTTTCCATCATTGCATAAAGCTCTAAAGCATTTAAAACACTGATTGCTTCATTATCTAACACTGAGTGAGCTCTTTTTTAAAAAATATTTTTTAATATTTATTTATTTGGTTGCACCAGGTCTTAGTTGCAGCTTGTGGCCTCCTTAGTTGCAGCTTGTGGGCTCCTTAGTTGCGGCATGCACGTGGGATCTAGTTCCCTGACTAGGGATCAAACCCGGGCCCCCTGCATTGGGAGCTCGGAGTCTTATCCACTGTGCCACTGGGGAAGTCCCCTGAATGGGCTCTTTTTGTTTCTTTGTTTGTTTTCTCACATGTAGCACAGCTCCTGTGTGTGATGGAGGAGGATACGTGCCTGGCCAAGCTTACATCTTTCACGTGTCCAGCCCTCTCAATGAGCTTTATTACTTCCACATTTTCTTCTAATGCGTGGGCTTTCTTAAGCCTCTCAGGCTCAGGTTTTCCCACTTTCTTAGAAGACATTTTTGCTTAACAATGAGGGGAAGATGGTAACAATTACGTACCAAATAAGTTTAAGGAACACAAGCATGAGGTGCGAGCCTATCCTATTGGGAGAACAGAGGAGTTATCACCACAGCTTACCCCACATCCTCTCACCCAGACTTGTGCTGGGGAGCACCTGCAGGTTTGTTATGTCAGGTTTTCTACTAGTAAAAAGTTTTGAAAGTCATTGTAACAATTATCGGGAGAGTGAGCGTTCAGATAGAAAGGAACACCTGAATGAAAATGTATTTTTCCATTCTCTTATTGATGGGTATTTAGATTGTTCCCAATGTTTTGCTTTAGAGAAAATGCTGTGATGTACATTTTTCTACACCTGCTAAAGTTTATCCGGGTTATTTATGTTGGGGTGGAATAACTCTTTCAGATGATGTGCATCTTCAACTACTAGATATTGACAAATTGTTCTTCAACTTGGTATGTTCAATTTCGAGTCCCACCCACAGTGCATAAAAGTTCCCATCTCTCCACACCCTCAACAAAGTTGGTGTTATCAAACTCTTTAATTTTTGCTAATCCGATGTGTGTGAAATGGTATTTACTTGAAATTTGTGGGTTTACTTGAAATTTCCCTGATTGATTGTGAGGTTGAACATATTTTCGTATGTGTATTGGCCGTGCTTGCTTTCTCTTCTGTGAAATGCCTACTCACGTTTTTTGCTCATTTTTCTATTAGGTTGTTTGGTTTTTTTCTTATTGGTATATAGGAGTTATTTATATATGCTGAATAATAATCCTTGCCTGTTAACATGTTGTAATACCTCCTCTCAGTTTGTGGTCTTTTTTTTTAGTATTTTGGTTTTTGTTTTTAAATATCTATCTATTTAGGCTGCACAGGGTCTTAGTCGAGGCATGCGGGATCTTCGTTGCCACGTGAAGGATCTTCATTGCGGCATGCGGGATCTTTCAGTTGCAGCATGCGAACTCTTAGTTGCAACATACATGTGGGATCTAGTTCCCTGACCAGGGATCGAACCTGGGCCCCCTGCATTGGGAGCATGGCGTCTTAGCCACTGGACCACCAGGGAAGTCCCTTTTAATATTTTGGATTAATAGAACTTTTAAATTTTTATTATACTTGAGTTTATCACGTTTTTTCCTTTACGATGTTTTCTTTTTTGTTGTTGTTTACGTTTTTGTTTAAGAAAGCCTCCTTAATCCTGGCACATAGTAGGAATTCAATAAATGATTGTTGAATACAGGCTGCAATGGGAGCTGAAAGGAGAGGCTGGTTGTCTGAGTGTTGCAGGTGTTGGGCTAAGGTGACAGGGGCTGACGGTGTTGTCGTGAAGATGAGGGCATGGGGGAGATTACTGTAGAGAAGAGGGCACTTCAGTCCTCAGAGGGGAGAAGTCCAGGGAGCAATAGGTCTGAGGTGCAGGAGAAAAGCTGGGCTGGAGGTGGGAACTGTGAGTGTCCAGCACACAGGGGTAATTTAAGGAGAGCCATTGCCCTCCCCCAGGGAGAATGTGCAGAGAAGATGAGGGTGGGACAGAGCCCTGAGAGGAGTCTGGGAAGCAGGAGGAGAAGGGTGCTATGGAGGCCACACAGGGAGTTCTTGACAGTATCCATCGAGTGACTTCCTGGGCAGTCCTTCAGGGGCACGGAGGTCACTGGGTCCTTAGAGGAGCCACTTTGGGGATGCTCTGGGAGCAGAGACTAGATAAATGGGCTGAGGACTGCAGAGGAGGCAACTTTTCTGAGGCCACCGGCAGTGAAGGGAAGAGAGGGGGCAGTGCCTGGAGAGGGGGGCTCCAAGGCTTGAGAAGACACTGGAGCATGTTCACAGGCTGGTAGGGGTGGAGACGAGGATTCCCAAGGGCGTGGGGACCTGGCTGCAGAAGCAGAGAGCAGCTCTGGGCACTGCTGGGGCCTTCACCTCCGATAAAAGAAGAGCCACCTCTTGGGGAGGGGGGTGCTGAGCAGAGAGGTCGGGGGCAGGAACTTAAGTGAGCCCCCTCCACTGAGCCTGGCCTCAGTCCTAATGTCTACCTAGCACAGGTGAGAACCAGTGAGCCTTTGGTGAGTGAATTTTCTTGGTCAGTCAGGTAGCAGGTGGGGCTGGGGTGTCAGTAAGTTAGAGCTTGTGGAGAGGGAAGATTTGGAAGAGCTACCGTGAAGGGAGAGAAGAGCTTCCCTAGGTGAGGGTTTCTAGGGGCCCAAGTCCGTTGAGTCACAGGCAAACACCTTCTCCCCTCAAAGGACTGGCAGCAACCATTTCTCCTTGAGCCAGCCAAGGCCTCAAGGCCCCTTGGTTCAGGCGAAGTGGGTATGACAACAGCCCATGACACCACATATCCCTGGCTCTGTCCTCCAGTCTCCACCTCCCACATCCTCCCTGGGCCAGCGGCCATCATCTTTTCCCAGACTGTAGAACAGCCTCCTGGCTGGGCACCTGCTGCTACCTTGCCCCTCCTACCCATTCCTTATTCTCCATCCAGCAGCTGGAGAGATTGGTTAAAATGAAATTTGATATACAAATATCGAATCATTATGCTGTACACCCGAAACTGATATAACATTATATGTCAACTATACCCCAATTTTATTTTATTAATTAATTTTTTTTTTGCGGTACGTGCGCCTGTCACTGTTGCGGCCTCTCCCGTTGCGGAGCACAGGCTCTGCAAGCGCAGGCTCAGTGGCCATGGCTCACGGGCCCAGCCGCTCTGTGGCATGTGGGATCTTCCCGGACCGGGACACGAACCCGCGTCCCCTGCATCAGCAGGCGGACTCTCAACCACTGCGCCACCAGGGAAGCCCCATATACCCCAATTTTAAAAAAAGAGATTTGCTTATGTCACTCCGCTGCTCTAAATGTTTTGTGACTCCCACGGCTCTTTGGACAAAAGCCAAGGTCCTGACTTTGGGCTGTCTGGGCTGGCTGCTGCCGCTGCTTCAGGCCCATCTCCCGCCGTGCCTCCTGGCTCATGGGGCACCTCCCACTCTGGCTGTGCTTCATTTCCCGGAACATGCCAAGCCCTTTCCTGTCTCACCCTCTTTAAGTTTCCCCTGCCTGGGACTCTCTTCTCCCTCACCGTCACCTGGCTGAGGCCAACTCCTCACTCTGGTCTCAGCTTGAAGGGCACTTCCTCTGGGAAATGTTCCCAAATGTTACTATTTATTTATTTATTTGGCTGAATATCCCGCGGCAGGCAGGATCCTAGTTCCTTGACTGAGGATTGAACCCGTGCCCCCTGCAGTGGAAGCATGGAGTCCTAACCACTGGACCGCCAGGGAATTCTCCCAAATCTTACAATTTAGACTAGATTCCTTCCCCCTCCCACCCCCATTATAATCTCTCCTCTAACCCTTCACTTTTCCTTCTTAGCAGTTACCACAATGTGTAATTCTGTATTAATTTATGTGACTATTTATTTAACATCTGGGGCCTCCACCAGATTATAAACTCCATGAGGCCAGCGCTATCTGGACTGTCCTATTGACTTGGATCTGCAGTCCTAGCACAGAACCTGCCACAGAACAGGAACTCAACAACTGTTGATTAAAAGCTGCAGCGGTAGCCAAGAGGAGGGGCTGGCTTGTCTGAGGGCTACTGGTCAGGGGAGGTTTCAGAGATGAGGGAATTAGAGGCCACTGTCCATAAGAGAGCTTAGGAGATAAAAGAAGAGAAGGAAGAGGAGTGACAGGAGGAATGCTGACATTGATGAGCACCAATTATGTGACAGGCGCTGTCTCATTATACCATCCCAGTATCACTCCCACCCCCACCCCCCATCTTTAGTAGGATGTCCAGCTAGCTGGGTGTCCTGGGGTAAAATAATCCCCCTGAACCTCAGTTTCTTAATCTGTAAAATGGATTTGTGACACCAAGATCCTGGGGTTGTTATGAGAATCAGGGAGCAGTGTACAGTATAGAAAGTGCCACCGATCCATGCTTTAGGGGTACTTGAGCTCTGGAGTCAGACTGTCTGAGTTCAAACCTCAGGTCTGCCACTTACCAGCTGTGTGACCTTGGACAAGTCACTTCATCTCTCTGTGCTTGGGTTTTGCCTCCTGTAAAATAGGGATAATAATACTTCTGGAATTGCTATGAGGATTAAATGAGGTAATGTATTAAAACACCTAGTATGATGCCTGGCACATAGTAGGTGCTCAAGAAATAGCATTTATTTTTATCCCTCCCTCCCCACCACCATTCCAGAATTGCAGACTGTCAGAGCTGGAAAGTCGGAATCACCACTTAGGTCCCCCACCCCACCCCAGGCCCCCAATACAATGGGGGAAACTGAGGCCTAGAGAAGGTAGAAGAGGTGAGGGAATCTGGGCTGGAGTCCAGGGCTCCTGGGTCCCAGTCCAGAGCACCGGTTCCTGACACCTGCGGCCTCTTCCAGAACTATCACCTCCCCCGGGTTCCCCAGCGGCCGTCAGTCCAGCCGGGTCCCGCCTGGGCGGGAGCGGGAGTCCAGCTCTGGCTTGGAGGCCGCCCGGCCACACCACCTCCCCACCTCTTTGCTCTTGCGGCGCGAGGAGCGGGGATGCCCGGGGTTTGAGCTGCAGCCGCTGCCTTCTGCCTGTGCGGAGCTTCGGTTCGTGGATTCGCCTCGTGCCAGCGCCGGAGCAAATGAAGTCCCCGGCCCGGGGGCTTCGCGGTCCAGATGAGGACTGTGGGGGTGGGGTGGGGACCGAGGGGCAGGCGGTGCCAGGGTGAGTGGGTAGAGGGCAGCTCTGCCCACGCCAGGCTTGCGTTGCGGGCCCCAGGTGGGGTTCCCCAGGGGGAGTGAGTGTGTACGTGAGGGAAGGAGTGTGGTGGGTATGTCGTGGGCAGTATGTAAGAGATTAGTGTGGGCAATGTGTGTGTACTGGGTTGTATGCAGTTAGTGTGTGGTGTGTGCTAGGTGGGTCGAGTGTGACCAATGAATTGTGGTGTTGTCTGCGTGCAAGAAGTGTGGTACCTACCTATAGCCATGACTGACTGTGCCAGGGTAACCCGGGGGTTCCACGTGTGTGCCCAGGGTGTGTGCCCACTGTGTGGTGGGAGCAATCACACGATGGTGCATGCATGCATGTGGTGCCTGTTGTGAGATGTGTGTTGTGTGTGTGGCACATCCATGGCTCTGTGCAGTGTGCTGGAAGACGAGAAGCATTTGTGCAGCTTTTCCTATGACAGAACATTTTCCATGAAATGCTCCCTAGGGTGGTTCTGACTTTTCCACCCAGCGCCCCTAAGGGCTTGGGAGAGTGAAAGCTCACCCCGGACCTGGGTGGAGGAAGTACAGCTAGTCCCACGCTCACCCTCCCACAGGCACATGTGGGTGTGCGCACAGGCACACACACACGAAGATTCTTTGAAGTCTCATTGTTTAATCTTCAAAATTCATGTGGATTTTGCATTCCTCTCTGTAATATTTTTGCATTTGTTTTAATGTAAAAATATTGTTCTGGTAAGTTCCCATCCAGAGAGTTGACTCAAGGCTTGGTGATGAGCTGGGTTTATCCTGCTGGGGGCCCTTCGGCACCTGTAAAGTAGGAGGACTCCGCTGCCTGTCCTCCAAACTGAGATAGCAGGACTTAGACCTCCTGGGGGAGTGTGGCAGCATGTCTGGTGTGTGCTGTGTGCTGTGTGTGCAGACGTGCGGCCGAGTTGTGTGGTGGGAAGCTGGAGTTGTGTATGGCCATGTGCACTGTATGTGAAGGAAGGGGTCACAGGGGCGTGGGGATGTGTCCTGCATGGGGGAACTGTGGTGGGGTCTGTCTGTCATTTCTAATGCAGGGGCAGGGAAGCTGGGCTTCTCAGGAGGAGCTGTGACCATCAATGAGGTTCTCACCTTTTCTGCACTGACTGGGCAGGAAGAGGCTGCAGGACCCCAGGGGACCAAGGTGAAGGGGGTTCCTATAGCAAGCCACCACCTGGGACATCCAAGCCTGGTTTAAATCCCACCTGTGGCACTCTCTACATGTAGGACTTAGGGCAAAACCTTTCTGTGCCTCAGTTTCTTCCTTTGTAAAATGGAGACATTAATAGTATTTGCCTTGTAGGGTTATTGTGAGGATTGACTGAGTTCCTGGCTGTAAAGTGCTTGGCATATAACAACCCTTAACAGGTTGTAAAACTATAATGACAGTGATGGAGCTGCCGTATAAGTGGTCCCTTCCTGCTCTAAGAACTCTCCGTTTCCACAGAGCCAGTGATTTCCCTTGAGCTGGGCAGGTGGGAATCTGAGAGTCTCCCACTTAAGTTATGTCTGAAGGATCCCTTCCTGTCCCCAACCTCTATCGCTGTTGAACTCTCAGAGACTCTCTGGCTCCTGGGAAGATACAGTCTGAAAGGGGAAGATGTTGAGTCTCTGGCAAGGTCTGGGATGGGGCGTGGGAGAGAGGCTGAAGGGAGAGCTGCCAGTGCAGGCATGGAGCTTGGATGGAGGCCTCTTTCCTGACAAACATGGGAGGAACAGAAAAATGCTGGCCTGTGCCCTCGAGTGTGTACACGTGTGTTTGTGTGTGTGTGTGTTTGGAGACTGGCAGGGGCAGGGGCAGGAGTGCCCTCTGCCTGGAATGAGGAAAGTTAAGAAGAGTAGGATTAGGGATGTGTGGTCCTTGGGCCAAAGCAGGCCCTGGAAGTTAGAGGAATGCTGCAACATCAGGGTTAGAGCAGGTGGGTCTGAGCTCCAGACCAAAGCGAACCAGGAGACCCCTCAGGCTGGGCTTCGTTTTGGGGGAGAAATATTTGCATTGGCAGAGCAAGAGCCCTTGTTCCTGGTGACTTCATTGGGTCAGTTTAGAGAAAGTGCCCAGAGGCCTTAGAGAAGGAGGGGACATAGAAGGCAGTGTCCAGAGCTGTGGAAACATATTCAGGGAGGACACCTAAATATATCCGCCTTGGTGGCGGGGTGCTGTGATGGGCTGGCAGTGAGGCTTGGGCTAGAGGAGTGGCAGACCACTGTCCCCACTGTCCCCAGGCAAGGAGTGCTTCGGCCCCAGAGGCCCTGGAGGCTTCTCCAGGAGATCTGGAGGACAGAGCCCTGTTGGGCAGCAGAAGGCCTGGCCCAGCCACCACTGGCTGGGTGACAAGGCCAGTTCTCTCTTCTCAGCTGTCAGAGAGGGGGGGATGGAATAATGTTGGCATCATTTCTGTCCCTGATTTCCTTTGATCCATAATTCCAGCTATAATTATTTATGACTCTACAGCCCTAGCCCTAAGAGTCTGTAATCTCAACTGAAACATTCTAAGAGTCTATAATCCAAACTCCAACTTTCTATTCTCCAGCTATAACATTCCCTGATGCCAGCTCACGTGTTCAAGGATTCTGACCAGTCTGGCAGTCTGACACTTTCAAGTGTATAAACTACCAGGAAAGGTATACTAGAGGTCACTTCTGCAGCTATTTGAGAAACCCCCAGGAAAGGGCCCTCCACAGCCAGCCACAAGCACTGGAGCTGCTCCTATGTGTTGAGGGAATGTCCTTGGTCCATGGCCGTATGCTGCCTGGGAGGGCTGACAGTGAACCCAGAGGTTCCTTCTCATCGGGGCAATGGAGGTGTTTGGAGTAGCTCTGGGTTCAGGGGAAGGCGTCTCAGGAGAGGAAATGGTTCAGATACCAAGTTGTCATCATTCCCCACAGGATGAAGGAATTGTGGGATCACTGGGCTCTTGGAGGGGACACGAAGAGGAAGAAGGGAAAGAACAAGAAATGGGGCTGAGGAGACCCCAAAGGCAAACCTCATTCTGTCTGAGAGACTCTCCAGGCACCTTAGGTTGTAGAAAAGATTCCTGTGGTGTTAGTAAGAACAGCGCCATTAATGCGCAGTCGTGTTTGAACTCGGCATGGGCTGGCAATTGGAGAACTGAGGGCCAGTCCCCGCTTCAGCTGTGTGACTTTGGACAAGTCCCTTTCCCTTTCCAGGCCTCACTTTCCTCCTCTGGCAATCTAGCACACAGGACTAAAACTCCCTGACCTCTCTCTCTGACCAATGGGGACATCATCACTGTCATGGAGACCCGGTCCTTGGACAAGTCTATAAACATGAGTCGAATGAGGGAGGAGGGAATGAACAAACGAATGATCAGATGAAAAGATGTGAAAATATAGCCTAAGGCACCATGATTATGAACCCCTTCCCTCCTCCCCACTCAGCCTCAGCCCACATCTGAGAAACTGGTCTCAGAACTTAAAGAACTGGGGGCTGCGGTGGAGGGGTGGGGGCGGTTTCCTGTGGCACAGACCTGGATTGGTGGAGAGTTTAAGAGATTGGGCGGTGGGAACTCCTTGGGTGTCACTGTTTGCCCTGCAGCATTTCCACTGCCAGCCCTGCCCCGAGCCTTGGGCAGCAGGCCTGCTGATTCACGATGCTCTCCCTGATTATTTCCCCATGATCACCCCCCAGCCCCCGAGCTGATGATTGAAGGAAGAAACTGTAGCTTCAGGGGCAGTGACTCTGGAGGCTGGGATGGTAAGCAGGAGCCCCCAGAGATTGGTGGAAGAGTAGAGCCAGAAGGGTCCTGAGCCCCCAGGCCATGTGAGGCAGGGTGAGGGGGGGAGTGGCCCAGGTCTGAGCAGGTGTTGGCATGAATGAAAACGGGGGGCCGGTAGCACACACTCACCAGGCACCTGCTGTGTGAGGCACTGTGCCCAGTTCTTGCTTGTGTGCTCTCTGTCCTCCAGCCACCCTGGCAGGAAGGAGGGGTTTGGGTGTATCCTGGGCTTCTTCCTCATTTCTCCTTATTCCCCATTTCCACCATTCAGTTATCAAGCCCCACTGAACCTGCCTCCCGAATATCTCTCTAGTGGTCCCCTTGTCTCCAGTCCTGTGACTCTGGCCCAGCTCTGGAATCCTCACAGCCTCCCCACCTCCCGCCTCTTACTTTGGCTGCCAGGAAGCTCAATCACCATCTTAGTCTAGGTTTCTGCTGCTGTTTCACTGCTCTGCCTCTAATGGGATCATGTGGCGTATGTGGCTTTTGTCTGAGCTGCTTCCAGCCTTTTATGGGCTTGGAAATTCTAAAGCAATCCATAAGTAAAATCTGCTGTTCCCTAGATTCTTATGAGAACATCCACTGGCTTCTTGGATTTTTCGCTTTTTTTTTCTTGCCTCTCCCCCCAGACTGACTCCCACCCAGACATGGAGACATTGCAGCTGAATGAAGCAGTGTTCAAATCCTGGCTCTGCTACTACTAGCTACAGGAACCTTGGGCAAGTTACCTAACCACTCAGTGTGCCTCCCTTTCCCATCTGTAATATGAAGATAATAATGGTACCTACTTTGCGTGGGTTTATGAGGATTAAATGAGATAGTATAAGCACTGTGGTAAGCACTGTGTTTGTCAGTATAGATTGCTTGAATGGGTCTTAGCCATCCTGGGAGAACCTGGGGGATGAGGGGCTGGCTCTGTATGGAGTTTCTATATCAGTGCTTCTCAAAAGTCAATGTCTGCCTGAAACCCTTAAGGATCTGACTCACTTGGTCAAGGTGAGGCCTCCAGGCACATTCCTGACCTGCTCTCAGAGGATGCCAAAGCTTTTGTGCGAAGTCCATGCTTCAGTCTACTCTGTGAGGACGTGACTGTGGATAGAATCCTTGTAAACTGTAAAGTGCTTGACTGTTGTACCTGGACAGGGGTTCCTGCCAGTGACTGAGGGCAGGAGGATAGCTGTGAAGGGGTCAGTGCCCACAGGCAGCTGAGGACCCCAGGAGGAGGGCTTCGGCCTTGGGCACACCCCTCCGCCACTATGAGAAGCCTATATCCAGGGCTGAGCAGGCCAAGTTAATCCTCTAAACCTCCCTCCTCCTCTTGTGTAACGGCTTTTGTTCCCCAGGGAAATTGAGAGCCTGCTGTGACCAGGAACCCCACAAATCTTCCACGGCCTCTGGGCCTGCCTGGGATTGTGGCAAGGATTGCTGAGCCTGGGAAAACAAGGCCTCTAAACTGGGGGTTTGTGGGCACCCCAGGAGTGGGCCCATGTGTGCATTACATGCAGAGACACAAGCACAGGCAAACACACGTGTGAATGTACACACTCCAGGGCCACTCTCACGACACACACGTGTACCGTATACACATGGGTGCAATTCCAAACACATGCACCCCTATGAATACGTGTGCCTCTTCCAGGTCAGACCCACTCATAGCTGACACCACCCCCGCCACGTAGACATGCATGTACCTGCCATTCGTGTAGGTACGTCCTCTCCCAGCCTGGGACTTGAGGCTTACAGTTACCTCGGGCTTACACCTTCTCCCGGAATAAGCTTTCCCAGTCCTCCCAGGCCTGTCCCTTTCCGTGTCTCCCTGCTCACCTTCTCACCACAAGGACAGAGAAAGGGCTTTTCCTGTCCGCTGCTGGCCCGCTGGTTGGGAGCCGGGGTGTTTTTGTCTTTTCTGTAGAACTGGTTCTGTGGAATTTTCACTTATTGCCCTGCTCTGGGGGTTGCCTCAGGGCCCCACAAGCATGAGGAGGCTGGTTTTCAGATAAACAGGAGTGTTGAACATATAACAACCTGTGTCGTTGGAGTGGTACCTAAAAGTCTGCAAACTGCCCTCTTGCCAGTGTTGTGCTCATTCTTCATTGACAGACCCGAGATGCAGGTGCCTTCATTTCCTCCATTTGGCAGATGAGGGAACTGAGGCCCAGAGAGGGGTAGGACCCACCTGAAATCACATCTGAGCAAGATGAGGCAGTCGACCAAAATCCTAACCTCTTGAGGTTGGGCTGAGGGGAAGTGGCTTCAACCTCCTGGGGCTGAGAGAAGACAAGTTTGGCCTGTCAGAGCTGGGAGGATGGGGCCGGCTGAGGACACAGGCAGTCCCTCACAGGCCAGTGCTCTGCCCTTAGTGCACCATTGTGGACATGCCAGAGGAGAGGGCAGGAGGGGGACAAGACACCTTTGCCTTGCTGTGTGATCCAGGCAAGTCCCTGCCCCTCTCTGGGCCCAGCACCCTGTCTCTACAATGAAACATCGGGGTTGGTTGGAGGACGCACTCCCTCTCCGAGCCTGGGGAAAGCTTCTGCAGGCTGCGAGTGGAAGGCAGGCTCAGGATGCTCCGCGCTGCAGCCTTAGTGGTCCTGAGCTGTGGCCTGTGCCCAGGGAGCCCTCGCCTTGGCCCCTGGCCTGCTGCTGAGACCCACCAAGGCAGGGCCAGGCACAGCGTTGGGGCTCAGGGTCTGGGGTCTCCTCCAGGCTAGGTGGGAGGTGGTGTTGTGAGAAGAGGACCCAGAAAATCCAGACAGTGCCCCCAAGCCCTGTGGATCTCTGCCCCTTAACCTCCCTTATGTTTCTCTATAGTTCTTATCACTACCTGACCTGCTATATATTTACTCATGAACTAAAATAAACTAGTCTCCCCTGCTAGAATGTAGGTGCTACATGGGCAGGGAGTTTTGTGTTCTCAAGTGCATTGAACATTACTTGCACAGAGCAGGTGCCCAATAAGTACTTGTAAAAAAAGAAAAAGGAGGAAGAGGAAGAGGACTAATCTCACGGATGGGGAGTGGCTGGCCCAGACCCACCACTGGCCAGAGGCAGAGCCACCCTGGCTGCCTTCTCATCGAGCCCAAGCTCAAGGATGGATTGGAGCTGGGGAAGGCGATGGTGGCCTGGGCTCAGACTTTTCCCCCCAAATCACCCTCAATCTCAGGAGCCATACTCAGTCCACAGGTGGAAGGCAAGGCATCTGGACCCGTGGGGCAAGAGCCAGACAACAGAACCATTAATCTCAGAGTCTCAGCATCCTTTAATGGACCTTCCAGGCACTGCTGAGAAAACCAGGTTAGTCATTCCCTGCAGCAGCAATGAGCAGTGCCAGGACTCTCTTCAGACTTGAGAAAAGCCAGGAGAGGGCTGAGGGGTGGGGTGGAGATGAGGAAGAAAGCGGTCATCCGCTGGGTGCCAAGGCCCCGGGCCAAGCCCTGGTCTGTCTGTGTTTTTTTTTTTTTTTTAATTAATTTTATTTTTTTGGCTGCATTGGGACTTTTTTTGGCTGTGTTGCTGCACGCGGGCTTTCTCTAGTTGCGGAGAGCGAGGGCTACTCTTCGTTGTGGTGCGCAGGCTTCTCGTTGCAGTGGCTTCTCTTGTTGCGGAGCACAGGCTCTAGGCGCGCGGGCTTCGGTAGTTGTGGCACACGGGCTCAGTGGTTGTGGCTTGCGGGCTCTAGAGCGCAGGCTCAGTAGTTGTGGCACACAAGCTTAGTTGCTGCGTGGCATGTGGGATCTTCCCGGACCAGGGCTTGAACCCGTGTCCCCTGCATTGGCAGGCGGATTCTTAACCACTGCACCACCAGGGAAGCCCAAGCCCTGGTCTTTCAATGCCACCTCACTCAATCCTCCCAACAGCCCTTGGAGCTGAATTGACGATACCCATTCTGGGGGTGAGCACACTCAGACGGCAAAGTGACTGGGAAGTGGCTGGTCAGCCTTGGTGTTAGGGACTTGAGCTGGAATGTTCTGGATTTGGGTCTCAGCCCTTGCTTGCCAGCTTGCCAGCTCTGGGCTGAGGCAAGTTACTTCCCCTCCTCGGATTTCTCGGTTTCCTCATTGGCTGTCTCCCGGGACGACTCTGAGATGTGCATGTGACAGTTTGTGGCACCAGAACTGGTTAGAATAGGGGCTGCTCCAGGAGTCAGAATTTCCCCCAGCGCTTGACAGAGCTGCGTGGCGCTCACTCCCTCCTGGGTGAGTGTTCTGGGTCCGTGCCCTGAGAGTGCTAAGACCCCACCTCCCCTCAGAGCTCAGCGATCTTGACAGATGGACCGCTTGCAGCCACTTTGGCTCGCTGCAAGCTGGAGAGAGAGTGGGAGCGGACTTGGGGTCCTCCTCCCTTCCTTGGCCTGGTTGTACCTAGAGCTGCAGCCTGTGCAGCGTGTAGGGCAGAGGAGACAGCGACCTGGGGACCAGGCTGGGCCACGGTAGAGGAGGGGGACAGGGCAGGCGGGCCTGGGAGCCACACAGGCCTGGGTTTGAGTCACTTTCCCTCTCTGGGCCTCAATTTGTAACATGGGGGTAACAACGATCTCCCCCTGAGTTTTGAAAAACTGTTAAGTGTTCTATGCTGGTGAGTGCCCCTCAGAGAGGAGGCTGTGCCCCCAGGAGCCTGTGGTGGGAAGAGGCTGGGAAGGATCAGGACCAGATAGGAGTCCACAGAGGAGGCCCTTAGGAAAGCTCTTGCCTTCACGTGGCTGGTGGGGAAAGTGAGTCTCTGAGTCCTGGTGCGATCTGCTAAAGGGGAGTGCGGCAGGGTGAACGAGTATATCTGAGGGAGCTGTGTTAAAACTTTTCTGGCGTTTCTGTTGCCATTCAACTCCCACGACACCACCACAAGGGAAAAACTGAGCAGCACAGCCCGTGGTATGGGCCCTGGCCTCTGGAAGATACCAGGGACGCACATCTCTTGCCAGCTCTAGAATGGGTCCTACACCAATTCAGGGACAGTCTCTCCATCCCTCAGTATCAAATGAGAAGATGAAAGAGAAGGCTCTTCGTAAACTATAAAGTGCTGTGCCTCTGATGGCGCATCTGTGTGTGTGTGTACAAGCCCTCGGGTGTGTATGCATGAGTGAGAATGTGCAGATTGTGAGCATGTGTACACGTGGTGTGCGTGCTCACGTTCCCTGGCCTGGCTGGGGCAGTAACTCCATGCTGCCCAAAGCTCCCTGTTTGGCTGGGACTCTTCTCTAAACTTCTTCCAGTCTTTTTTCCGTGTTTCCTCACTGCTCCTTAGTTTATCAGAAGGGAGCAACCTGTGGTCCAGAAACCTAGCAATTGTCTCTGAGCCCGCCCACTCTTCTCCCCTCCAGCCCGCCCTCACCTCATCCGGCCCCTGGAGGCCCGGCTGCCCAGTCTGCAGGGCTGGCAGCTTGCTTGGCTCCCCTGCGCAGCCCACCTGCCACCCATTTTTCCCTCCAAGGCTCTGTGCCAGCCACTCTCACATCATTGTTCCACTGGCTCCTCACAACATCCCAGTACCCCCACCCTCCGGGTGCTCTTATTAATCCCATTTTACAGGCAAGGAAGTGAAATCTCAGTGAGGGGAAATGACTTTCCCAACGTTACCCAGCCCAACTTGTGGCAGTGCTGGGGTTTCAACTCCTACCTAACTCCAAAATCTTTATCCTTAACTCTTGCGGCCTACCTAGCGAGGGTGTGCTGACTGGCTGGCTGAATGTGTAAATGAATGAAAAAACAAATGAATAAATCACTCAGTCACTATTGAGCTGAAAGAGAAGGTTAAGCGATAATAACAATGGCTGTCACTTATTGAGCACCTACTGTGTGTTAAGTGCTTCACATAAAAGCAAATGCAGCCAAGATTATCATTATCCCCATTTTGCAGTTGAGGAAGATGAAGTTCAGAGAGCTTAAAGCATATTATCCAGGATGGGACCCGGAATTCTAACTTGTCCTCCCTAGAGGAGGGGTGAGTTAGCAGAGCCTGGCGACAGTGCCCACCCATTGCAGCAGAGACACTTCAAGGCTCTCAGGAAACTGTCTCCAGGGCCCTCCCCAATGACACCCACACCCCACCCCTCTTGTCCCGGGGCCATTTCCCCATTTGTCTCTGAAATGGGTTTCTATTTCAGTCTGGGGTGGGGATTTGCCGGCCCAGCTCTGACTGTTCCTTTCTGACTGTTGGCACATCTGGTGAGGGCCAGTGCCTTGGCCTGGACATGTGGAGGTGTCTTCCTGTTCCCCCTGCCCCAGGGCCAGCCCTGTCATTAACAGCTCCCATGCGAGGGCAGGCCTGTGTGAGATGCAGCTGTGGGTCTGTGGAGATGGCCTAGGCTGGGTCAGTGGCATCTGTGCCCAGCCCTGTGCTGGATGCCAGGGACCTAGAGGCGAGTAGATCCAGTCCTTCGCTTAGAGAACTCATGGGCAGAGTACTGAAGCCTGGGTGGGTTAAGTCTGTAGTAGTGGGGGCAGAGCCTGGCATCCTGACTCCCAGGGCAGTGCTCAATTTTGTGGCCTGGAACAGACTGGGGGTTGTTCTGTGGCCCCAGGAGAGAGCCTACCTGTGGCGTCTGAGGGGCAGATCTCAGCTCAAAGGGATGAAATTGTCTCTGTCGAGCCCGGAGGAGGAGAAGCAGCCACTCATTCATTCAGAAGTTTCCGGAGGGCCTTCCGTTGGGGGACAGGGTGGGGGTGGAGGGCACAGGGAAAAGGAATCAGATGTTAAAATCAGAGCTGGGTTTGAACCCAGGCGCCAGCATTTGCTGGCTGTGTGATTTCAGAAAAGTTATTTAACTTCTTGGAATCTCAATTTCCCCATTTGTGAAATGGGGTACTAGAACCTGCCTGGCCAGCTCATGGAGCGGATAAAATAAGATAGTGCGCATTACTTGTAGGTTCTTAGGAAGGTTAGTTCACTTCCCTCCTCACCCTGGAGAGCCCTTCATGAGGGAGGAGATATTCCTTTAGGCAGCAGCTAGTATGATGATTGAGGCAAGAGACGAAACTTGTAAGGGGTCACAGTGAACCCTCCAGGCTGAGCAACATTCACATTATGGTGCACAGCCTCATTTCTCATGTCACAAAAGGGAAATAGAGACACAGGGAGGCTGATGTTTGAGGCAGCCTAAAATACCTCTGCTGTAGAAAGTTGCTTCAATAAAAGAGATAATAGATTAAAATCTGAACAGTCCCCAGCCTAGGTCTCCTGACCAAGCTGGAAACCTCCCTGTCAGACTCTCAAACTTATTAAGATTCACCGAGGACCTACTTTATGCCAGGCCCACACCATGGCTTTATTACAAATTTATCTTTATAATAACAGCAACAGCCATGAAAGGTTAATACTGTAAGCCACATTTAGTAAGTGGGGAAACTGAGACTCAGAGTTTTGCATAACTTGCTCAAGGTCATACAGCTAATAGAAGCTGAGGGAGGATTCAAAACCAGGACAGTCCGGCCCTGAAACCCATGGCTGTCCTACTCCATGGGGTACTTGGTCCACAAAAGACGTCAGGCCTCCGATCAGAAATACATATACCAAAAAGGTAAAATATAAATGACAACATAAAAAAGGAGTAATTAGGGAAATGTAAATCAAAATCACAATATGATACCACTTTATACCCATTAGGATGGCAGTAAGGAAAAAGACGGACAATAACAAGTGTTGGTGAGGATTTGGAGAAGTTGGAACTCTCATATGTTGTTGGTGGGAATGTAAATTAGTGCAGCCACTTTGGAAGACTTTGTCAGTTCCTCAGAAAGTTGAACATAGAGTGACCACATGACTCAGCAGTTCTATTCTTAGGTATGTACCCAAGAAAATTGAAAGCATACATCCACATGAAAACTTGTATGCAGATGTTCATAGCCATGTTATTCATAATAGCCAAAAACTGGAAACTACCTAAATGTTCATCAGTTGATGAATGGTTAAACAAAATATGGTATATCCCTACAATGGGATAGTATTCAGCCACAAAAATGAAATGCTGGTCCATGCTACAACCTGAATGAACCTTGAAGACATTATGCTAAGTGAAATAAGCCAGTAACAAAATCATGCTTATTATATGATTTCATTTATGTGAAACATCCAGAATGGGCAAATCTATATATACAGAAAGTAGATAAGTAACTTCCACAAGATGGAAGGCGAGAGGAATGAGGAGTAACTACTAATGGGTACAGGATTTCTTTCGTGGTAATGAAAATGTTCTGAAATTATATAGTTGGGATTAATGTTTAGTATAAAAGTATACTAAAAACCGGGCTTCCCTGATGGCGCAGTGGTTGAGAGTCCACCCGCTGACGCAGGGGACACGGGTTCATGCCCTGGTCTGGGAGGATCCCACATGCCGCGGAGCGGCTGGGCCCGTGAGCCATGGCCGCTGAGCCTGCACGTCTGGAGCCTGTGCTCCGCAACGGGAGAGGCCACAGCAGCGAGAGGCCCGCGTATCACACACACACACACACAAAAAAGTATACTAAAAACCTTTGAACTGTACACTTTGAAAGGGTGAATTTTATGGTAGTTGAATTACATCTTAATTTAAAAAACAACAGAAGCAGGAATATACAGTTAAAAAGAAGTTGAAACTAACATGGGTCCTACAGTAGGAGGTCAGGGAAGCTCAACTGTGTGCTTCCTGGCAGCTGGAGCGAACAGGGAGGAGCAGCCTCCAAGAGGAGGAAAGTGCAGCACCTTAGGGAAACCAGCTCTTCCAGAATGTAGCTCTAGGGCAAGATTCCCACAAGCCTGAGTTGGCTATCATAATGAATTGTCAAAAACACGAATTTCCTTTATCTCCTACCTGAGATTCTGATGCAGATGGCATCAAGAACTGTGAAGGGCATGAGCTTGTACCACACTTACAGGCTACTAAATTAGCCTAGTACAGTTTCATGGAGGCTGGCAGAAGACCTAAGACTCCTGGTTAGAGACAAAGAACTCTGTTCCTCACATCAGTAGTAGCAGGGAGAATACCAGTGTTAGCACTGGTTCCTCAAGCCCCAATTCCCACAGGGTAATGTAAAGGCCAGATAATACCTGCCCATGCAATGCCTTTCATTACAAGGGAAGAACCTAGACCTGAGGCAACTCACATCCTTTATAATGGGCAGTGAGCCTACTTGACCTTTGCCCTAAAGGAAGACATTATTTTTGTCATACCAGACAGCCAACAGAACTGCCTTGTGCTCCAAAGGGAGACACTGTCACTCTCTTCCAAGTCTGTTTGCTATGCAAACACCGTTGAAAAGATGGTCTAGAACAAAGGCTGTCTCTGCTTAATAGACTTGCCAAAATCTGAGAGACCCATGGAGAATTAACTCCGGACACATAGGTGTAATGGTCAGGGCTGTTTTTGTTTGTGTTTTATTGTGGTACAATATACATAACATAAAATTTACCCTTTTAATCATTTTATTTGTTTACTTACTTATTTTCATTTATTTATTTATTTTTGGCTGTGTCGGGTCTTCGTTGCTGCTTGCGGGCTTTGTCTAGTTGCCACGAGCTGGAGCTACTCTTCATTGGGGTGCGCGGCCTTCTCTTTGGGGTGCGCGGGCTTCTCTTTGCTGCAGAGCACGGGCTCTAGGCGCACGGGCTTCAGTAGTTGTGGCACGTGGACTCAGTAGTTGTGGTTTGCGGGCTCTAGAGCGCAGGCTCGGTAGTTGTGGCGCACGGGCTTAGTTGCTCCGTGGCAGGACAAGGGCTCGAACCCACGTCCCCTGCACTGTCAGGCGGATTCTCAACCACTGCGCCACCAGGGAAGTCCCTTTAATCATTTTTTAGTGGGAAAATATATATAACATAATATGAACTGTTTTTACTCACAACACTTCTGACACCAAATGTGTGCAGTTTTCTCCTCCTAACACCAACCAATTCTTTTTTTTTAAATTGAAGTATAGTTGATTTACAGTGTTGTGTTAGTTTCTGCTGTACAGCAAAGTGAATCAGTTATACATATATCTACTCTTTTTTAGATTTTTTTCCCATATAGGTCATTACAGAGTATTGAGTAGAGTTCCCTGTGTAATACAGTAGGTCCTTATTAGTTATCTGTTTTATATGTAGTATTAGTAACACCAACCAATTCTGACACCAACTCTGAGAGTAAGCTTGGACCCGTTAGGTTAAGGGCTCAGTTGTCTCCCCCACCCACTGCCCCAATTCAGATGTCAGTCACTCGTCCCAGGCCTCCTGTACTTCCGACGGGCTATAAATCAGGAGTTCCCATGACCCCCTCCTAAGGTTCCATAGTTCACTAGAATGGCCCACAGGACCCAGGAAAGCACTTTAACTATAACGAGATTATTATAAAGGATACAACTCAGGAACAGCCAATGGAAGAGATGCATAGGGCAAGGTAAGAGGCGAGAAACATCCATCCCTCTCTGGGTGGGTCATCCTCCCAGCACCTTGATGTGTTCACCAACCTAGAAGCTCTCAGAACACTGTTGTTTAGGGTATTTTTTTATGGAGGCTTCATTTTGGAGGCATGATTGATTACATCATTGGCCATTGGTGATTGAATGCAATCTCTAGTCCCTCCCCCCTCCCTGGAGTTTAGGGGGTGGAGCTGAAAGTTCTAAGCTTCTAATCAAGGTTTGTTCTTCTGGCAACCCGCCCCCATCCTGAAGTTCTCTATTCTCTAGGTGCCTGCCAAGAGTGAACTTGTTAACAAAAGTTGCTCCTATCACTCAGGAAATTCCAAGGGATTTAGGAGCTCTGTGTGAGGAACCAGGGGCAAAGATAAAATATATATTTCTTATGCCATACATAAAACATTTTAACCTTTTTTGAATGTACAATTCAGTGGCATTAAGCACATTCACATTTTTGTATAACCATCACCACTATCCAAATCCAGAACTATTTTATCTCCAAATGAAACACTGTACCCATTAAACAATAACTCCCCATTTCTCTCTCCCCAACCCCAGGTGACCACTATTCTGCTTTCTGTCTCTATGAATTTGACTATTTCAGGTACCTCATATAAGTGGCATCATACAATATTTGTCCTTCTGTATCTGGCTTATTTCACTTAGCATAATGTTTTCAAGATTCATCCATGTTATAGCATGTGTCAGAATTTCCTTCCTTTTTTGAGGCTGAATAATATTCCATTGTATATATATACCACCATTTGTTTATCCATTCTTCCATGCGTGGACACTTAGGTTGTTTCTACCTTTAAGCTATTGTAAATAATGCTGTTAGGAACATTGGCATTTATATAAATATCTGTTTGAGTCTCTGCTTTCAATTCTTTTCACCTAGAAGTGAAGCTGCTGGATCTTTTAGTATTTCTATGTTTGTTTTGTTTGTGAGGAACTGCCATACTGTTTTTCATAGCAACTGCACCGTTTTACATTCCCAGCAGCAACGCACAAAGGTTCCAATATCTCCACATCCTTACCAACACTTGTTATTTAATGTTTTTTCTTATAATAGCCATCCTGATGAGTGTGAGGTGGTATCTCATGATAGTTTTGGTTTGCATTTCCCTACCGATTAGTGATGTTGAGCATCTTTTCCTGTGCTTATTAGCCATTTGGATATATTCTTTGGAGAGTGTCTGTTCAAGTCTTTTGCCAATTTTTGAATTGGTTTCTTTGTTGTTGTTGAGTTGTAAGAGTTCTTTATATATTCTGGATACTAATCCCATATCACATGTGTGATTTACAAATATTTTTCTCCCATTCTGTGGGTTGCCTTTTTACTCTGTTGATGGTATCCTTTGATACTCAAAAGTTTTTAGTTTTGATGGAATCCAATTTATTTTTTCTTTTGTTGCCTGTGCTTTCGGTGTCATATTGGTCAGGTCTGTTTTGATTGCACACAACAAATGCAACTAATTTGGGCAAGAACAGTGTTAGTGAATGTAAAGGAAAATTCAAAAGTAGACCTAGATCAGACATGGTTAGATTCAGCAATTACAGTGATGCCATCAGCAGTCTCTCTTTTTGTATCATTTCTCCTGATTTTCTACTGGCTTCCTACATTCTCATCCAAGTTCTTTCCAGAAGCACCAGGCTTCCATGGCCCTCATGGCTAATAATCCTGGGAGAGAAACTTTCACGCTGGTTCCACCCAAATCCTGGGGTAGACGCTAATTGGTTCCCCCTGAACCAGTCACTGGTAAGGGGTCTGGATGGATGCTCTGATTGATCAGCTCTGGCTCAGGTGTCCACCTTGAATGAACAAGATTACTGTGGAATGGAGGACAGGGCTCCCTATAGGCAGAGATGCTTGACAGGCAAACTCCTCCCCAGAAGGGGTCTAGGAATCTGATAGACAGCTGGGGTTGGGAGGCTGTGTTTGAAAGGACATGCCTCATCTCAGATTTCCCATGGGGGCTACTGGAAGTAGAGAGAATCCTTTTAGTTGGTTCCTGAAGACTTCCTGGAGGAGGCAATGTTTATGGAACCCTGTGATTAGTGAGCAGGTGAGCTTAAGCAAGCTGGTCCCAGGCAGGTTGAGCAGAGCAATGGAGGGGCTGGATCTCCCTGCCACCTGAGAACCTCCCTACCCCAGCCCTTACTGTAGGAGCTAAGAATATAGACTGCCTGGGTTCATAGCCCAGTAGCCATTCCTTCTACCTGTGCTACCTCAGGCAAGTCAGCTAACCTCTCTGTGCCTTGGTTTCTCCACTTGAGGTATAAAATGAAGATAATACCAGTCTAATCTCACAAGGTCATTATGAGGATTAAATGAAGTATTGTATAGCTGGCACCCAGTAAGGGTTCAGTGCTTGTATCATTATTATTATAAGTTGGAGCCTCTTTTCTGACCACATTTGCTGGTATACTGGCTGCTCCAGCTGTGTTCACCATCCTTCAGTGTGCCTCATCCAGCCTCTGCCCTTGCTGTTTTCTCTGCCTGAAATGACCTTTGCCTCTGTGCACACTTGGCCATTTCATTGCTACCTCCTCTACCGAGCCTTTCCGGCCTGCAGAACCATCGCTCCCTGTCTAGGCTCCCACAGGGCTCTGGAGCAGGATGTCTGCCTCAGACTGTGGGTCTTCAGGTACATGTCCCTTGTCTAGGCTGAGCTCCTGAGGGCAGGACCTGGGTCTCCTGTGCCATTGAGTTCCCAGCAGGAGCCTGCCAGCTGCAGTTTGGGGAGAGGGCAATCCAGGGGCAAAAACAGCACTGACTGGGCTGCAAAGGAGAGCACAGCTGGTCTCAGGAAGTGAAAGTAGCTCAGGGCCTAGTGGGTTGTGTGTGAGGGGCAGGCCTTAGTGCTGAGAACAGAGGGGTCGTCAGGGCCCCGGCTTGCCCTAAGCCATAAAATGCTTAGGCAGGGGAGTGAAGAAGTTAGATTTTTGCTGAGCAAGGACCTCTGTAACTGCAGAAAGGGGATGCATTGCCTGCATAGAAGACACAGAGCATGAAGTGGCTGCTGACTGGGTTGAGGCAGGGACCACAGGATGAGAGGAGGGGACAGTCTGACAGGTGTAAAGATGGAGAACGAACAGGGCTTGGTAATTAATTTGAAGTGGGGCCTCAGGTTTCCCATCGGGGAAATGCGATGAGCACTGACCACTTTAACCAGTTAGTAACCCCGTCTCTGTCGTGCAATCCCATACCCTCCCCACAGTCCATCCCCTCCCCTGGGTAGGGTCCAGGTCAAGTGCAAGGCCAGACGCTGAGGGGGCTTGGTCAAGTCTGCAAGCGCCAGGGACCAGAGCTGGGCGTCCTTACCAAGCCCGCCCTGGGAGAGCTTGTGGGGCTGAGGCACAGCTCGGCTGAGCTGTGCTGATGGGATCATTTGTCCCCTCAGGCAGGGTGGGGCCTGGGCTCCTCTGGCAAAGGAGGGACCAGCCCAGACCCTCAGTTCCTGGGAGCAGATGGTTCCTCCCTGTTTTGTCCTCCTCGGCCATGCCTTCCAGCCGCTGGAATGGAAGAGAAGCACCTTGGGAACGGTGCTGGGCACAAGGGCAGGCCCAGGGCCAGATGCTGGTGCCGCAGGCATTCCACCCTCACCAGCTGAGTGTCCTTAGGAATCATGAATCCAGTTGCGCAGCAGCAGGGCTGAGGCTAGGACCCAAGGATTCTGTCTCCCACACCTGACATCCATCCCAAGACCCAGAGAGCTGTGTTTATCTCGGGAGCCGGATGCCTCTCTTCTCTGGGCCTCAGTTTCCTCAGCTGCTAAATGGGTGTGAAGGAGAGGAGAGAACTCGGGAAGGCCCCCCTCCCCAGTCTGAGACGGGAGGGCCTACGCAGCCCAGGCAGTTGGAACAAGTCATCCTTCCAGACTCCTCTGAGTCTCCATCTACCAAAGCCACACCCTTGCTTCCCCTGGAGAGGAGGGTCAGACTAATGCAGCAGGCTTGGGAACAGGTTCAGGGGTAGAAGACCCCTGTAGACTCTACAAGGCTGTAGACCAGCCTTTCAGCTGCTCTGGGCCTTGGATTTTCATCTGTGTTCTGAGAACCTGACCCCTCCAATCTGTCTTTCTAGCATGATGGCCGTCAAGGCTGGTGGAGGGGTGTGCAGAGGAGGGGTGAGAGGCTGCTGTGAGCCAGGCATCCGAGGCCCCTGATTTGGCCTTACCACCAGCTGGCCCTGCAGCCTCCCTGTCCCAGCCACTTCAGGCTACTGTCTCTGACCTGAACTCTAACCACATCCAATCCATCCTCCATCCAGCAGCACAAGGAACCTCCTAAATCTCAACTCTGCTCACCCCTCTGCCCTGCTTTACAAACCATCGAGGGCTCCTTGGCTGACGCCTACCACGCAGAGGCCAAATTTGTAGCCTGGCATTTGGGTGAGGCCTGTTGGGACCTAGCTCTGTTGACCTCTCTGCCTCACCTCCTGCAAACACGAACACTTGCAGATACCCGTGCCCTCCTATCTCTAGCAGGTCTGTCTGTGGGGAACAACACCCTCCGCTTCTTTGTCCACAGTCCATCAAAGAATCACTTCCTCCAGGGAGCCTTCCTTGATAACCCAGGCAAGAATAGGGGCCTCCTTTGTCTTCCCAGAGACCCCCTCATCTGTCTTTCCCACCAGCTGAGGCTTTTCAAGGACGAGGTCCAAAGCCCAGTGAAGTCCCTGCACATTTTAAGGCTCCCTGCAAACGCATGGGAAATGAACGAATGAGTGAATAAGTGAGTGAGTGAGTGGGTAAATAAGCAAAGACTGAAAGTGAGGCCATTTCTAAGCTGGTCTGTGATAAAATTATGAGTGATAATAAAAGCCCCACTGAGTGAATACCTGCTTGCACCAGATTCTGGGCCGGGCGTTCTAGATCATTCCTGCATTTGAGCCCCAACAGTACTGTGAGATGGGTATGGTTATCTCTATTTTATAATTAAGGGCACTAAAGCTCAGAGAGCTAGAGTCACTGCTTATAAGCTGCAGAGCCAGGGTGGAAACCAGGTCTGCCAAGTACCGAGATCTGCAGAGGGAGCAGTGATGGGTGGCAGAGGGGTGCGGATGCCAGGAATGGACATTGGGCTCTCACTGACCTGGACCCCACCCAGGGGTAGGGGTAGGTTGCGGAGAGTGTATGGGACTGACTTGGAGAATTGGAATGAATGGGCTTGAAGGATTCTGGGTTTTCCAGGGAGCTCTGAGGAGAGACCCATTCGGGAGTGGATCCTCGTATTTTGTATGATCAGGAGTGATGCTGGGGGATAGCTGGGCGAGCTTTGTGCCTCCCACCCACACCTGCCCCATGACCGACAGCCCATCCTATTCTGTGATACAGACAATTGATGTTTTCTCAAACCAATATCATGAGCTGTGCAGAGGTATCAGTCCTCTCACCTACCCCCCTAGAATCACCCAGTTCCCACCTAAACAGATGTTCTGGAGGTGCCATGCCTATCCCGAGCTCCACCCCAAATTCTCAGCAGAGTCCAGGCCTTTTTCTGGAAGCCACAGAGGTGGCTCCCCTCCCCCAGTCCTGCACCAGCCTCAGCAGGGGCGACGTCAAACAGAAGTGGCTTGTTTTTCCCCAAAAGTCTATTGCATCAAGGTCACTTCTGAGATTGAGATTTGCTTATGATGGAGCTCAGACAGTCACAGGCTCCCAGCCTCACCTAGAAGGACAGGGTGCCCAACGCTCTCCCCTGAGCTGGGCCCAAAGACTCCCTGCTCTACCCTGCCCTCGGGTAGGGGTGTGAGAAATGGGGGCAAGGAGGGAGGAAGTAGAGGCAGAGCAGCAAGGACTCTTTCAGAAGCTTGATTGTGAGGGGAGGAAGAAGACACAGCTGGAGAGGCACAGGGTCAAGGAAGAGGTGCTGCTAAGGTGAGAGGTGAGGATGGAAAGTGTTGTGGGCTGAGGGGTGGAGCTGGCAGGGGGTGGGCATCCACACAGAACGAGGTGGCCTGAGGCATTGGAGGAATGAGGAGAGAGGGAAGCAGGCTTGGATTTATTTAGATGGCCAGGAAGTTGAAGGGGGGCCCCTCGGAAAGGCCTTCCTTTGCTCTGAAGTATGAGTTGAGGGCTATTGGGATTGAGGGTAGGCCTGACAAGAAAGATAGGGCAAAGTCTTGGACAAGAAGGGAGAGAGGCCGCTCTGGGACAGGTGAAAGTTTGGGAGCCCAGCCAAGTGGGGTGGCAACCAGTTTGTGGGGCCTCAGGGCCCTGGGCTGGGTCACATTCCTCCATCCACACTCAGCTCTGTAGTGCAGGGCTGAGCAGGCTGCTGGTACCAGGAATGAGGGATACAAATGGATGGGCTGTGTTCTCAGCAGTCGGGGGTCCTGGGGTGGAGGTCCAGGCTGGCAAAGGAAGGGAGAGGGGCCAAGAAGATGCTGGCCCAGGGTGCTGGAGGCCTCCAAATCAGAGGCCCTGGCGCAAAGGGAGTGATGGTGTGCAGGCTTGGAGGCTGGAGGCTCTTGGGGGCAAGCAGGGCCAGTGTAGGGGTTTGGGGAGATGGAGACCTTGGACAGGGCAGGAGGGAGAGGCAGGCAGTCCAGGCCCACCAGGCCATGTCCTGTTCACCCTTCTCAGCTGGGACTGCTCACAGCCTGAATCTCACACACACAGCCAGTAAGAGGCAGCCCCACAGGTCTCTATCGGCCCCTAATCTCCAATAAACACATGTTGCAAGTACTAACTGCAGCTTGCGATAAAACACAGCCTTGAGCCAAGTCCCCTATGCCCCCAGTCAGATTTCTGTCCCTGTATCTTCTCTGTTCTCGAGCTACCCCTAGAAATTCATCCATCCATCCATCCATCCATCCATCCATCCATCCATCCATCCATCTATCCATCCATCCATCCATCCAACAAATACTTTATAGAGTACCTACTATGTGTCAGGCACCATCCTAGGCATTGGGGTTGCAGTAGTGAAGAAAACATGAAAACCCCTGCCCTGGTGGAGTTTATGTTCTGGTGGGAGGAGGCAGACAATAAGCAAACAAATAAAATAATACATTTAAATATGGGACATGCTTCCCTGTCCAATAAACCATTGATGTCTCAAAAAAAAAAAGAAAGAAAGAAAAGAAAAAGATGGTACATGCTAAGGAGAAAAATACAGCAGAGGCGGAGGCGTGTGTGTGCTAGTGGGAGGTTGCAATTTTCACTAGAGTGGAGGGGGAGGGCCTCACCCTGAAGATGTTGTTTGAGTGACCACCTGAAGGGGATGAAGTCTGTCCTGTGTTTTTCATACACACTCCACACACAAAAACGTGCTCCGTGGCAGCACCCCCTGTGCCACCCGCTGACCCCTCCACGTGACACCCTGAGCCTGGCAGCTGCCCTGACTTTGATCTATTCCCCCCAGGCCACCTCTCAGATGCCCACAAAGTGCTGCTCCTCCCACACTGGGTTGGCCACACATGGGGGCCCCAGTGCCACATGGCTGACATCTGAAGGTGAGGGAAGAGGCCATGCCCCCCTCACAGCCCCCAGGTAGGGAATGAGACAGGACGGAGGAAAAGGGCTCTGTCCTCAGGTTTGGAAATGGTTATGGCCTCCTGGCCTCATGCCTGGTTTCTGGGCTCCACTCCTAGGTTCCCTGGGCCTGGACGTGACTGGACTTGCTCATGGGAATGAAGACCAGCTGATGAATGGGACAGTCTCTGCAGGATGTCCTAGGGGGTTGAGGGCAGCCAAGTTCTGGGGCCCCAGAGGCAGGTTGGACTACAGAACAGAAGCAGTGATGGGGCAGCTCTCAGGGCTTGCTATGGCAAAGCATATGTCTCACTGAGCTTTCTCAAGGTGGAATTCAGTGGCCTGGGAGAGAAGGGGTGAGCTCCCTGTCATGGGACATACGTGAGCAGGGGCCAGACAAGCCTATCGAAGAGGCTTCAGGGAGCCTCCCTTCTCTGAGGGGTTGTGGAGAGCTCTGGGTCAGATGCTCTTAGGGCCTCTCTGGCCTGAGGATCCAGATCTCAGAGCCTTGTCATTGTCCCGGGGCTCTGGGGTCCAGTTGAGTCTCTTGTGTCTGCCAGGTGGGCTCAGCTACCAGAGATGGTCAGAGCAGGGTGAAGGCAGAGGGCTGCCTTCTGTGGGCAGTGAGGGGTCTTCTGAGATTTTCTCTGCACCTAAACCTTGCCTGTGAGAGCTGTGGACATGGTTGCCTACCTTTGGGGCTTCAGTGTCTGTCTGTGAAATGGGTAGGACCGTGATCCACAGTGAACACTCAGGCAGTGTTGGTGGCCTGCCCTTCCTGAGGGTCAGGGGCTGGGGGACACAAGAAGTCTCAGAGGTGCTATTCCTGTGGCCGTGACCTTCATTCCCCCTGACGCGTATTCTATGTCATCAGCCAAGCCAAAAATTTGCTTTGCTTTATTTTGTTTTATTTTGCCAGGCAGCACCGAGGACAGAGCCCTGAGGCTCATCTGTACAGACGGGGTCCACTCATTCAACATTTCCCAGTGTCTCTTGGGAGCTGGAGCCTGTGCTGGTCTCTGGGACCACAAAGGGAAAGCAGACCTTGTCCCAAATTCCTGACAAAGAGAAGGGAGGGAGTGTGGCTGACATCGCCCCTTGGGCTGTTCTTTTCTGCCCTGACGCCCAGTCCCCATTCCTTTGTCCTGTCTCAGGACACTGTGTTCCCGAGACACAGGGTGGCATGGTGGATTTACTGTGTACTTTGGGGAAGCTCCTGATCTCTCTGGCCTCAGTTTTCCTGTAGGGAAATGTCATCTCTCTTCCTGAGCATGAACTTTATCATTATTCAGAGCCGTGTCTTAGTCCTGGCTCACCACTGACTCACTGTGTCGCCTTGGGCAAGACACCAGCCTTCTCGAAGCCCATTTCCTTGTCTGTAACACGGCGATAAACAGGCCACCACACAGGGCTAGGAGTGAAAGAGATCCTGCCGCAAAAGCACTTAGCTCAGTGGATGGCACTGGCTGGGTAGCCAAGGAACTGTAGCAGTGAAGTTGTTCAGAAAAATGAGGCTTGTGGAGGTGAAATGACTGCCCCAGGATCACACAGCAAGTGGGTGATGGATCTAGGACTAGACCCTGGATTTCTAGCTTTCTAGTTTCCTTCTCAGGAGCTACTGGGATGACACAGTGGTTACCCTGGAAGCTGATGGAAGAGGGGCTCTCCCCATGGAAAGTGAATTGGGGAGCTTCCCTGGCTGCCCCATGGAAACCAGGCTTGACCTGACAGTCCCTCAGTCCCTACCTGCTCCTCTGCTGGTGACCTCCAGGTCCATTGCCAGATCCAGCCTCCACTGCATGGATATTGGGGTTCTGAGGCCAAAGCTGTAAAGATGGGCTGTTGAAAGCGGAAAGGGGAGGAATGGGGGCACAGGACTATAGGCAGGACTCCTGATTTCAAGTGACAAACCTAGGCCAAACAGATTGAGGCAAAAAGGGAATTTGTTAGCTCATGCCTTCAAAAAGTCCAGTGAAAGGTAAAGCTTCAGGTACAGCCGGAAGCAGGTGCTCAATGGTGTTCTCAGGAACCTGCGTGTTCCCACCTCTCAACTCTGCCATCCCTTGGCTTTATTTTGGACAGTCTCCTCCCTGGTGGTAGTATCTTCAGTTCGTAGGACAGTTAGCCTGGCTGCAGCAGCTCCAGACTTACGTCCTACCAGCTTTGCAAACTCAGTGGGAAACCTGTCTCCTTCCCAGTGTTCCAACAAAAGCTCCAGAATTTGAGGCACCCAGTGAAGGTTGCCCATCCACCCCTGAGCTAGTTACAGGGCTTGAGGAGCCCACTCTTGTCTCATTGGCAGACCTAGGTCACCACAGGCCTACCTCTCCCAGATCCTCAAGACTCCAGGAGAGGAACTTCCCTGGTGGTCAGGTGGTTAAGACTCCGTGCTTCCACTGCAGGGGGAGAAGGTTCGACCCCTGGTCAGGTCAGGGAACTAAGATCCCATATGCCATGCAGCATGGCCAAAAAGTTAAAAAAAAAAAAAAAGACTCCAGGAGAGGAAGGAAGGGAGGCCATTATCATGAAGGGGGTCTGGGAATTGGGTGGGAGAAATGACAGAGGAACAATGATGGCCTGCAGGACAGGACAGAGAACTGGACCCAGGCCATCTCTTCCCCAGCGGACTGGAGCCTGGTTATCTGGGAGGATGGGCGGGTTTTGAAGGCACCAATGGAGGCTGTCAGCCAACTGTACTCCTTGCAACTAAACAGCAGGGTCTTTCTTGAAGGGGGATCCAAATGGCACACCTCCATGGGGAGATTTAAAAAATGGGACAGCCTGGGGCTCCAGGCAAGGAACCCTCTCACACTAGCTCCAGGGAAGGGGGTTTATTGAAAGGTCCTGGGATCTCCCAGGACCCTGGGTGGGAGCTGCTACAGCCCCATGGGCATGGACTTGGAAAGCTGGCCATTATGGACTCTCCTGCTGACAGGGGCTGCCCTGTCACAGCTGTTCTCTGGGACCCTGTGCTCTGTCCCACAGTTCCTCACCCCGAGGCTGACCTGTGACTTCTCAGCCCTGGGCCCACCAAGTCACCGTGATCTCAGACCTCCTTATACACATGCCTAAGAGAGAACCTCTTGCTAACTTTGCCAGGCCTCAGCTTCCTCATCTGCAAAGTGGGAATTGTAACTGTGAAGAGTAAATGAGATATGGCATGTGAAGTATATTTTTTTAATAAATTTATTTATTTTTTATTTTTATTTTTGGCTGCACTGGGTCTTTGTCACTGTGCGCGGGCTTTCTCTAGTTGCAGCAAGTGGGGGCTGCTCTTCATTGTGGTGCGTGGGCTTCTCATTGTGGTTGCTTCTCTTGTTGCAGAGCATGGGCTCTAGGCATGTGGGCTTCAGTAGTTGTGGCACGTGGACTTAGTAGTTGTGGCCTGCGGGCTCTAGAGCGCAGGCTCAGTTGTTGTGGTGCACGGGCTTAGTTGCTCCGCAGCATGTGGGATCTTCCCGGACCAGGGCTCAAACCCGTGTCCCCTGCATTGGCAGGTGGATGCTTAACCACTGCGCCACCAGGGAAGTCCCCATATGAAGTATTTTTGCACAGTAAAAACATCTGTCCAGATTGTGATGGGGATTACATGAGCTCACGGATGGGCAACTGGGGCCTGTGCATAGTAGAGCCGCAGGAGATGCAAGTTTCCTCTTTGCTCAACCTGTGGAGGCCAGAGAAAAACTGGCAGATTCGACCCCTGGTCAGGTCGGGGAACTAAGATCCCATATGCCATGCAGCATGGCCAAAAAGTTTTAAAAAAAAGGGAGTGATGGCGTGCAGGCTTGGAGGCTGGGGGCTCTGCAGCCTCAACCCCCAAATTCCCCAAGTCTGCAGCTTCCCCTTCCTTGTACTCAAAATGACTGTTTCAGTTCCAGCTTGAACTTCTTCCTGTTGAGCAGGAGGCAAGAAGGGGAAGTGGAAAAAGAAAAGAGAAATCAAGTCTCCCTGTGCCCTCCTACTGCCAAGTTTGCCTGCTTTAGTGGACAGCCTGACACCACAGGTGAGACCGAAACTCCTCCAGGAGTTCCCTGGGTGCCTCCCTGGGGCACCCTGTTCCCTGGGTGCCTGGGAGGCACTGGTCTCAGGAATCTAGCCATTTCTCTGGTGGCACCTCAGGCACCGAGAGGGTAGGTGGCTCACCCTGGGTCACACAGCAAGTCGGTGATGCATCCCGGCCTGTCTGACTCCTCAGAGGAAGGAAGCCTGGTCGTGGTCTCTGTCATCCTGTGCCCTTGCTGCTAAGCTTAGAAGCAAGGGGCAGACAAGGGGGTTTCCAGGTCTTGTTACCCAGAAGGCAGTCAGGCCAAGGTTAGGAGGTCTCTTCCCACGTCCAGCCTGGTCTGAGTTGGTTCCTGGCCAGCTGGCAGGCGATGGCTCAGACTTCCAGCTGCTGCCTCTGGTAGTCAGGCCTCTTCATCCCTTCCAGATAAGAGGGCCTTGGGGCGGGGTTTGGGATGGAGTGAGGCTGCCAAGTCATCTAAAGGGGTATCCTGAGACCACAGGATCCAAGCAGCCCAAGGAGCTTCAACCCCTATCCGTTCTTCCTTATGTCTAAACTTAATTGCTTCTGCTATAGGCAGAAACAAACCCTATGCGCTGTTGCCTGAATTGAAAAAAGGAAATGGCAGAGGTGGGGTGAGGGATTTCAGTGTTTCCGCTGAAGGTGTGCCTGGAGTGGAGATGGACGGTGAAAGCTTGGTGTCAGGGAGACACTCCCCAGGCCTCTCCCTCAGCCAGATAGGGCTCAGCACTGGCGCTACGCCCTGCCCATGTCCCCAGTGGCTCCTGAGAGCCCAGGTGAGGGATCTGAGAACAAGGCTTGAGCTTATCCAGGCATAAATGGGAGAAAGGCTAGGGAGTGGGTCAGGAGGAACTGAGGTGGGGAACCCATCCCTGAGGTTGCTCAGTGCCAGCCACAGAGGGGAGGACCCTGCGGTCTGGAGACCTGCCCTAAGCATGGATTTGGGGGCAACAATGGGGAAGGTGGCTGTAGAGTGAGGAGGACCTTGTTCAAATACCACCAGTCTCGCACACCTTGGGAAACTCACTAGCCTTCCTTCCTCGATAAAATGGAGAGAATAATCTCAACCACTACCAGCCCAGAACTGCAGATAAAACATCCGGCACAGGGAAGGTACTTAAGTGAATGACACCTGGCGCTGAGGACTCGGAAATCAGTGCAGGCTGGGGTGGACTGAGGGAGCCCAAAGTGGGGCCTGGAATTGATTCATTCAGTTAACAAATGTCTGGGAATTCCCTGGTTGTCTAGTGGTTAGGACTCTGCACTTTCACTGCCTAAGGGCCCCAGTTCAATCCCTGATCCTGCAAGCCGCGCGGTGCGGCAAAAAACAAAAAACAAAAGCCCATTTATTGAGTATTTATTGTGTACCAGGGCCGCTCACATACATGGTTTCAGTTAATTCTTACAACAGCCTATGTAGTAGGGTACCAATGATCACTCTCATTTTACAGATTAGAAAACTACAAGGAAGGATAAGTGAGATTATTTAGAGAAGGTGAGTGAGAGCATCCCAGGCAGAGGAAACAGCAATGTGATAGGTCCAAGGGCTGGAAAGCCTGGTGGGGAAGGCTGAGGCTAGGCTGGGAGCCCTGGCAGGCTTGGGAGCAAAGCAGTGGCACCTGGGCTCTGCTTGAGGTTTTATGACAGGCCACCCCCGTCAGGCTTCCCATCTTGTCCCCTCTTCGCACAACTCATCCCATGCTCTGGCTGCAATATTTATTCTTCATTTCTCGCACAGGGTAGACTCGTTCCCTACCTCTGTGCCTCCTGCCTGCGATGCCCTCTTCATTCTTTTTATGTGTCCAAGTCACCCCAGCCCTGTAAAGCCCAGCAGCAGACATGCCTTCTCCAGGAGCCCTTCCAGGTGTACCCATGACCCCTAAGACCTGAGCTCTCCCTTCAGGGCCCCATCCAGATGGCAGGAACTGAGACCCAAGCCCTACGCTGGGGCTGACCTCTTCAGCAAGTCCTCGGACCTGCTCCCATTCTTGGGACAGACACCCCGGTGGGGGTGACCACAGGAGGTTGTCCTGGGAACCCAGCAGAGAACTGGCGGCTGGGATGAAGGCCAGGCCTCCTTGCCCTCCTGAGCCCTAGCACAGCGCAAATCAGACCAGGAGGTCCGCACTCTGAGCAGGCACAAGCGACCTCCTAGCACAGACTTGAATAAGCAGTAGGTGACCAATCCATGCACAACTGACCAAGTGCTTACCAGCAGTGCAAACCTGAATTTTCTCAGTTTGTTCCAAACTTTTGGCCCCACCTCGGTTCCTCAATCCCCTTGCCTGTAAAATGGGTTTGGGGGTGAGATCGGTGCTTATACCTTACAAGGTAAAAAGAGTCCTCCCTCCCTTTGGCAGGTCACCCTCACAACATACTGGTGGCCAGTATGACCACATTGTACTGAGGGGGGTCAGAGAGGGGGAGGGGCTTGTCCAGAGTCACAAAGTGAGTAGGTACCAAGGTAGAACAAGAACCTGGGCCTCGAACTCCCTGGGCAGTGACCTTTTCCTGTACCATTCTGTCCCTATTTGCCTCAGCTACTCCAAATGAAAGCCCACCTCCTCCAGGTCAGCCCCTGAGTACTCTCTCCACCACTGGAGCTGCCCCCCTTGGGACAGCAAGGAGCCACATCTCCTCCTCTGGTTGTCCTAACAGCTCTGAGTCCTGGTGCGGTGGTGCGGAGGGGCCTGGGAGGGGCTTGGCACAGGCAGGGAGAATGCACCCAGGTGAGTTCTCAGGCATCAGCTCTATCCCCACAACCCACGCCCCTCACTCCCAGGGAGCTCTGGGCCTGCAGTGTCCAAGGAAACAGTGACTGCTAAGTGGGGAAATGTGGGAAGATCACGCTTGTGGAAAAAAGGAGAGAGGGAAGGAGGGAGGGAGAAGGTGGCTGAATAAGTGAGTGCATAAGTGGATTGTCACAGAGAAGAATGGACAGGTCGGTGAATGAGCTACTGAGTGGATGAAGAAAGGAGGGATGGATGGAGGAGTGACTAGGAAAACGGCTCTGGGTATTATAGCTAAAGAGAGACCAACAGTTCTTTAATCACCAAACTACCCATCTGATAGATGGATAGACTGAGAGAGGGCTGAGGAGAAAGGAAGCTGCTGGGTCTGTGGGGCTGGCCTCAGAGCAGCAGCCTCTGGTCCTCCCCCACCTCTGTCTGCCTCTTCATCACCCGCTTTCGTCTGCTGGGGTGGGGATGTTTCCAGGAAGAAGATCTTTTCTCTGCCTCCTCGCTCCTTAGATTCAGTTTCCGCTAGGCATTGGTGTTGAGGGTGATGCGGCGGGGGGAGGCCCCCGCAGGGGCTATTTCAATCGGAGACAGCCCTGCCAGGAAACAGAGGAAGCTGCCCTGTCGGAGGTGTTACAGCCTGGGCTCAGGGCATGTCTGGCCTCCCCTTGACCCAACACACTTGGGGCCGCTAAGGCGCTTCAGGGACAGGAGGCTGCATGTAAGTGTTGGCACATCTCGGGGGCCGTGGGCCAGGGTGGGTGGGGGAGGCGGGCAGGCAGGCTGGGTCCAGCGCTGACCTAAAGGAGGTCCACAGGTTTGGGAGGTGGGCAGAGAGGAAGGGACTCCACCCAACTGGGGGATCAGAAAAGACAGAAGTAAGATTAGATCTGGAGCTTGATGGACACTTAGGGTTTTGACAAACAGAGATGGGTTAAATGGCATTTTGTGTGACGGGAACAGCAAAAATGGGGAAACCCGAGAGGAAGTCTGGATCTCTGGCCATGAATGGCCGTGTGTCTTGAGAACAGTGTGGCAAGAGAGGAAGGGGCAGATTGAAGTACGTCATCTGGGGTACTTCAGATGAGGCTGGAGGGCTCGGCAGGGAGCTTGACTGTCAGGACAAGAGTTTGAGCCTTTCTTCAAAGGGCAGAGGGATACAGGGAAGGATGTAGTCAGAGCCACCAGCTAGAAAGCCCTCCACCGCAGGCAGAGCAGCTGGAGCCCAGGAAGAGGCTGGGGTCTGAGCTGGTCCAGGGCACAGGGCCCAAGAGTGAGTGACAGGTGTGAGAACTCGAAGGAGTGTCAGCTGCTGCCCGGAGGCAGGGACGACACGAGCCCTCCCTGGGACCAGCTCTTGCCGGGAAGTGGGAGAACAGCTCACCACTCCTAGGTCCTCAGAAGGCGAGTGGATCGGGAAGCCAGTGTGACCTTTCCTGGAGCAGACCTGAAGGCTTGCCTGGATCCCCTAGAGCAGCCCCTGCCTCCTTCCGGGAGGGCCCCTCTCGCCAGGGAGCGCGAGGCAGAAAACACCTGGAAACTGCAGTCGCCTGAGGCAGAGGACTCTCTCTCGGGGTGGTGTCCAAGGGCGACAGACCTCCCCAAAGAGGGGGGGGGGCGCGCAGCACAATTCCTTCCACCTGCTCTCCATCCTCACCATAACCTTCTGTCCTAGCACGCTGCTCTCCTCTCAGGCCCTGCCTGCGCCCTCTTCCTCCTCACCTGGGCACCCCCCAACCCGGGGGCCTCACACCCCTCTCCATCCATGGAAATCTTCCTCAACCACCAGGGACTTGCTCCATCTTTCATCCTCCTCTGAAAAGTTTCTTCCATCCCGTGGCTCACACTGGTCTCCCCGCTCAGACTAGCATCTGTATGTGTATATGAATGTGTGTATGTGTGTGCATATATCTGTATATGTATCTATCTACATCTACATCTGTACACTATGCCACATGCAATGAGCAAGTAGCGAGTACCCATTAAATGTTTGGCGTGTGAAAACAAAGAGTGAATGCATGAATGAAAGAATGGCTGGAACAAACAAATGAAGAGATGAATGAACTTTCTCTTGCCTGTACTGATCTTGGCTTCTTGGTGACAATGGGGGGGACTGCTGTGCCTCCTCCTCTGGCCTCTACCTCATGCTTAACTGCTTAGCTGGGTGCCCAGCACTCCTGCACATGGACAGGAAGAATCTTTGATAATTAAAGTGTTGTAGCATGTGGGTTACAGACTAGAAATTCCAAACATCATCATTTTGCAGTTGCCCCGAATCTGGGTAAACTATTTTCATCAAAATCAAATTTTAAGTTGGGAGAAATTAGTTTGAGGAGTTATGTTTTGCTCTAATTAACTTCTAAAAATCTCATAACTTTATTTAGCAGGTATATTCACGTTAAGAATAGCTCACCTTGCACCAGGGGGTAAGGGGTGCGGGAGGAATAAATTGGGAGATTGGGATTGACATATACACACTACTACATGTAAAATAGATAACTAATAAGAACCTACTGTATAGCACAGGGAACTCTACTCAGTACTCTGTAATGGCCTATATGGGAATAGAATCTAAAAAAAGAGTGGATATATGTATATGTACAACTGATTCGCTTTGCTGTACCCCTGAAACTAACACAACATTGTAAATCAACTATACTCCAATTTAAAAAAAGAAAAAACGAATAGCTCACCTTACCTGTGCTAGGCACTGATCCTCACAACAACCCTATGAGGCAGGTACTATATTATCCCCTTTTATAGGTGTGGAAGCCGAGCATAGGGGTTCGGTAACGGGCCTAAGGCCGCTAAGCTTACGTGGGATTTGAACATGGGCATCTGGACCAGAGCCCTTATACGCAGCTTCAACCCTCTGTCACCTTCTGAGTGCATTTGCAGGACTTCATGTTTTTTTCTGGGCCTCAGTTTTTCCCATCTGTAAAATAGGGAGAGGGGGTGATTTGACTCACTATCCCAAAGGCTTCCAGGACCATTGGATTTAAGTTGTGAATTCTCTCTGGACACCAGTAAATATGGAAATGCCAGTTGGGAGGTGAGTATCAATAAGTCAGACTGATCCCACCAGGGAAACTCTTGAGGCATTTGTGCTGCTGGCTCCCCCAAAACCTAGCTTGAAGGGATGAGTGGACAGATAAGGTGTAGGATACAATGGCATGGCATGGCATTTATTAAGCACCTACTGAATATCAGGTCTATGACAGTTTTACTGATAAGGACACAGGCCCAGAAAAGGCAAGCAACCTCCCCTTTGTAGAACAGCATAGAAGTAGGGGAGCCAGCATTTGAACCTGGCCTGCCTAGCTCTGAAGCTAGATTTATAACCTCTATACTTCATGTCCATGGGTCACACTAAGTTGCCTCCTCTTAGTCAGTTGGGTTCTGGTTCTGGCTCTGCTTCTAACTCACTAAGATTGAGCGGTCAGTGCCCCTCACTCTGCCTGGATTTCCCTCTCTGTAAAGTAGCTGTGGAGTTGGTTGGTCCCTCAGCCATTTGCCTTCGGGGGAAGCGGTTTTCACTCTTGCCACCAGGGGGCGCTGTGGCCCTAGTGGCTCAGCCAGACACGCCTTTGTAGCCAAAAGTCCCGTGGAAGGATTTAGGGAACTCCTAAATCACCTCCTTCCCCCATTCTACAGATAGGAAGACTGCAGCCAAAAGAACGACCATGGCTTTGGAAGGTGGAGTCCAGGCTGAGGAGGTGGGCACTGTCCTTAGCTCAGAAGTGTGGACATTCTACTCATGCTGATTAATTAATTACCAGGGCCTTCCCTGCCCTGGGCCCCAATTTTGGGCTCTCAGACACAGAGAGGCACCAGACCTGGCACTTCTCCTCAGGAGCTTCGCAGTCTGTGGGGAAGAGATAGACAAGCAGGCCCACCATGACCACAATCTCCAAACTCCAGGGAGCCCAGGGAAGCCCTGCATAGCATGATTTAGTGCCTCTAACCTTATGGCATCCTGACATATGACATATAACCTTATGACATCCTGAGGTGGGTACATCAATCCCCCATTTTTCAGATGGGAAAACTGAGACTCAGATAAGGTACATCATATCACTCGCTCAAGTTCACACAGCTAGTAAGTAGCAGAGTTGGGATTCAAACCAAAGTCTGTAAATCTTCACTTACAGAGGAGACATTTGACTAGGGTTTTGAAGGATGAATAGAAGTTCACCAAGAATGTTGGTAGGAAGTGAATATTACAGCAAGAAAGTGGATTGGATTTCTCCCAAGCTTGAGCTTTATCGTATTCCAGGTTTCCTTAAAGTGAGGGCTGTGGAGGGCTTCCGTGGGGTGGTGAGTATCAGAGATGGTTCAGGTGGGGAGATCAAGGCCCAGAGAGGGACAGGGGCCTACTGGGTGGTCAATGAGTGTGGCCACTGACAGATTGTATGTTGCTTCCCCAGCATCTCTGAATGTAGGAAGTCCAGTTGAACAGCCATGGAATGGGACAATGACACAGGCCAGGCCCTGGGCTTGCCGCCCACCACCTGCGTCTACCAAGAGAACTTCAAGCGGTTACTGCTGCCGCCTGTGTACTCGGTGGTGCTGGCAGCCGGCCTGCCACTGAACGCCTGCGTCATTGCCCAGATTTGCACATCCCGCCGGGCCCTGACCCGCACGGCCGTGTACACCCTGAACTTGGCCCTGGCGGACCTGCTGTATGCCTGCTCCCTGCCCCTGCTCATCTACAACTATGCCCAAGGTGACCACTGGCCCTTCGGAGACCTCACCTGCCGCCTGGTCCGCTTCCTCTTCTACGCCAACCTACACGGCAGCATCCTCTTTCTTACCTGCATCAGCTTCCAGCGTTACCTAGGCATCTGCCACCCTCTGGCCCCCTGGCACAAGCGTGGGGGCCGCCGGGCTGCCTGGCTAGTGTGTGGGGCTGTATGGCTGGCCGTGACGACCCAGTGCCTGCCCACAGCCCTCTTTGCTGCCACAGGCATCCAGCGTAACCGCACAGTCTGCTATGACCTGAGCCCACCTGCCCTGGCCACCCACTACATGCCCTATGGCATGGCCCTCACAGTCATCGGCTTCCTGCTGCCCTTTGTTGCCCTGCTGGCCTGCTACTGCTGCCTGGCCCGTCGTCTGTGCCGCCAGGACGGCCCAGCAGGGCCTGTGGCCCGGGAGCGGCGCAGCAAGGCAGCCCGCATGGCTGTTGTGGTGGCAGCTGCCTTTGCCATCAGCTTCCTGCCTTTCCACATCACCAAGACAGCCTACCTGGCGGTGCGCTCTACGCCTGGCCTCCCCTGCCCTGTGCTGGAGGCCTTCGCGGCCGCCTACAAGGGCACACGGCCCTTCGCCAGTGCCAACAGCGTGCTGGACCCCATCCTCTTCTACTTTACCCAGAAGAAGTTCCGCCGGCGGCCACATGAGCTGCTACAGAAACTCACAGCCAAGTGGCAGCGACAGGGTTGCTGAGTCCACTGGGGCAGGACATGTGGAGTCTGGGCAACCATTGTGTTTGCCACTGTGGCTGGGGCATCAAAAGCTCCACCAGCCCCAAACCATGCAGAGAATTAGAGCTTAGCTCAGCTGGGCATAGAGTGAGACCCCCCCCCGACCCCAAAACTTCACCAGCAACTATTTATTAAGCCCTTTTTCTGAACCAGGCCCTGTGGGTACAGAGAGAGACAAGCCTGGGCCTGGTTCTCCAGAAGGTCTCAAGAAGCCATGGAGAGTTGGGGAGAGAGTTAAGCTGCTCACAAAAATATAGTACGGCATGTACTGTAACCAGAGTATGCTGCATACTTTGGCGTCACCAATAAAGGGAGTAAGAGAAGATGGGAGGGGTAAGTGAGAGCTTCTGGGAAGGGCCATTTGAGCTGGGTTTTGAGGGATGAATATGAGATCTCTGGGGGATGTACTGTGTTCCATTCATTCATTTGGTCCTCTCTGCTCCTTGTCCTCATCTCCACACACTCCCGCCCCACCCCCACTCACTACTCCTCCATTCCTTATTCCCTCCTCCCAGATCTCAGTTTTCCTCCTGTGGAACAATGTGGCCAGCCCATGGCTGCTAGTATGCCACACAGACCCAGTACTGGCAGAACCAGCCATGGCAAAGGGAGCCTTCCACCTTAGAAGGTTAGAGCGGAGAGAGGAAAGGGCAGAGGGACAAGGCAGGGAGGGGAAGGACTGTACAACTTCTTCAGCATTTTTCTTTTAGCCCTGCCTAATCTCCAAGGCTCTTCAGCCAAGGAGGGCTCTGCAGGAGTTAAACTCCACAGTAATGTTGAGGTGTGCTTGCAGCTGGTAGAGGAAGGGGGAAAACCAGGCCCCGGCCCATCTTGGGAATCCATTGAAAGTGTCCTTGCTGGAGAGGCTGACAATTTGGACAGAAGGCAGTTTGATTCTTTGGGTCACAGCGAGGTAGATGTGTGGGGACATCAGAAGACAGACTAGTTCTTAGTCCCCATATAGTGCAATGCTGTGCCAAGCAGTCCAGGTGTTACCCATCTTGCATCTGAGACCAGGCTCTTCAGCTGCCTGTCACGGGGGAGTAAGAGATGGGGGAGCAGAAGGCAGAGGGCCTCCGCCAACAGCCCAGGCTGAGCGCGGCAGCCAGTCCCAGATGACTGTCCCAGCAGGATGCCAAGAACTGCGACCCCTTGGTTACTTTTCCAAGAGTGGAAATTGTGGGCCGCAGGTAAATTCCATTCCCAGCTTCCCTTGCAAGGCAGAATAGCATAAAGGGTTCAGACCCCAGAACCAGTTCACCTGGGTGTGTATCCTGGGTCTATCATTTCTAGCTGTGTTACTCTGGGGAAGTTATTTAACCTCTTCATACCTTAACTTCCATAACTGTAAAGTGGGAGTAATAATGGTACCTATTTTGTAAAGTTGTTGTGAGGATTAAATTAACTAATATGTGCAAAGCACTTAGAACAACGCCTGGAACATAGTAGGCATGCAATGAATGTTACTGTTATAATGGTTTCGCCTTTTGCTCACACAAGTTCCTCTAGGGTCTGTCTCTAGGAATAGGCATAGGAGGTTTCTAAACAAGGAGCTTTAAGCAGGGGAGATTGCAAGGGTTTTTCTTCCTCCTTTAGCTAGGAGGCAGCTAGTCTTTTAAGAAAAAAAAATTCAGCACACTTTTTGAGAATAAGAGCCATAATCCATGAGCCCCATCTGTTCCTATAAGAAGGAAAAAAATCATTTATTACATGCCAGGACCAGGGAGGGATTCCAAGCACCATTTGAGGGGCTTGAATTCCTCCTTCCCTTTCCCCTCCTTTTGTTCTTTTCCTCTTCCTCACCGCCCTTCTCCCTTCTCACTTTAACCCAGAGCACTCTCAGTGATGGAGGGGCAGGGCAGGGGTGGGGGGCTTACTCTGGGAAGGTCTGCTTGCTGGCATGGGGACAGAGACGACACAGACAGGGGTGGAGTGCAGTGAGGGGCAGGAGAAACCAAAGGGGTTGCGGAAGACTTCCTGGGGGAAGAAGCAGTGCAGCTGGGTCTTAAAGGATAGATGTAATTACACTGAAGGAAAAAGGGTAAGGGTGTTCCCTGGTGCAGGGAACAGCACAAACAAAGGCATGGAGGCTGCTGGAGGAAGGATAGGCGGGGCTGTGGCCTGATATAAAGCTGGAGGGTTAGCAGGGCTAGAGAGGAAAAGGCTGCCGGCCAGGAAAGCACTGGGGAGCCAGAAGGACAGTAGTGGCCATAGGCCGGGCTCTGTGCATTCTGGGAACCATGCAACGTGTGGTATACTCATTTTCTCATTTAATCCTTATAATACCTTATAATGGGGAAGCTGAGACCCGGATGTGGGAACTGACTTACCAAGGTCACACAGCCTTTCTCTAACCCAGATACTAGATCCTCCCCTGCTTCACCCTCCCTTCGCTCCCCTTTCCTTTCTTCACCTGACTTCCAAGTGCCCACCTGCCCCACCCAGTCCTAGTAACTGGGGACCCCTAGGAAGTTGTGCCAACCACAATGTCAATTCTCTTTTAGTTAGGCACAGTCTCCTAGGATGAAAACTTCATTTCCTAGCCTCTCTTGCAGCTAGGTATGGCCAGATAAATTACTCCTGGTCCATGGATATAAGCCAAATGCCTTAAGGCAGTTTAATATGGGAGGAGGGAATGTCTTTAAGAGACAGGTGGTGTCTGGCCTCCCTTCCCTTCTTGTTGCTTACATTGTGACATCACAGCTGGAGCACCATCTTGGAACATGAAAAGCAGCTTGCGTTTCTGACCATTCCAGTTTGGGGTCACCTAAATCCAGACTTTTGCATGAGAGAGAAATAAATGTCTACCTTTTTTAAGCCACCAGTTTTTGAGGCCTTTGTTACCCACAGCCAGAACTAATCCCTTTACTCAGTATGCCTACTGAGATGGTGGACCTCGGTGGAGGCCAGGCAGTGTCATGGACTGGAAGGGGGACAAGGTCCAGCCTGGTGTGGAGGGCTGAGGCCTCCACCTAAGTAGGAGCTAGGAGTCAACAGGGTCTGGAGACACCAGGAAGGCTTCTTAGAAGAGTGGCAAAGCCTGGGGAGTGCTCATCCCACTTTTGGCTTGAAGCTGATGGAGTGGTTGGGCTTCCTGAGGAAGAGAGTAAGAAGAGAGGGCCTGGATAGAGTCCTGGGAACTCTAGCATCAGGGCGCTGGGAAGGAGGAGGAGCCGGAGAGGTAGAGGGTCAAAGCCTGGGGTTTTGGAATGATGGTGGCATGATGGCGCAGTGGAGGTAGGTGAGTCAAGGAGCAGCTGGAGGGGAGGAAGTGGAGATGCTGGGTGGGGAAGAAGAGAGAGAGGAAGATTCCAAAGGAGGCCAGGCCCAGGGAAGGAGCTTCCAAGACAGGAAACCCGTGAGTGTTGGCTGCTGGAAGTTGATGACAGGGAGTCAGAGGGGCAGGGCCAAGATGGGGGAGCCAGAGAGTCAGGAACCAGGGTTTGTCTCAGGAGACTTCCATGCCAAGCAGGAAAAGCCCAGGGTCACTGGATCTGTCCTAGCGAGGATGCTGCTGGCTCCTCCCTCCAGCTCAGACCCAGCCCAACCCTCAGAATCCAAGGGCTGGGGGTGCAGACAAGGAAACAGTTCATCCAGCAAACAACATTTATTGAGCACCTACTGTATGCCAAGCATCATGCTGAGCATTGGGTCCCTGCCCTCAGTGAGCTCTAGTCTGATGGAGGATGGCAATAATGAAATAAACACATACATATCTGGATCATTACAACCAGGCAGGAGAGCTCAGAAGAACATAAAGAGGGCCAGGGGACAAGGAAGGTGTCACTAAGGAGATAAAAAGCTCCTGGAATGGTCAGGGACCAATAGAGGCTGAGGACCAGGGGAGCCTTGACCCAGCTTGAGGTGAAGAGAAGGTTTCTTAGCTGAGGACTTTGGGCCTCAGTGCAGAAGGGCTGTTTCTGACTCTGACTTTGAACAAGCCCCCTTCACTTCTCTGAGCCTCTGTTTCCTTACTTGTAAAATAACGTTAATACTACCAGCCCTCCCTATGCCCCCAGAGGTATGGAGTGTGGAAAAGTTAGGGCATAATTTTCATAAAGTACAAAAGAGTATTATAACCCAAGAGAAGAATGGGCAGGAGACACAAACAGGCACTTCACTGAAAAGGAAACACATCATCAAAAAACATAGAAGAGGTATTCGACCCCAGCTTGACAATGCCTCTCCAACGTTGAACAACAGCATAGCTGTTGCTCCAGCACTTCTGCGCATGTGCACGTGAAGTCACGCACAACACTGAGCTGCACTGTTCACAGGCACGAACAGCTGGAACCGCCCAAATGCCCATCCATGAGAGAGTGGATGAATACACTGTGCTATGTTCACACATCGGAATGTTAACACGCAGCCAGAATGTACTATACCGACATGCAAAGTGGATAAATCTTAGCAGTATATTAAGTACCAAGAAATCCCAAACAATTATACACAGCAAGATGCCCTTTTTATAAAGTTTTAAATAACTAGAATGAAAATATATACTTTGAAGGAATACACAGATGCACTAAAACTATATGAAAAGGAAAGCAAGGGAATGCTGAACACAGGAGGTGATGGTAACCGTGGGTGGCGGGAAAGCAGCAGGAGAATGAGTGGTGGGAGAACTATATAATGAGATATAGAACATTGTAAAGGCCCTAGTTGTTTTGTTTTTTGATGGGAATCAATTAAATAACTGGTAAGAATGTGTCATGAATAAAAGATTACAAATAATCCAATTCTGTGCACTTGAGGCCTAATTATACAGGAAAGGGGACCATCTCGGGTCAATTCTATTTGACTTTGGAACGGAGTTAGGAGCCAGACTCCCCCTAAGACAGCTCCTGTCCAGAGCTCATTGCTTCTTGGAGTCCCCTCACTCCGCATCTTTCTCCCTCGTAAGTGCCTGAGGCCCATCATTGGCATTGACTGTGACCATCACAATCTTCCTATCTTCATTTCCCCAAGGGATTCTACAGCCCTGATATTGCTGGGTCACCACAACTCACTGGGTAGATGGGTTATTGTTTTCATTCCCCTTTCACAGGTGAGGAGCCTGAGGCCCAAAGGGAAAGAGCAACATGCTGAGGGCCACCTGTCACATCTGTGAGGGTGCCTGCACTGGGCCCGGCTTAGTGTTGCTGTCCGCCCTGGCACCCAGTGCTTCCAGACCCCTTCTAGATGGATATTCTGAGGGTTAAAAACACCCAGGCCCTCTCTGTGCCTGGAAGATGACTTTGTCTCATCCTGAATCAGAAGGGGCTGGTGCGGGGAGCACTCATGACGTACTGTAAGCAGCCAGGCCGATCTCTGATTGGGTGAGCTTCCCATTGGGTGGAGGCCCAGCGTAGCTCCTTAAACACCCTCCCTCCCCACCAAGGGGATTCCTGGTCCAAAGGCCCCCCGAGGAGCCCACCTCAAGGCCAAGCTGCAGGGCGCTGGGAGCCTGTGACCTGAGTCTCTGCTCCTCTCCACCAGCTTCCCCATCTGTGATTTGGGAATAAAAACCTCTATCCTCTATCCCAGCAGTGACGTGAAGACAGAAAATGACCAGGTGTGACAGAGCTTGGAAAATTACCAATTTCAGATGGAAAGGGCCATCACTATTATTGGAGGGGGGCAGTGACTTCCAGGATGAGGGTCCCCCCCACCATACCAGAACAACCTAGAAGAGACAAGAGTCTGATTTCAAATAGAGTCAGAGAGAAGCACCCTTGGGGAAACTTAAATCCACTCCATACTTTTCAGATGAGGCAGCTGAGGCCCAGGGAATTGCAGGTATTTACCCAAGGTCACACAGCAAGGAAAGGGCAGAGAGACAATAGGCCAGACAGAGCTTTCTTCCTTGCTATCAATTTCCTATTGAAGAGTGAGCGATACGCTGGCCCCTTTGAGACAGAGAGGAAGTAAGGTTGAGTTGAGGGACTTATTGGAGGCTGGTCTCAACTCAAAGAGGAAGAGCTTTCTCCCTAGTTATTTCCCACAACCCAAGGGGAGCAGCAAGCAGGGCCCTGGGGTTCTCGCTGAGTCCTCCGTGTCTCATGCGGTAGTCAGGCAATCCCTGAGTGTCTGCCTTCCTGCCCTACGCCCAGCCCTGCCTGTTCATCTGGACCGGGGCCTCCTGCTTCCAGGGCCTCCTAGCTAATGGGGCTCAGCCACAGTCCTCTTGGGCTAAGGGTAACATGAGTGTCCGCTGTTCCTGGGGAGGCTGATCCCAGGCCCAGGGAGGAGGAGGATACTGCTGGGGGCTCATCAGGGATATGGAACCAGCACAGGCTGTCTGGAGAAGCATGGTGTTTGAAGCTCCTGAAATCTGAATTTGAGTCATACCAGGAGCTGCCATTTCCTGACTTTGACACTGGTCAAAGTTCTTCTTCATGACCCACAGAGAAGGGGCAGTAAGATCTACCTCCAAGGGTGGTGTGAAGCAGTAGAAGCCACCCACACCTTGCCTGACAGGAGGGCGGATGGGAGTCAGGTAGGAGTGTAGGTTCGGCAGTGGTAAATCGAGGGCGTTCCCATCAAAGCGCCTTTTGTGTGTGAAGTCGAAGGAAGGGCAGTGCACTTTGTGAAGGGAATAGGTTTGAAACGGCTCCTGAAGGGACTAGTTAACGACTAGAAGGAAGTAAAGGAAGTGAAGTCTTCCCAACTCTCCGGGTTTTTTTTTTTGTTTTTTTTTTGGTGGCGGGTGCAGCTTTAGTCGTCCAAGGCTCCACGGGGGTGGGCGAATCCGGCCGGTAGACGGCGCTAGAGCCGCGTACCCCAGAGAGCTGGAGAAGGAGGGGGCGGGGTACAAGGCGCGCGGCTGGAAACGTGGGGGCGTGGTCACAAAGGGTGGGGGCCCCTGGAGCGGCTTGGGGAGGGTGGGGGGACAGTCAGAGCTGGACTGGCCGCAGAGGTGGGAGGGGCGGGGCGTTTGGGGGCGCCAGGGGCTGGACCCGGTCGCAGTTACAGCGGGATTCGCAGCGAAGGACCTGGTAGGAGGCGTGGCCTGGGCGGGGTGAAGGGGCGGGACAGGGAGCTGCAAGCGCCCGGGTTGGTCTGCGGCGCGCACCGCTCCCCCTGGAGGCGAGTCTCTCGGCTGGGAGAGTGTTTCTGCTTTTACCTGAGTGTCGGTGTTGTGTACGAGAGTTTGTGGGTCCGAGGTTGCCATGTTGGGGTCCCTTGGGCAGGAGGCGTTTCCGCCCGAATGCAGAGGGTGCGCCACCCCGACTATACGCCTGCGGAGCCGACCACACTCAGAGTTTGCGTGTTGCAGCGAGTGCTGGGGGGATGGGGGTCAGCTCTGCCCGCTGAGCTCCCGAGGGGCTCATCTGGAGGGTCGCTTCAGTCAGCCTGTGCTCAAGCAGTCTTATTTCTCCTTCCGCTCCTCCCCGATTCCCTCCCCTCCCCCTCACTCCCGATTCCCAGACTAGAGCGCGCCGGGAGCCCACCCCCTCTTTTGGGCGCGAGGCCCCGCCCCCCCACCCCCTTTCCTCCGCCACAAAGTTTATTTGCAACAAAAGGGAGCGAGGAGCAGGCAGCCTAGAGGGAGGAAGCGGGAGCCGGAGCGGGAGCGCGAGGGGAGGCAGGCAGGCCGGCTGGCGGGCGGGCGCAGAGCGGAGGAACGGAGCGCTGGGATCCAGCCAGTACCGGGTCGGGCCGCGATGCTCCGGGTCGCACCGGGCGAGGCGGGGGCTGGGCCCGGGAGTCGACTCTGAGGCGGGAGGGGTCGCGCGGGATGGAGCCGATGCGGCCCGCTGGCGCAGAAACTTGAGCCGCAGCAGATAAACCTGTGCTCCGGTCCCTGCACCCTTTCCCCGCTAACCGCCTCGCACTGCGGCTGCGGGACCCAGGCCTTCGGACGCCGGCCGCTGCGCTCCTTTGGGGCGGGGGCGCAGGGGGGGTTGGCCGCGGCTCCCCGAGGCCAGCCCCCCCAGAGTGAGTGCTGCCACCATGGCGGACGGGGCGCCCCGGCCCCAGCTTTATCGCAGCGTCTCGTTCAAGCTGCTGGAGCGCTGGAGCGGCGGGCCAGGGCCGAGGGAGGAGGCAACGGACGCCTCCGGGCTGCGGCGCCGCGCCTCGTGCCGGCCGGTCTCGGACGTCGCGGGCCAGCCCTCCCGGCGCGTGTCCAAGCTGGCGTCTGGGCCCCCGGCCGCCCCCGCGCAGCCGCGCCCGCTCCGTAGCCTCTCGCCGTCGGTGCGCCAGCTCTCCAGGCGCTTCGACGCGCAGCATCTGGACGACAACGCCACTGGGGCCCGAGACGGGGGCGTTTCCCCCGGGGCCGCGGAAGAAGCGGCGGAGGGAGCCGCGCGAGGGGCCTGGCCCAGCGTCACCGAGATGCGCAAGCTCTTTGGTGGCCCTGGATCCAGGCGGCCCAGTGCCGACTCTGAGGCTTCGGGGACGCCCAGCCCCGACGGTGCCGCGTGGGAGCCCACGACCCGGGAACCCCGGCAGCCACCGACGCCACCTCCTCGGACGTGCTTCCCCCTGGCGGGCCTGCGTTCGGCGCGGCCGCTGCCGGGCCCAGGGACCGAGGGGAGGAGGCGGCGGCAGCAGCAGCAGCAGCAGCAACAGGAGAGAGCGCAGCGTCCGGCGGATGGTTTACATTCTTGGCATAGCTTCTCCCAACCGCAGGCCTGGGCCCGGGCCTACCGCTCCTCCTCCTCCTCCATCGTTTCCTCCTATCCTGTCAGCAGCAGTCGGACTGCCAGCTCCAGCGAGGAGGAAGAGGAGGGCCCGCCGCCGCCGCAGCCCGGGGCGCAGAGTCCGGCCTACCACGGCGGCCACTCCTCAGGTAGTGACGAGGACCAAGACGGTGAGGGCGGCCACTGCTGGGGAGGGAGGCCGGGGCCCAGGCCTAGAAGCTCCCTCTTGGATAAGGACTGTAGGCCAGACAGTTATGGGTTAAATCTGGGCAGCATGGACTCGGCAAGGGGAGCCAGGAGCCCCGATCCCCCAACATCTCCAAGAGCCCCTAGGGAGGAAGGGCCCCAGGAGTGGGGTACTGGCTCTCCTCCTTGTGAACCAGGTCCCCAAGAAGGACTTCGGCCCTTGTCAGACACTGTGGGGGGAACTTTCCGCGTGGCCAAGGTGAGCTTTCCCACGTACCTGGCCAGCCCAGCAGGCTCCCGTGGTAGCAGCCGTTATTCCAGCACAGAAACTCTCAAAGAAGAGGACCTGTGGGCTAGCCGGAGCTCTGGGAGCTGGGGCGTGTATCGCTCCCCTAGCTTTGGAGCTGGGGAAGGGCTTCTAAGGCCCCAGGCTCGAACCCGCACCAAGGGACCTGTGGGCACCACGAGAGCGTTGAGGGATGGAGGATTGGAGCTGGACAAGAGCCGGCAACGGAAGTCCTTGTCGAATCCAGATATTGCCTCAGAGACCCTGACGCTACTCAGTTTCCTGCGTTCAGACCTTTCAGAGCTGAGGGTCCGAAAGCCTGGTGGGCGACATGAGGACCTTGGGAGCGGCCCTTTAGATGGCAGAGATTCGCCATCAGCAGGTGGCTCTGTAGGGCAACTTGAGCCCATGCCCTCCCCAGCCCCAGCATCATCTGGCACCCGCCCCACACTGAAGGACTTGACTGCCACCCTTCGAAGGGCAAAGTCATTTACCTGCTCTGAAAAGCCCATGGCCCGCCGCCTACTCCGCACCAGTGCCCTGAAGCCCAGCTCATCTGAGCTCCTGCTGGCAGGCCCAGGTGCCGAGGAGGATCCACTGCCCCTTGTGGTCCAGGATCAGTACGTTCAAGAGGCCCGTCAGGTTTTTGAGAAGATCCAGCGCATGGGTGCCCAGGACGATGATGGAAGTGACGTCCTCCCTGGAAGTCCTGACTGGGCAGGAGACGTGATCCGAGGGCAGCGGTCCCAGGAAGAGCTCTCCGGCCCTGAGTCTAGTCTGACAGATGAGGGCATTGGGGCAGACCCTGAGCCTCCTGTTTCAGCATTTTGCAGCCTGGATACCGCAGGGGTGTGGCGACCCCTTTCCTCATCCTCAGCCCAGACCAACCACCATGGCCCTGGGGCTGAAGACAATCTGGGAGGGTGGGCCCTGGTGTCCTCTGATACCCCTCCCACACCAGGTGCCCTCCGCCGGAGACGCAAAGCCCCGCCTTCGGGCCCTGGTGGGACTGACCTGAGCAATGGGGAGGCAGGTGAGGCCTACCGATCTCTGAGTGACCCAATTCCACAGCGCCACCGGGCTGCTCCCTCTGAGGAGCCCTCTGGGTTCTCCGTGGATAGCAACCTCCTGGGCTCGCTGAGCCCCAAGACAGGGCTTCCGGCAGCCCCAGCTGTGGACGAGGGCTTGACCAGCGGCCACAGTGACTGGTCTGTGGGCAGTGAAGAGAGCAAGGGATACCAAGAGGTTATTCAGAGCATTGTTCAGGGCCCTGGTGCCTTAGGGTGTGTGGTCGATGACAGGGCTGCTGGCAAAGCCCCCAAGAAGAAATCTCTGAGTGACCCCAGCCGCCGTGGGGAGCTGGCTGGGCCTGGATTCGAGGGCCCTGGAGGGGAGCCCATCAGAGAGGTCGAGCCCATGCTGCCTCCGTCCAGCAGTGAGCCCATCCTCACAGAGCGGCGGGCAGAACCAGAAGAGCCCAGTCCTGCCAGGGGCCGGGCACAGTCTGAGAGGGCCCTACCTGAGGCCCCGCCTGCTTCCTCCACTGCCCACCGTGACTTCCACCTTGACCCAAAACTGGCTGATGTTCTGTCCCCACGGCTCATCCGCCGTGGTTCCAAGAAGCGCCCAGCTCGGAGCAGTCATCAGGAGCTACCGAGAGAGGAGGGCATTCAGGACCAGGCTGGCAGCCTGTCTCGGGCCCGACCCTCCTCCAAACACGTTCGTCATGCCAGTGTGCCCTCCACCTTCACGCCTATCATGGTGCCTGAGCCACCGACTTCCGTTGGCCCCCCTGTGGCTGTACCAGAGCCCATGGGCTTCCCTGCCCAAGCCCACCCCACGTTGCAGGCACCATCTTTTGAGGACGTCACTAAGCAGTACGTGCTGACCCTCCACTCCAGTGAGGTCCCTGCCCCAGTGCCAGTGGATATGCCCTGCTTGACTCCGATTGCACCGCCCTCTGCCGAGGCCAAGCCCCCTGAGACGGTCCGGGCTCCAGATGAGCCTGCTCCAGCCAGCAAGTGCTGCAGCAAGCCACAAGTGGTGAGTCTTTGGGGGGGGCCTTTGGGGTGGGGACGAAGGAGGGCCAGGGACAGTGACTTATGCAGGAGTCTCTTGAGTGTGCTCACTGGGCAGGTGCCCAGGTCTGAGGGAGATTCTCTGGTTCTGGAAGTGCCCAGGCAGTTTTAAGCGTGTTACTGACACAAGGCTCCTGTCTTCTCAGGCCCCAGAGGCTTCAGGCTTCTGCTGGTACTAATGTCAGAGGTTCTTATCTGCTCTAAGGTATTCTGGGTGATAATTACAAAGGGTTCTAATCAGGTCCTTTAGATGTTTTTCAGGGGCTGGTTTTAAAGATTCCTATCTGGTTTTTTGTTATCAATACATAAGGAGATGTGAGGGTGATGGAACTTTCTCAAAAACCTTGCTGCCTTATTGGCCAAACCCCTTGTAGGATGTTTGGCTCAGGGGCCCACAGTTGACATGGGTTTGCCATTACTAATGTGGCTTTCCCATGTCAGATCAAACTCTGGGTCTGAGCCTGGGCCTGGGAGAATTGGAGAGGTACAAGGCATTACTTTATGCAGTAGTGGAGAGGGCTCCATAAAGTACATTGGCAGCCCTGGCTATTCTATGTGACTCAGTCTCCCCATCTGTAAAATCAGAGGGGTTGTGGACAAGGTGGTGCCTCTATCTCCTTCCAGCTGTGCTGTACAGATTTGTGGGGAGTCCATGGGTTGGAATTGGGACACTCTTTGGGCCTGAAATCTGCTAAAGCCTCCTCCAGTTAGAATGGGTACCTCTGAGGGAGGGCAGGGTCAGGGAGGAGCTGCTGAAGTTCAGCAAAGAGGGGCCTTGAGAGAGGTTGGGAGTGGTTCTGGCCCCCACAGGCAAGGCTGCCTCTCTGGGTCAGGATGGGGGCGCTGGTCCCCCATCCTGCCGGCTTGCATCTTCTCCCCACCCCACCCCCTTCCTGGTGACTCTGAGATGCTTCCTCCTTCCCCTGTCAGACCCCAGGCCCCGGGGGACTCGCTCTCGGGGAGAGGCTCTCGGCCTCCACTTCTTCCTTCTGGCTTCAGCTGTCCCTGGAGTTTGGGCTGTGGGTTCAGATGGGTTCTCGGCAGTGTGGTGCCGTGGCATCCCAGCTGGAAGCTAGATTCGAGGCTCTGGATTTTGGGCTTAGAGTGGAGATGACCTGGGGTTATTTCAGCCGTGGCTTGTGCTCCCACTGTGTTCCCTGCCAGAGTGAGGTGCCTGGAAACCCTAAACCCTGGACTACTTTGGTTACTGCCGGTTCTCAGTGCCCTCACAGCCCCTCTAAACTCTCTCTCTCTTTGTTTCTCTCTGCTGTCTCTAGTTCCCCGGTCCTGGCTCTGGTGTCTCTCACAGAGGCTGCAGAGTCAGTAGGCAGGGAGTGGGGAGAGGGGACATTTTGGACCTGTCCTTCTTTCTGAGAGCCCGGTAGGGCGGCTCAGGTGCCCCTAACTCCAGTGCCAGTTGTCTTTGGAATGTCAGGGTGGGGGAGGGTGACAGCAGGGGCAGCTCCTGCCAGGGGCCCCATCCCCAGGTGCTTTTCCCTTATAATTTTCTCCTCTGGGAGAGAGCAGGGGTGAACCAAGGGACTCGGGGAGACTGGGGGGAGGGGGACTGTTCCTAAGAAGAGGCATTGAGACCCAGAGAGGAGGTGGGAGTTTTTGCAGAACTGGCTCCTGGTCTACTCATCATATTGTCTCCACGTCCCATGTGATCCTCAGGGATCATGTGGAACAGGGATCTCAGCCCTGCCACCCCAGCTGCCCCTAGGGGTTGTGAGGTGGGACATACCTGCCCATAACACAGGTTTCTCCCTGCCCTCAGTGGAGGCTCTCTCCAGCCTCCAAGCCTTTGCTTACTCCAGTCCTCCTATCTGTCCAGGCCCAGCTCGCTATCCCCTCTTACCCCTTAGGGGAGAGAACTGGTGAGTCTGTCATTGGAAGAATAGGGTTTGAGCCCTGGCTCCAGATCCTTGTGTGGCCTAGGGTCAGTCACATCCCTGCTTTATGCCTCACCTTCCCCTTCTGCAAAATGAGGTTAATGGTCTCTGCCTGGCAGGCTTGTGTACTGTGAGTGGGTGGTGTGATCATGCCCTCCCTGGGGGCAGGAGAGGGAAAAAAACAGGGTCCACTGCCTCAGCTGCTTCTCAGGGAGCAGCCTTGGCCCCTCCTCCCTGCCCCCTACTGATTTCTGAGCACAGGGCTGGGCATTCTGGGCCTCAGTATAACCTGGTGGACTTCAGTCAGCTCAGAAGAGATTCACCATCCCCTAATTCCCCACTCACTCATAAAGCCTGGAAGTTCTTCCTTCTGCTAGCCTGAATCCCTCCTGCTGTCTGTCCCTTTCTTTCTGGCTCCAGGAGGATGGGGAGCAGCTGTCCAGCTCTCCTTCTGGCCTTCACGGAGGAGACAGTGTTCCCTTGTTTCGGGCCCAGGGCTCCAGTCACGCTCCCTGGCCTGTGGGTGGAGATGGTGTGGTGTGGGCTCCAGAATAAGAAGGGAAGAGTCTGTCACGCTTTGCTGATGAGGCAGAAGCCAGTGTGAGCCCAGCCAGGGGGCTGGCAGGAAAGGCCCCGGGGACAGAGGGAGTCCCTGACCCACCCCTGGGCTGCAGGAAGTCCCTCAAAGTCAGGTCTCTCCCACCCCAAAATCTGTATTTGCACTCTGTGTGGTGCTGCCTCTCTGTTGGGAGCAGGAAGCCTGGTTCCAGACCTGGCTTAGCCTCTGACTTGCCCTGAGATCTGGACAGAGTCATCTTGGGCCTCGGTTTTCCCATCTGTACAGTGGGTGGTCTTTGCCTGGTCATTGAAGCTCTGTAGCAGAGACTCAGCCTGCAGGGTGGTCAAGGGAAACAGGAGGAGTCGGGGTATGGCCAGAAGGGAGAGAAAGGCAGCTCTATGCATCAGCTGTAAGAACCTAGGAGCCCAGGGAATGAGGGATAACTCATGGTTGCTTTCCATGAACGGATGTGCTGGGGGGGGAGGCCCAGTTGTGGAGCCTCCCTGCCCTGCTCCCTCCCACAGCCCTTGTCATTTCCACTTAGGCCCACGGTGGCCTGGATGATCAGCGACTCTTCATCCCAAGGCTTCTCATCCTGCCCTAAAGTACAGTCTCATGATCTAACCTTCTGCCCTCAGGTACCTGATACCCGTTTGACAGAAGTGACAACTCTAGTCCAGAAATAGGAAGTGACTTAAGTCTCAGAATCAGATGGATGGACTCAGAGAACTTTAGCATATTGAAATAGCAGTAAGAGTGGCTAACATTTATTAAGTGCTTACTATATGCCAGACACTCTGAATGTTTCATTCTTCAAAAATGAAAGCTGTGGGCTTCCCTGGTAGCGCAGTGGTTGAGAGTCCGCCTGCCGATGCAGGGGACACGGGTTCGTGCCCCGGTCCGGGAAGATCCCACATGCCGCGGAGCGGCTAGGCCTGTGAGCCATGGCCGCTGAGCCTGCGCGTCCAGAGCCTGTGCTCTGCAACGGGAGAGGCCACAACAGTGAGAGGCCTGTGTACTGCAAAAAAAAAAAAGAAAGCTGTGAGAATCTCACAAGACTGAATTCTTAGAACTGCAGACTCAGATTCCCACTGAATCCTAGAATGTCATTGTTTTAGAGGCGAAGAGGCCCGAAGGGTCCCTGTTTCTTGGTGGAATTGGCCTACCATCTGAGTAATGGGGCAGGGGCAGGGGGCATTGGGGGCATCACCTGCACACCCCTGTCTGAACACTTTCATGGTAGTTATTTAATTCACTGGAGCCCATGTTTGCGGTGGGAAGAACTTCAAGACTCAGAAAGGAGAATGCCGACTTTAAGATCCCATAGTGTGGCAGGGCACAGCGAGGTCCATGCACCACCCCCTGCCCCCAGCAGACATGGCCCCCATCCCCAGCTTGCCCAGCCAGCTCCCTGCCTTGCAGAGGAACGCCAGGCTGCAGCTCTTTGTCACCTTTCTTCACTCTGTCTCCTTGGCAGGGAACCCACAGGGGTGGGGATTCTCTCCTTTCCCTCCTTGGCTCTTTGCTATGATTTTTCCATGGAAACTGGTTCTGGGAGAGGAGGCGATTAGGACATTTGGAATTATGAGTGGTACCAAATATCTATAATTAAATGTCTTGTCACCAGCAGGAGGAGGGTGGGAGGGGGAGGACAGGCACAGGGCTGTCCCTTTCCTCTGTTTATTCCCTGCCCCCACCCACTCCTTCCTAAGCGCCCTGGGCTACTGGGGGAGTGTGGCCCAGGAATGGGTTGTCCTCCCCTCACCACAGGGAAGAGTTGGGGGATGGACCAGAGTTGAGCCTGACATTTTCCAGCCCCACATTTCCAGGACCAGCTGGGTTTCGGAGGCTGGGAGGCTGCTGCTAATCCTGTCCCCAGGGGGCTCCCAGTGTAAGAACTTGCCCCTCCTGCTTCTTTCCCGCCCATCTGTGATCTTTCAGGCTACACATGCTGCCCCGCAGTGGGGTGGAGGCATCCCCAGGCTGCCTGGGGAGCCAAAACACTCAAGAGAATTCAGGATCTAGTAGCAGCCTGGAAGGGGCTGTAGGATGTTGAGGGAGTGGCCTGGGGGCTGGCAGGAGAGGCTTCCTGAAGGAGCCTCTGTCTGGAGCTTGGCTTTGAAAACTGGGAGAATTTGAACATCCAGAGAAGAGAGGGAGGGGTTCTAGGAGGAGAGCATAGCATGGGCAGAGGCTGGTAGGTGGGAAAGAATATGTTAAGTTGTGTGCCCTAGGAGTTTGTTTCAGACACTTGGGTGAGCCTTGATAAGGCAATGCATTCGTCCATTTAGCAAATACTTACTGAACCCCTAGACACTCAGGCACTCTCCGAGACCCTGGGGTACAACAGCAAGCAAAACAAAGGCCTGACCTCATGGAGCTTCCAGACTAGTGAGGAGACCTATCTGTAAATGGATACATTGTGCTACAGGGAGAGATGGGGGCTGGGGAACAAAAGAAACCAGGATAAGGGACTAGAGAATGACAGGGAGGGGTACTCTGTTAGATTAAGAGATCTGAGAAAGTCTCTCTGAGGATGTGAGATTGGACCAGAGGCCTGGAGGGAGCAAGACAGGTGGCTATCTGTGAGGTGAAGAGAGGAACAGCAAGTGCAAAGGCCTTGACGTAGAAGTCAAGAGGACTCTGTGGATGGAGTTAAGTAGGCGATGAGGTCAGAATTACAGGAGGGTGGAAGTGGGTTGGGGCCAGATGAGGTAGATTTCGCAGACCAATAGGAGGTCTTCCGTGTTTACTTGAGGTGAGTTGGGGCAGGCACTGTTGCAAGGTTCTGAGTAGAGCAGTGACCTAATCTGACTTAGGCTTTCACAGGTCTGCTCGGGCTACTCTGTGGGGGTAGATTGCAGAGGCCGTGGCGGGGGGGGGGGAGGGGGGGGGTGGATCAGGGAGGCTGATCAGGAGGCCACTGGAATAATCTGGACAAGAGATGATGGTGGCTTGGGCTGGGGCAGAGGCAGTAGGGTGGTGGGTTTCTGCTGCAGCCCAGAGGGCTTTGTGAGGGCCTGGACTCCAGCATTCAAGGTGAACAAAGAGCTACTCCAGCTCCTATGCCTGGGCAGTGTGTGATGGGTCACTGAGAGTGAGGAGGGGAGATTGACAAAACCCCCAGGGTAGACTGGAACTTTACGCTGCACTAGCTGCCCCCTGTAGACCTCTGTTGGTGTGACTCAAAGGCTAGGAGGATGGAGGTTCCCAGGGCCCCAGTGAGGCAAGTGACAGTGCCTTATCCCACTGGTGTCTTCTCCACAGCCACTATGACACCTGTCAGCTGCAGCTTGCATGTTACCTGAGACAGGGAGCTCACACCACCCAAAGGCAGCCCTGTCCCTCCCATCTGGTCCTCTAGCTAGGTGGGCATCCCAGTATACGGATGAAGCAGGCCCAGAGCGGACAGAGGCTTACCCAAGGCCCTATGTCTCAAGTATGGAATTTGGCCCAAGGTGTCCTGACTCCTAGGCCATACATTGTCCCCGCAGAGTTCCCACTGAGCAGAGTTGGCAGGGTTGCTGGTAGTAGGGCGGGGGAAGGGGGAGCCTATGTTTCCCAGAAAGGCTCACAGCTCTGGCGTACTTATTGGGAAGTGTGCCCAGGCAGCCTGGCGCCTTGCTGGCAGGCCCTGAAATGGGGGCCCTGGGTCCCTTGGGAAGCAGGAGCTTATTAGAGACATGCCCCCCCCCCATGGGAGTTGATACTTCATGCAACTCCCCCACCATTACCCACCCCCAGGCCTCTGAGGCATTCCAGGGGTGGACAGAGGCAGAGGAAGACTGCCAGGCTGCCACACTCTGAGCTGTGAGTGGGCCCCAGCCCATGACATGCAGGGGTCTAGGGCCCCAGCCAGGATATCTGAGCCCCGCTCCAGTAGCTATGGGGCTCACAAGGGATGACTTGGTATGACACATGGAGGTCTGCACTAGGGGTCAGGAGACGTCGGTTCCAGCCTTAGCCTCACCATTTTCCTGCTGTGTGTCCTTAAGTAAGACCCTTCCCCTCTCAGAGCCATGGATTCCTCCATGTTCTTGGGCACCAGGAAAAACCTCCTCTCCTGCTAGGAGAGGCAACAGCTGTCCTTAGTAGGATCCCAACTTGTAGACTGAAGTGCCGGTGTGGGGCTCGCAGCCCCCTTAAGCCACTGAGGAGACCGAGGCTCAGAGTGGGGCTGGGACTCACCCAGGCCTGGCCCCCAGGGCCCTTTTCCCTACGACCAGCTGCTGCTCTGCACCCCTCCACACACATAGCGGGGGGCCTCTCCCCGCACTTGTGAGCTGTGGGGCTCACTCTGGAGCCTGTGCACAGAAGTGTTGATGCTGCCGCTGCTGGGACGTTAACACTTCCTCTGGGGCTTGGGGAAGTCACGGGGCTCTGATACACTCCCTGGGCAGGGAGAGAGGAAGAGGGAAGTCTCCAGAGGTACCTGAGGTGGGAGGCACACGAGCTAATACCAGGGTCTAGGCTGGCAGATAGGTGGTGTATTAGTTTCCTATTGCTGCTGTAGCAAATTGTAATGCTTAGTGACTTAATACAAATGTCATCTTACAGTGCTGGAGGTCAGAAAAAATGGGTTTCACTGGGATAAAATTAAGGTGTTAGCAGGGCTGCGTTCCTTCTGGAGGTTTTAGGGGAAAACCTGTTTCCTTGCCTTTTCCAGGTCCGGTGGCAGCCGGCACTTCTTGGCCCCTGGCCCCTTCCTCCAGTCTCAAAGCCAGCAGTATAGCATCTTCAGATCTCTCTCTCACCCTAAACCAAACCTCCTGCCTCCCTTTTATAAGGACCCTTGTGATTACTCTAGGCCCACTTGAATCATCCAGGATAATCTTCCCATCTCAAAATCTTTACTCACATCTGCAAAGTCCTTTTTGCCACGTAGGATAACATATTCACAGGTGCATTAGGATGTGGACGTCTTTGGGGGCCATTATTCTGCCTGTGACAGGTGAGCAGAGGGGTCGGGCTGTTGGCTCCTTCAAGCCAGAGCCCAGGGTAGATGCTGGCACAGGGTAGAGCTGGTGGACGCAGGCCCACTGCTTTTATCCTGCATTCATTTCTTTCCCTGATCATTTGTCATTTTTTCATTCATTCAGCAATTGTTGAGCCCCTTGATGGGCAATAGGGACACACAGGGAAAGCTTGGACATCATCCCTGCTTGTCAGGAGTTCTCAGCAAGGGTCTTAGCCCTCTGATGTGGGTGGGGTCCAGAGGGTGGCCGAGCCCTGCTCTGGTGGGAGAGGGACAGAAGAGCCAATGGGTCCCCTGTGGATGGGCTTGGCTTCTAGGGTGGCTGGCTAAAAATTGGGATAAAGCAGCTCCCAAGAAGAGCAGTTGGCAGGAGAGTTTAGAGCCAGGGCAAAGAGAAAAGAGGGGGATCTAGGATGGGGGTGGGAATCACATCTCTGCTGGGCTGGCCCGGGCTGACTCGGGGCAGATGGTGAGGAACTCCCTATTCCCATGTGCTGGGAGCTCCATGTTGGGGATCGGCGACCCTGGTGCTGGGTTGGACCAGAGGGCCTGTCAGGTCCCTTCACGCCCTGAGGGGCCGAGGTGCTGCCCAGGAAGTGGCACCTGAAGGATGGCGCGTGGAGGGTAAGGAGTATGGTCCGCGTCCCTTCTCTTCTCAGGCTGGCTTTGAGACCCAGGGCAACCATTTATGGACCCCTCTGAATCCATAAAATGGGTGCATTACCCCTTTACTCCCCCAAGGATTACTATCAAGATTAAATGAAATAATGCCAAGAGGGTTTCCTCAAGAAATGTTAGTTCCTCCACCATGACTAAGATGCTAAGATGTGGGCTTCCCTGGTGGCGCAGTGGTTGGGGGTGCGCCTGCCGATGCAGGGGATGGGGGTTCGTGCCCCGGTCCAGGAGGATCCCATGTGCCGTGGAGCGGCTGGGCCCGTGAACCATGGCCGCTGAGCCTGTGCGTCCGGAGCCTGTGCTCCACAACGGGAGAGGCCACAACAGTGAGAGGCCCACGTACCGCCAAAAAAAAAAAAGATGCTAAGATGTTAGGATTCTAAGATTCTAAGAGAAATTGATTCCAAGTTGCTCAGATTCTCGTTATCTCTTTCCAGCCATGAAGCAGGACAAAGCTCTGGACAGGAGGGCTGGTGGGGTCCTGGCTACATCTGTAGGGTTAGTGGCCCAGCAGCCTGGGCCTTTGGAGGTGGGCGGAGGGAGAGGGACTAGACAGTGAAGTGGAGCCAAATGCCCACTGACCTTGTTCCTCTCTCCAGCTCCCCCTCCCATTTTGTTACCACCAGCCCCATCCTGCGAGCAGAGCAGAGTCAAAGCCCCAGACCCGCTGGAACCAGCCTGTGAAGTGGGTCTCAGTCCCCTCTGCTTACCATTCTGGGCTGAGAGCCCCTCTAAGGCAGGGAGTCTGCCGTCTGTGTGCCCTGGGCTTTGGGGTCAGACTGATAAGGGTTGACCTCTCTGACCTGACTGACTCACAGCTGGGTGGTATCTGACAAGTCATTGCATCTCAGCCCTGAGCCTCAGTTTCCTGCTCTGCAAAGTGAGGATGATACGGAGTTACCGTGAGGGCCGAAGAGAATACTTACGGAACCCTCCGCCCGTGACCCCAGGCCTGGAAGCTCTCAGAATTGTGGCCACTTTAAAGTGTGCGCTTTTGAGATTACTGGTTCAGAGTGTAGAATCTCATGGCTTCAAGATGAAGGAGTTTGAGTTTTTTTCCAGAAGGCTTCCTCTTAACTTGATTTTGTTCGTTCACTTGAGATCATTACTTCTTGGTTCTGAGATTCTGGGGCTGGGGAGAGGCGGGGCAGGTCCTGGGCCAATGGGAGGGCAGTTGGGGGACTGTGATGGTGGGGGCCAGGCGGAGGGAGCAAGCACCAGGTTGGTGTCTGTTTCCTGTTTATTGGTTCCCAGGGGGTGAGCAGGCCCTGCTCCCTAGCAGCATGGAGCAGAGGGAGGGAGGACTGGGGTCCTGGCTGCCAGCCAGCCCCATAGCCTGGCCTCCTGGGACTGCTGAGACCCCTCCCCCAAGCCCCCTTGGACAAACATCCAGTCCTTTCCCAGGACAGGGCATTGGAGGTCAAGGAGCAGATGTGAAGGGAAGGGGCAGAAGGATGGGAAGGGACCCCCTCCCCCCCAAAAAATCCTACTGGCTCCATCTTTCTTGGCTGCCTGTGTCACTGAGGTCTTGCTCCTGGTTCCTCACTGCCCACCTCTGTCTCTCCTTGTCTCCCTGGGGTGGGTCCTGGTGGTGAGACGTCCAACTTCTTGGCAGGCCAGGAGGCAGGAGAAGGAAGAAGAGGGGCAGGGGCTTGAATGCCGGGGTGGTCCACCCGAAAAGACCCTTAGAAACCAGTGTGTCTTCTAACCACCCCTCACCCCTTCATTATTCAGAGGGGGAATGAAGGCCCAGGGAGGGAGGAGGTCTCGCCCGAGACCGCGCAGTAGTGGACCAGGCCCAGCAATCTGCCCGTGCACCTCAGAGCTGGGTTTAAGGGGCCACTGGGAGTTCTTGAGAGGGGAGGGGACATGGGTCACTCGGCATTTTAGAGAATTGGGCTGAGCCAGCCAGGAAAGAGAAGCCTCGATGTATGTCTGGGGCCAAGAGGACAGGAGGTCTCTTGTTGGACCAGACAACACAGGGAGGGACTGTGTGTACAGGAGCCAGGTTAAACTGGCTCAAGTCCTAGTTAAACTGCCGAGGTTTTGTGCTGTGGGCGGTGGGGAGCCGTGGAAGATAAAGAGCTGAGGAGGAACAGTGCGCGGTGGGCACATGAAGAGAAGCAGCCTGAGCTTAGGGGAGCCACGTGATGGAGGGATGGAGGGAAAAGAACTTCCTAGGGAGATAATTTGTAGGTAAAATTTAGGCTCAGAGGCCCTATTCAAAATGGGGGTAGGGGGAGTAGGGCTGACCTCTCTTATTGGAGTTAGAGAATGAGGCAGTGGACAAGATGCAGGGTCATCTGAGTCATCCCCCTGCCTCCGGGCAGAACTTTCCTCTGCATTTCTGGACGGAGGAGGGACCTCTGAGCCAGCTCAGGACCCTGCCTCTGTGCCCCATATGCTTTTTGTCTAACTTCCATTTCCTTCTGCTCCAGAGGAAGTGCCCTGCTTCTCAGTGGGGTCAGGGGTCACCAGAGAACAGCAGAGCTCCAGGCTGCACCCCCAATCCAGCCCTTCTGGGACCAGCCTGGGTAGGGAGCATGTGGGAGAGAGAAGGAGCAGGCCCATCCTGCCTGGCTGGCTATGACCCAAGGCACAGCACTTGGCCTCAGTTTCCACATCTATACAGTGGGAGTCCCAGATGTGGCAGAGCCCAGGAGAGCTCTGGATTCTGCAGGTTCTCAGGAATTGGGGGAAGAGTGGTAGGTGGACAGGCAGGCAGCCTTGCTAGCAGTGCTCAGAGTAGTTTGTAATTGAAGACAAAGTATCCTCATAATATTTGTACCATAGACCCCAAGACAAGTGCTGTTGTGTGGCCCTGCAATCTTGGAGGCCTTCCTGGAGGAGAGTAAGGCAGAGGTTGTAGGGAGAGGAGTGATTCAGATTTGGGGTCTGCTCCTGAGCTTTGGTTTTCTCGTCAGAGGCCTAAGTATCCTTCTAGCTTCTTGCTGCTTCTGGGCCCTCCTCTCCCCTCCTGCCTGGACCAGAGCTTCCAGGCTTCTCCCCAAGGCCAGCGGGGGCGTTGCCTGGGGCGGGTGAGGAATTTCCGAGGGAACAGCTAAATTCAGCCCCGGCTAAAAATAGTCCTGGGCCTGGCCTGGCCCAGCGGCTGGAAGAGGAGGAGGGCAGGAGGGCAGGGTGAGCCGTTCCTCTGCCTGCCCCACCTCGTCACCTGGACCCCGGGCCTGGGCTGGGAGGGCCTCCTCCCTCCTCCACCTCTTTCCTCTACTCATAGCAGACCTTTCCATCACTGGGGGCGCCTTGCTTTCTTTTCTCCTCCTTCCTCTGTTGTTCACTCTGTCCTCCTCCCTGTCTTGCTCCTTCTGTCTCTTGTCTCCTCTGACCCCCTATATCTTTCGGCCTCCTACAGAGGCCGACGGAGGCCCCTGGCCAGAACCAGGCCTCAGGAAGAGGGCCCTGTATAGGGCGGTGTCTCCTCGGCATCCTCGCCTGAGTGTCAGGACCCCTCCGCTACGCAGGACTCAACAGCTATTTCAGCTCCTCTCTGCTTGTGGAGGTGGACAGATCTCAAGAAGTCTGGGGTGTGGAGATGTGGGTGTGGCCTGCAATTTACCCGGTGACCCAGTGCTTGGTTCTGGTCAGATGACGTCACCTGTGCCAAGCCCTCTCGTTCCTGGCACACGGGCAGTGGCCCTGGGGAGTTCCCAGGCTACTCTGAGCTCTTCCCACCACCCGTGCCCAGCCCTTTGTGGGCTCTGCCCTGGGCAATCACAGGCCCGAGCAACCAGGCAGATGAGCAAAGGGTACTTTCCAAGCCAGTAGCAATTGAGGGTGGGGGTGGGACCTGGACACTGAGGCCCAGAGAGGGTGAGGTGCCAAGTTCAGACAACTGAGCTCAGGAGGAGTGAGGTGGTATTGGAACCGAGGCCAGCCTCCCTCCAGGGTTGCAGGAGAGAACCTTGTCTAATGCAGAGAGAACAGGGAGGGAGCTGATGGAAAGTCCACAGCACCTGCGAGAATATAGCGCAGGGGGTGGAGAGTCACCAGTCACGGTAGCAAAGCTTGTAAAGCCCTTCCTGTGTGCCTGGCACTAGTCTGAGCCCTATGCACACGTTCACTCATTTAATCCTCGCAACCAGCCTTGGGGAGGGACTGTTTCCCTGTTTCACAGATGAGGAACCCGAGGCACAGCATGGTGAGGTAGTTTGCGCAGGTTAGGAAAGCTAACCAAGAGTTGGAATCCAAGTGCAGACAGTCTGGTTCCAGAATCCATGAATGTTACTCAGGCTCCTGGATTTCAGGACTGCCGGGGTGAGGGGTGGTGCCATCACCAAGGTGGGCACGTAGGAGGAGAGAGTGGACATGGGGAGCCCGCAGGATTCACAGTCCACGGTCCTAGTCCCTGGAACTAGCACATAGTAGTTGCTCAGTAAATATTAGTTGAGTGGCTCGGTTGAATAGGAGGTGCCCTTGGGGAGTGAGAGTAGGTGATGAGCAGACAGAAGGAATGTTTCCTCCCGTTGTGGACCCAGGGACCTTTCTCTTGGTGCTGGAGAGCTGCTGAGGTAGGTGTTGCGCTCTCGGCCGGTGGAGAAAGCTCTGGCCCAGGAGGTTGGAAGGGTGCTGAGCTGAGCCACAGGCAGGAAAAGGAGGGTTGGGGGCGGGGGTGCAGGCCAGGCAGTGCTGGCGCAGTCCCGCCTGCAGTATCTGGAAAGCAGATCTCTTGGGCCATGGCCGGCGTGACTCAAATGGAGACAAAAAATCCTTCCATATTTGGACAAAGAGCCCAGAGAGGCCCGGACCCACAGCCAGCCCAGACTGCCTCCCCCATCCCCGGCCTCCTGCCCTGTCTCCTTCTGGGCCCCTAGCCCTGAGCCCTGTTGCACGAGTTTAATTCTTGGTCGTCAGGCAGCACTGTGGCCCCCTCCCCTCAGTCATCAGGTCACCTTCTGTGTGGCCAGACCTGGGCCGTGGGCGCTGAGGAAGAAACAGCCAGTGTTGGTCTCTGAGCTCCAGCTGGAGATGCACAGGAGCCCTGGCAGAGCCTGCAGACTGGAGGAGGGACACAGCAAAACCAGTTCCCATGCTGTGGGGCAAGTTGACTGTAGACTCCCATACACCCCAACAAGAGCAATGCCGAGGTCCACAACAGGTAGGCGCGCGCGCACACACACACACACACGCACACACACACGCTCCCCAGCAGACTTCTATACTGACAAAGACATCTGGGCAGATAATCAAAAGTGAGGACCTAGCCTGAGAACCCCTCATACCTGGCCTGGAGCAAGGTTTAATGACAATGAAGTGGTAGTAGATATGGGCGGCCAGATGTCAACGGGTGATATAAGTGGCGTTATCCATCTGGGGAGATGTGAACAGAGCAGTTCCCCCCTGCACTGAAACCCCCGCGTGTCCAACATGGGGCTGGGCTGGGCAGCAGACACCAGAACCAGGTGACGGGGGAGAGGGCCTCAGCCTGCTTTCTGCCTGGAGCAGGACCTCACTGCCAGGGGGAAGCCTGGCAATTTGTCTGAGGACCGGGGTGCTCATTGTCACTGGTGGAATAACTGAGCTGACTGCACAGCTGCCTCTAGCTTTTATAGTTAGCCCTGGGTAATTAACTCTGGGATCAGCCTGGTAATGCATTTGGAGAGCTCAGGGTAACCTATAAAATTCAATTCCACTGCCATCCGCTAGTGCCTGTACGTGCAGGGTGAGCACATGGGCTATGGGAGAAACAGGAAGGGGTTCCTGCCCTAGGAAGCCCCATCTGAGAACTGAGAATCAGAAGGAGGGTGAGGGAGGCTAATGTGGGGCAGTGGCTAGAGCCTTGGAGAACGAGCAAGGCCCTGGCAGACAGGAATGGGGCCAAGGGCCTTCAGGCAGAGAGAACCAGGAAGGCAGAGGCCTATGATGGAGAAGCTCTGGTGCGTCTAGGTTACCATGAAAGCTCCCTGGTTCTGAAGAAGTTGGGTGGTTCCTGGGGAGTCTGGAAGGCCAGCACTGAAAGTCTGGATTTGATCCCAGGGCAGTAATTTCCAAGCTTTTAAAAATAGTAGAACCCTTTCTTGTAGAGGAATCTTGACATTGAGCTATAAACTAGGTCAACTTGGAACCTCGTTGATTTAAGTGAAGGTGGGGGAGCGTGTCTGCCCCCTTGACCACATCTCCCCACCATGTACTTCCATGAAGCCACCTGAGACTCAGGCAGAGAATTTCTGTTTGGGGCAGAGGGGCTCTGGTGGAGGGTTTAGAGCTGGATAAGCCTCTCCCTTCAGTTTCTCTGCAGGCTCAGAAATTCAGCCAAAAAAGAAAAAAAAAGAAGTTCAGCCCAGCCAGCCTCCCTGGGCAGGGACAGACTCTGTTGGGGACCAGGTCTCCAGAGGGAGCCAGGCTGATGGAGCACCCTACCTTGGGGCTCCTATGAGCAAGCAGTGTCCCCACCAGGGGCCTCTAGCGCTGGGCTGGGCCCCACGTGACTAGGAGGATGACCTGTCAGAATGGTGCGAAGACCCTGATTGCCAAGTGCTGCTGCCTGGGCAAGTGCAGGCCCTTTGTGGAAGGTAGGAGCTAGTAGCCAGACATGCTCCCAGAGGGCATACTGTCCGGCACAGCTCACTCAGTCACCGGGAGACAGGTGGAGGCAAATTCTCTAGAGGTCCAGGAGACCCACTGGCTCCTCTGGGGTGAGGTAATTAAGGTTAGAATCAGGAAGACTTGCCCAGAATTGAGAGTGAGTAAAAGGAAGTGTGAACAGGTGTTGGCAGGAGAAAGCCTGAGCTCTGAGCCTGGTAAGTCCAAGGCCTCAGGAACCAGGCTTTGCCCACCTTGGGCACTAGCCTAACCTGGCCCACCACGCAGCCTATGCTCCCACTTCTTTGGCCACCAAAAACATGGGATGATGGGGATATATGTATATGTATAGCTGATTCACTTTGTTAAAAAGCAGAAACTAACACACCATTTGTAAAGCGATTATACTCCAATAAAGATGTTAAAAAAAGTGGGATGAGTAGGAAGTTGCCGAGCATAAAGATAGCGGAGGGTGCACCTGGCAGAGACCAGCAACGTGCCAAAGCCTAGGGTGTAAGAGAGTGTGATGGGGGCTTCCCTGAGGCCACAACAGTGAGAGGCCCGCATACCGCAAAAAAAAAAAAAAAGAAAAAGAGTGTGATGGGTTGGAGGAACTACTATGGCCAGAGCACGATGCAGCCAGAGTAGGATACAGGTGGGGAAATTTGATACTGGTGGGTCAGCAAGGGCCAGGTCAGCCAGGGGGTCGGGGTCAGCCTGAGTGCTTGCACTTGATCCTGTATCCAGCTGTGTAGGTGTAATGATTAGAACAGATTGGACCCAGGTGGCTGAGGTTCAAATCCTGCTCTTCCTCTTAGCTGTGTGACCATGAGCAAGTACTTAGTCCTTCTGTGGCTCAGTTTATGCACCCGTAAAATGGGGATAATTGTGATGGCACCTATTATAGGGTTTGGGTGAGAATCAAACATGATAATGCCTCTGGTAGCTGGGCTGGACCACTGACCAGTGGGGATCAGTGGGAAATCATACAGCAAGTTGGAAGTAGAAGGGAGGGTGGTAGCCTGGCCTGGCTGAGTTGGGGTCCCAGGGGTGGAGAGAGTGGATGGAATTACCAAGAATAGCCTAGATAGTCATCTTTGTGGGAGGAGGGATAAGCTGAGTTTCCCAGGGGAGGCTCAAAATTCTCCCCGCCCCACCAGGCAACTGCCCTAGGAACAGAGCTAAGGGGATACACAGATACGGGGTGGGATTCTGTGGGCTTGGGGCTCTGCTGGATTCTCACTGGCAGAAATCCTCACCCTGCCGTAAAGCTGCCTGTTGCCCACCTCACTTTACAGACGGTATCTGTGGCCCAGAGAGGAGCAGGATTGCCAGGGTTGCCCAGCGAGTTCTAGCCTCTGGGCCTTCATCCAGGCTGGGGACTCATGTCCACGCTCTGGTTGAGTCAAAGCCCAGCCCTGAGGTCGCCCAACCTAAGGAGTGGGTGGGTGGGGAGGTGGCCTGTGAAGGAGGACTTTAGCAATTCTCTGCAGAAAGGGCTGGAGTGCCGAGCCCTTCTATGACTGCAGGGTGGGCAGGGAGAGCGTCTTGGAGGAGCTCACAGATGGGACTGGAATTGTCCAAGAGGAGACCAGTTAGAACGGAGAGAGAAAGCAGAAACAAAGGCTTTAAACTCAGGGTTCCAGAGCAGCCCCCATTCTTCCATTCAGTCTTCATTCATGCAGAGCCCCTCAGGACTTGGTCCTGTATATAGGCAGGGACACAGGGCAGTGTGCAGACACATAAACAGATAGGTATCCCAGGGGTGATCAGGGCTGGGACAGAGATGCGCGGTGGCCGGGGGAGCCCAGAGGGTTCCTACCCAGGAGGGGGCATACAGAAGGGATGGTTCCTGAGGAAGAGGCTGCAGCAAAGCCTTTGATGGGAGAGAAGGAGGATGAGGGCTGCAAAGGCTGTTCAAAGCTGAGATGTGAGCCTGGAGCAAGCTTAAAGGCCAGACTGTGAGGTGAAGTTTTTAAAAAATTCAAGTCTATATATATAAAATTTTGAATAGATAATTTATTCACATAGTTAGGAAAAATTAGAACGGGTAAAAAGTCTCCTTCCCGCCAGTAGCCACCCTGCCGTACCTCGGGACACTCGGTCATTAGTTCTTGTGAATCCTTTTATGTGCAAACACCAGCAAATGCACCATCTTTCCCCAGTTGCCACACAGATGATGGCACACGGTCCACACTGCTCTCCACTGAGTATCGCTTGCAGATCTGCCTTTTCAGTGTCCTGAGAGCTTCCATATTCCTTCTTGTACTGCATGGTGTCTCATGGCACAGATTACCGAACTGTATTTAACCACATTTTAAAAGATATTTCTGTCATTTTCAGTCTTTTGCTGTTACAAATAGTGCTGCAGTGAATGAGCTTTTTCATAGGTTATTTTGTATGGGGGCTGGTGTACGTTTAGGGCAGTTTCTTGGTAATGGAATTGCTGGGACAGAGGGTATGTGTGATTCTAATTTTGATGCTCTCCACGGGGGTCCACCACCTGAGAAAGAGACCTCTTCCCCACAGCCTCACCAAGTCAGACCTTTGGGTGTTTTCCCAATCTGATGGGTGAAATGGTATCTCAGTGTATTTAATTTGCATTTATTTTATAATGAGTAAGGCTGAGCATCTTTTCGCATATCCAAGAGACATTTGGATTCTCTTTTCTGTGAACTGTTTGCATCCTTTGCCCATTTTTCTGTTGGGTTGTTGGCCTTTTGTTTTACCAATTTCTAAGAACATTTAAAATAGTAAGGAGGTTAGTTCTTTGTCTGGGTTATGAATTGCAAATATTTTTTCCTGACTTGTCACTTGACTTTTGACTTTGTTTATAGTGTATTTTTGCCATGCAGAAGTTTTTATTTTTATGTGGTCTAATTTATCAAGTTTCCATTTTATGGCTTCTGGATTGGGAGTCATGGTTAGGAAGGCCTGTCCCTCTCCAAGCTTATAAAGCAATTTTCCCATGCTTTCTTCTGGTATTTTATGTTTTCTTGTTTTGTTTTATATTTAAATCTTTGATCCAGTTGGAATTTACCCTGGTGTGCAGTGTGAGTTACGGTTCCAACTCTATTTTTCTCCCAGACGGCTGGCATTTTAAGCTCAGGAGTGACTTGGTCAGAATGGGAGCATCTTTCTGAGGTAGGTGTGAGGACCCCCTGGGGGAGCAAGGCTGTGGCTGTTGAGGATCAATGTCAGAGAGGTGAGGGTGAGGAAGCCTTGGGGCAGCACCAGTATAACTTGATGGACAGTTAGAGGTGGGGCACAGGCTGGTGGCATAGCATTCCCAAATCCTCATCTGTGCTGTGTGACGTTGGACAAGTCCCATCCCTCTCTGGGCCTAAACTATCATGGCTGAAGGGGCCCTGGAGAGCACCCTGATCCCAGGATTGACTGTGAGGAAGGAGGCAGCAAGAGAGGGCTGTCTGAAGGCAGGGACACAGAGGATGGCCGTGGATCTAGCCCCTACTCAGGCCTGGCTGAAAGGGAGTGGGGCTGGCAGCAGAATTCACTGTGTTCCCGGAGTGGTCAGGCGGGAAGGCGGAGAGCGGCGGGCACCCATTTAAAAATACCCACTGCAGGGCTTCCCTGGTGGCGCAGTGGTTGAGAGTCTGCCTGCCGATGCAGGGGACATGGGTTCGTGCCCCGGACCGGAAAGATCCCACATGCTGCGGAGCGGCTGGGCCCGTGAGCCATGGCCACTGAGCCTGCGCGTCCGGAGCCTGTGCTCCTCAACGGGAGAGGCCACAATAGTGAGAGGCCCGCGTACCACAAAAAAATTAAAAAAAATAAAAATACCCACTGCAGCCTGGCATTGCAAGCAGGGGTTGTGGGGGGCAGGCCCTCTGCCAGCCTGCGGGGTCCAGGAATGCAGGGGGTTGTTGGGGTAGGTACATTGTTGTCTCAGGACTGTGGGCCCAGCCCAGCCATAGCCATTCCTGAAGGGCCTCTTCCCCCAGACACGAAGCAGGCATCCTTCGTCCTCTCCAGTGGAGAAATAGGGAAGCCACAGTGGACAGACCACCCCCCCCAGGGTCTAGTCTTGGTACTGCTCTGGACTTGCTATGTGACCTGGGACGAGTCTCTGTCCCCCGGGGTCTCTGTCCATCAGAGGGGCAACTGACCTTGCTCTGGTTACTTCCCCCACCCCTAGCCCTCACCCAGATTCCAGTTTAGATTAGAGCTGGAAAGAGAGATCTTGAGGTCCAAGCCTCTTCCCATTTACAGATGAGGAAACTGAGGCCATGGAAGGAGCCGGACCCCTGCTCTGCCTTTGCTCTTTTTGGCTTTCCTGGGCCTCTGGACCCTCCTCCCTGCCCCCAGCATGGCCTGTACCAACTCCCCACCCCCCACTCCTGGGCCCCAGTGGTCAAATTCCAGGGCTGCCGTTGCCATGGCAACAGCCAGCTCACAGGGCCCCTCCTCTTGGGGTTCTCCACTAGTCCAGGGAGGAGGCAGAGAGGGCCTCCCTCCCCTGGGGGATGGAGGGGTTGGGGGTGGGGCAGGGAGGAGGTCAGACCCAGCCGGCTTCTCTTTGTTTTCCAAAGGAGAAAATGGAAAAGGCACAAAGTGTTGCAGCAAATGCTTCTCAGTTATCCCAGAGACAGTGGGAAGGACAGAAGTGGTCTCCTGGTCTGGGGACAAGAGAGCCACCCAGAAAGCCCCTCCCAACCTTGCACCTGGAGAACTGCCCCATAGGAAGGTCTAAGACAGAGGATTTAGAATGGGAGATGGATGGTCCTTCCCAAGGTCACCACCATCCAATGCTAAGGCCACCCAGGGACTGAGGGGCCCAGCCCAGCTTGGGCTTTCTCCCAAGCAGACCTGCCCATAATAGCAGGAGCTACCAGGGTACCATTGTAAGGGGTGAGCTCCTTGGTCCTGGGGGTATGCAAGAAAGAGCTGCCAAGGGAGGCCTGCCCTGGGAGGGGGCTGGTCCAGATTGCCTCTGAGAGGACCTGCCTTCTAAGGTTCTCTGGTTATTCATAACAGCCAATATTTATTGAGAGATCTTTGTTCCAGACACTGTGCTAAGTAAGCCCTTTATATTCTCTATTATTCAGATGAAGAAACTGAGGCACAGATGTGGGCTTCCCAGAGGTCAGGGCAGCCATCAGTGCAGGCTTTTGTCTTTGCATATACACATATGTATTTCATGATGCTGAGATGGCGTGGTATATATACTCCTTGCTTCTTTCATTTAACATTACACTGAACGTTTCTCCATGGCATTTGAAACAGCTGCATGAGTGCACGATTCACTTCACCCTGTGGTCAGTTCCCACTGTTGTGAAGAAGGCAGTAGGAGTGTCCTCCTTGTGCTGGGGGCCTGGGCTGCTATCTGGGTTACTCCCTTGGGCTGGAAGGGGTCCCCTCTCCTGCTCTGTGGAATAGATGTGGATATCCTGACCCCTTGGCCCGCCGGGTGCACACATCCTGTCTGCTGTAAGACCTTGGGCCAGGCCCTTAACTTCCCTGTGCCCATAGTCCTGTTGTGTAAAGCAGGGTAATGATAGGGCCCACCCAGGAGGCTTATCTTGAGGTTAAAATAAATACCTGTAAGCAGCACATAGGAACCCCTCAAGAGAGATCAACTCCTATTTGTATGCCATTGCTGTCTTCCTGTTTGCAGGCACGGCTAGGTTAAGTGATTTACCCAGAGTCCCACAGCAGGTCAGTGGAAGAGGGGGCGTGCTTTGAGCCCCAGCCCCACCACCTCCTAGTCTTGAGAACCTGAGCAACTTATGGCTCCTCACTGAGCCTTGGTTCCCCACTGAGTTGCTGTGAGGATTGGATGAAATTAGGCCCTGCAGGCATTTTGTAAACTGTGAAGTTCTGAGTGGTGCCTCTTATTGTCAATATTACGATAGTAAGCCTAGAGAAAGTCTGAGGTTTCAAGGCTGCCCTTCCAGAAGCCCAAGATGCTCAGAAAAGGAGGGGAGTTGGCAGGTCTGGGCTGTCAGGGCAGCTTCCTGGCAGTGGTGGTCCCAGCCCCGATGCCTTGCGAGAGTGGAACCTAGATCTGGCTCAGGCTGACCTTTAGCTATGAATCTTGTTGTGTACCACCCCCCCCCCAGCACACACACACACACCCCCCAACACACACACACACACACACACACACACACACACACACACAGCCCAGGCATTACGGCTGGTCACTCGTTGCTGATACAGTGCAGCAAGGCTTAGAAGCCGAGGCTGCCTCTTGTCAGCCAAGGCAGAGACCACTTCTGCCAGCATGGCCCCAGCCCAGTGACAGCCCCCTCGAAGCTGGGATGGAGGGATCGCTGAGCAGGGCATGGTCACTCTCCTCGCGCATCTCAACCACCCTACACTTGTCTGGTGTGATGGGAGGGGCTTCCCTGGCCTCTGAGTTGGGCAAGGGTCACCAGAGCTCACTCTAGGGCCAGAGTGACTGATGGAGAGAGCTTGCTCCCTTCCTGGGAGTGTCCCCTGGGTCCTAGAATAGGGTAGGGGCAAGGGAGGTGGAGACCGTAATGCCTTCCAGCTGGTTGGGTCCCTTTGGACAAGCTGTGGTAGCAGAGCCCCAAGGGCCTGGTTCTAGCCTCAGCTGACTGCCTGCTACCCTCGGAGTCAGGAGACACTTTCCTCTCCAGGCCTCAGTGCCCATATGTAAAATGGGAAAGAACAGTCCCTTCTCTGGCTCCCTCCTTCAAGGGAGGATTGAACATGGACATTCTAAACTTGCTGTGCACATTCATTACACTGATGCTTGCTTCATTCATCCACTGAAACACAAAGATGTATTTTACTTACTATTGGTGGGCTCTGTTCTAGGCATGCATCTGTGAGCTCCAAAGGGAAGGGAGCACCTCTGCCTTGTTCCAGCAGCGTCCATGCTTAGAACAGAGGTCAGATTAGTAGGTTTATAGGAGCTGATAACACCTCAAGCTTCTCTGGGCCTTTGTTGGTCTGAGTAGAATTTCTGGCACTGTGGTACGTGGGGAAGATGGCCTCTTCTGGCTGCGGAGCTTTGAGAGCCCCCAGGATTATATCTCCAGCTCAGGCAAGCCCTGCCCCCTCCTCCCTGCCTCCTGGCTCCCTAGGGCTCTGGCCTGAGGCTGGCCTGGCCTTTCCCAGGGTGCCTGGCCCACAGCCCAGTGAATCATTTTCCGCTCTAGAGGCAGGACACCCCATCCCACCCGAACAACACACACACATGGAACCCCCCCCTACTGTGCCTGGGTTCGAGGGAAGGAGGGAGGGAACAGGAGGGGCTGGAAACAGGCAGTGGATAACTTCCGTTCCCACGATCCCTCACCCCAGCCTCCCTGTATGCTGGAGAGTGGGTGGAGGTGAAGGAAGGGAGCCTTCCTTTGCAGAGCACCTGCTGTGCAGTAGGTGTTCATCCTCATTTTTGAAGTGAGAAAACCAAGGCTGAGGGAGAGGGATGTTTGAAACAGCTGGAAGATGGTGGTGCTGGGCCCTGACCATATGGTCTCGATTCCCTGTACAGTGTTCTATGCTGAGCAAGGTTTAGACATTTTGGAGGAAGTAATTTTTAGAGCTCGTATGGGAGGGCTCTGGAAGCAGACCTCATCCACAAGTTCTGAGCCAGGGCTGGGACCAGGGGCCAGACCACTATTGTGAGCAGCAGTGTGCGCAGCGGTGGGTGGGTGCTTTTCCTGGGAGCCAGGGTTGCCAGATTTAGCAGATCCTACTTGAAGCCTTCATCAGATTCCCAATGGTATTCCTGCCCATCCGCCACCCCACCCCACATCGCCACCCAGATGTGGGACCCAGAAGATCTGGGTCTTGGTTTCTCTGCCTGTAAAATGGGGATGACAGTCCCAACCTCTTCGGCCCTGGAGGTGAGTAAATTCAGAGCTTACTAGCTCTTCAAGAGATGTTTTTCACATCTGTTGGGGTCTGTCTATCCACCTACCCCCTAACCCCCGCCTCCTGCTTCTGGCCATTATCCGTAATGTTAAGAAACTCTTCCTTCCCAGGCTGGAAGATCCAGCTGTATCTTCTTGAAATTAAGGAAGGGGAGGCATGGTTGTTGGAGGGCAGAGAAGAAGGGGAAAAAACCCACATGAAACAAGACTGGAGTTAAATTCAAACCACATGCGCCGCAGCCCCTGCCATGTGGGCCTCTGTTGCCACCTGTGGGTGTCTAGAGGAAGTGCAGTTTCTGGAGCTCCAGCTTCCTCACTTAGGCCAGAAGGCTGGATCCTGGCGCCTGCCATCAGGGAGGAAGGTCAGGCTGTCCATGCCCCATCTCTGAGCATGACCTCACCTACCCACCTCCCTCAGGGAGCCTGGTGGGGAATTTAGAGTCCACCTGCACCTTCTCTCCTCCCTCATTTGTTTACAGAGGGGAAACTGAATCCCAGAGGGGGGAGCAACTTGGCTAAAGTCACAGGGCAAGTCAGTCAGTCAGATATGTATGGTGCACCTCCTGTATGTCAGGCACACAGCTGTGAACATGGAGAGACCTGGTCTCTGCTTTTATGAGCATTATAGTGGCGAGGCGGGGGTGGGGGAGACAGACACAGAGACCTTCCTCCTATTTGCCTACTTTCATCTCTATTTCCAGTCATCCGGAGAAGAGGATGTAGCCCATTGCCGTCTAATTCTAGGTGCTCTGGCTTGGCTTAACTCCTCATTTATGTGTTTTGTGACCCTGGTGAAGTCACTCAACTTCTCTGATATGCTGATTACTGGGGGTCAAATCCCAGCTTTGCCACATCCAACTTCATTACTTCAGGCAAGTTACTTCACTTCTCAGAGCCTTTGATTCCTTATCTGTAAAGTGGTGATAATAGTGATATATAACTCAGAGGATTGGTGTGAGGATTAAATGAGATAATACATAAGAAACAGCACCTCGCTAAACATGAGCTGGCAGTAAAATTAAGGCCCCACCAAGGGTATAGGGAATGTATGCCATTCCCTGAGGTGAGGGGGTCAGGAGTACAGTGGGTAGGGTGTCTCTTCTGGGCTGAAAGGAGGCCAGCATCGTTGAGCTGCCAGAAGCTGGGCCTGAGCCCCAGCATAGGGAGTGACAGCTGCCCCCTCAGTCCTCCTTTCAGCCATCAGAGATAGTTTTTGGAAGGATGGTGAGATTTTCTAGTGCTACAGGGGTTGGGGTCCCAGATGGACCCCACTGGGCCAACAGATGAAATCTGGGTCTGTGCAGAAAGCATCCTCTTGCCTCATTCATCCCATCAGGACATTAAAGACCCTGGGTTCTTAGCCCAGCTCTGCCACTTACTGGCTACATAACTGTGGCTTCTTCACCTCTCTGGGCCTGCTTTCTCAGCTAGGTGGTTCTTACTCAGAGTCTTTCGTGCGATTGCAATCAGACAGTAGCTGGGCTGGACTCATCTTGAAGGCGTGCTCGCTCACAAATCTGGCAGCTTCTGCTGGCATTTGAGTAGAACCTCATCTGGGCTGTTGGCTGGAGTACCCTACACATGGCCTCTGCATGTGGCCTGAGCTTCCTCACAACATGGCGCTGGCCTTTAAGAATGAGTGACCCAAGAGAGCAAGGTGAAGGTACGTGGCATGTGTATGGCCTAGCTTTGGATGTCGCACGGTATCCCTTCTGCTGTACTCTGTTGGTCAAGGTAGTCACAAAGGTCCGCCCAGTTTCAAGGAGAGGGAACGTAAACCTCGTCACTCTGTAGGAAGAGTGTCAACGCCACATTGTAAGAAGACCATGTGGCATGGAAAGTATTGTGGTAGCTACCTAAAAATGCAGTCTACCACACCTTCCTGGGGTGCTCATGAGGATAATTGAGACAGTGATGTAAAGTACTTCACCTGTGCCTGGCACATGGTGAATGCTCAGCTATAGCTGGTTTTGGTTTTTACTGAAGTGGCCCCTTTCCACCTCTGCCACAGAACCACACAGACCGTCACCCACAGAGGGGCTGTGTATCACGTGGCCACAGAAGACCACTGGCAGGGGCATACACAGACACGTGGATGAATCCGAACAGTTGGGACACGCGTCGTGTCTCTCATAGTCCCACCTCCAGGTGCACACGGTCCAACCTAAGTAGGGCAGTGGCCCTGTGGCAGGAAGGACTCCTTAGGCCCTTGATCTCTCCTTCCCGTTCTCAAAGCACATTCCCCAGAATTCTGGGGCCCACCCGGAACAGCCAGTCCCAAGGGAGTCCTGTGGCTTGGACGCTGTCCTTGCAGCTGCCTGAGGCCTGGGAACTCTGTGGAGCCTTGAGAAGGCTCCGCCTCCTAGAAGGGAGGGTCTGTAAGGGACAGGCCATGACGTGGGAAGTGATGGATGATGGGAAGAAGAGGGAAGGGGTCTCAGACAAGAACAGATGGAGAGACTGAGGCCCCAAGAGGGGAAGTGTCTTGCTCGAGGTCACACCACCAGTAAGTGGTAGAGCCAGGATTTGAGCCCAAGCTGTCTGGCTCCACAGTCTGCCCTTTTAATGGCTATACCCAGAAGTCCCTCTTTTAGAACTTTCATTTCATTGATGAACCTGAGGACCTGAGGAGGGCAGCAGCCATCAGCAAAATGGATAGCACGTTAGGTTGGGAACATTCAGTACTAATTTAATGCCCGTGGACATCAGTGAGGTCAGGAGCTCAGACAGTCCATCTGGGCTGTTAGCCAGGGTGCAGTTCCCAGGGAAGAGGATCCTCCATGATCCCAGCATTGCCTGTGGACAGCATTTTGTTTTCTACCAAATCCGTCCTGGGTCAGGAGAATATGTTTGCCTCACTGTCTCAATACAGATGAGGCTGGAGAAAGGGAATTCAGGCAACCACGGCACCAGGGAGGCAGGGGAGCCTGAGGGGAGATGGAGAGGGGCTCTCTCCAGGGCAGGTGGTGGTTTTAAGAGCATGGGACTTGGAGGCAGCCACCTGGGCTCCCCCTTACCAATTAGGTGACTCCCTGAGCCTCAGTCTCCTTGTTTGTAAAATGGGGGAGTAACAATATCAAAGCCCTTGACATAGGGCTCCTGTGGGGATTAAAGGAGCCAGGGCTTGGAAAGCGATGGTGGGGTGCTTTCACACCTGAAAAGTGTTCAATTTGCATTAGTGATGGTGAGGATTCTAAGATTATGGCGTTCCCAGTGTTCTGATTTGGGCAGCTCTGGGGCCCAGACACTCTTCTGGCAAATATGTTAGAGCTATGCACTTGTGAAAGGCTGGAGACCCCTCCCCATCCTGCAGGAGCCTGATGAGACCGGCTGCCCCTGAACCAGCATTGTACTTGTCATTTCTTTTTCAACTCTTGTCTTCCCACATAGACTGTGGTGCCCAGCAGGGCGCAGACTTGTTTTCTTACCTTTAAGTCCCCAGCACAGTGCTTGGTACCTGGAAGGTACTCAATAAATATTTGTTAAACTAATCAACAAATGAATGAAATAAGAACTCAATTAACTTCTCATCCATTGGACCATGTGTCTGTGTATCCATTTATGTTCATTTGTTGTTGATTCATCATTCTGTTCTTCCATCCATTTATTTATTCATCCATCATCAATCCACCCTTTCATTTATTCAGCCATTACTCATTATCCATCCATTTGTCCATCCATATGTCCTTTTTCATCCCTGGTCCCCCAGCTGGTCCAGCACAAGTGGCCCCAAGTGGGCAAGAGGTCTTGCAGGTGGTCTTGGTGGGGCTCAGGGTGGGAGTGTGTCTAGAGGTAGGCAAGCAGGTTGTTAGGCTTCCCTCAGAGATGGGGACGTTGTCAGCAGACTAGGTGGGGGTCGGGAGGATTCGTGTTCCCCAGGGCTGGCAGGGGGTGCCCAGCTGGCTCCTGGAGTGGGGTGGTGGCCTTGCGGAGCAGAGCCCTTTCCTATCCCTGCCTCTTGCCTTCCCCTGACTGAGGAGGAGGAGGGGAGCTGTTTGGTGAGGAGGGAGGTACATGGGGTGTGGGTGGGGTTTGGGGTATGAAGAGGAGGGCTAGATGGGCCTTTACCAACTACCTTACACACTTAACAAAAACTATTCTGAGCCAGATTCACTCGAAACGACTGCCGATACCCAAAAGGAAAAGAAATCAGTGTCTGAAATGGGAGCGCAGAGGAACAACAGCAGAACCAGACCTGCCCAGGGGTGTCTCCAGCCTCCACCCCAGCTGACCTCACCCTGAGGGGCTCTGATACCTGTGGTGTTGTGGGGGTGATCCCTGGACACCCTGATTCAGCAGCTGTGCATTCCTGTTCCTTCTCTCAGCTTCCTTTCATTTCCCTACTCCAACCAGCCCCTGTGTTGCCACGGCGATGGGCTTGGATCTAATTAGCTGTCATTAATGAAGCAGCGGCAGCAAGCAAAGCCTTCAGCACCAGGCCCTGCCCCTTTCTCCAGGGCAGGGGCCTCTGGTGAACTCTGCCTTCTGGGCACCCACATGCCTCTGAATCTCCTGACCCTGGGACCTTGTTCAAACCCTGCCTCCTCCAGGAAGCCCTCCCTGGATACCCCTCCCCTCCAGTCCCCCAGGCAGAGGCGACTCCCTCTGCTGAACCCTATGTGTCGTCTGGGAGCTCCTGGGTGCCGGCCAGAATGGATTCATCTCTGCAGGGCCTGGTCCCGCTGGAGTGAGTGAGGGAATGAGTGTACCTCACTAACAAGTCCAAGCTGTGCACTACCTCCCAACAATTTAGAGGAAATAAGGCCCAGGTCATATAGCTGGAGAGAGGGTCAGATGGGGGGGAGGTGTTCTGAGAGAAAGCCAAATGTGGGTTAAGTAGCTACAGTATCAAGCAATGGGCCTGGGGTGAGGCCTTCAGACCACAGGCCCTTGTGCTAGTGTGGGATTATCTTTGGGACCTGGCTATTTGGACTGGTGTCCATCCTCCTTGCTCGTATCATCACTCAGTCAACTGGTCTGGCTGTTCCAAGCCCTCCGCAATGTGATGAGCCCAAGAGGAGGAGGAAGGGGAGCAGGTCCCACCCCCAGGGAAGTCCACAATCCACCCCATTTGGAGGGTGAGAGGTGGGGTTCTCACGGGATTCCTCGGTACAGACCAGAGGCAGAAGAGGGCTTGGGGCCCTCCTGGAAGACCCTCACTTCCGCATCTGTGGGGCAGAAGCGGCTGGGCAAGTACCCGCTCTGGGGATGTGATGGCCAGGCAGGCTCTTGGCCTTGAAGGCTCTGTGCTGCCCGTACACAGATTGCTGGGCTTCATCCCAGTAGGGTGGTGTCAGGGAAGCTGAGAATGTGCGTTTCTAACACGGTTCCCGTGAGTTCCACAGGGACGCACTTTGAGAACCACTGCTATAGAGGGACCAGGAAGGGAGTTTGCGCAGAGTACACACTCTTGCCTGCATCATTCTTTCTCAGCCGACTGGCTCTAGAGTTACTCTGGGCGGGGCCCTCATGTGACCCAGGAGAGACAAATGGGTTCACCAATTGTTCTCTCATTATGCAGCACAAACTTAGGGAGCACCCATCTGGTGTCGGGCTCCGCCCCCCAATGCAGGCTCTGGGAGCAGCCCCCCCCCCCCCATCTGTGTAGTGCTCACTGCTCTGGGAGCCCCTGCCAGGTGCAGGTCACACCGGTTTTCTCTTGCTACTCTCTTGGAATTCCCTGTGCCTGTTTTCATTGTTGGCTACTTGTGGATTGTCTGTTAGGGAGTTAAAATTTTAGTGTTGGTTATTTGGGACTCTCTGAAGATGCCACTGCTAGCCAGGGGTGTGGGGTGTGGACTCACCTTGGTTGAGGGCTGAACAGGGGGATGGGGTGGGCAGTGGGGCAGAACAGGATAAGAGGCTGCAAGGGCCAGCAGGAAGGGCTGATCCTGTGTCATGGGATGCCAGGGAAGTTTTATAAGCAGGGACCTGCATGGGCTGGTTTGCCTCTCGGTGGTGACTGCTTGGTGTGTGGGGAGAAGGGAGGAGGAAGTGTTATTGGAGTTAATTGTCATGAGCCGGCATCTATGTGCAAAAGGGACGTGGACCCTGCCCTCGGGGAACCTGCTGTCCCCTGGGAAGAGATGAGCATCAATCTAGCAATTGCTCAGATGTATAATTACAAACTATGATACCTGGTTAAGAAAAACTGAGGCTCTTTGAAAGCATGAGCAGGTGCACCTGACCTAATCTGAGGATCAGGGAGGGCTTCCCTGAGGTGACATTTGTGCTAAGACTAGTCTTAAAGGAAAAGAAAAAGCACTTGTAGGAGAGGGAAAAGACATGGGCCAAGGCCCTGGGGCAGGAGAGAGCCCGGTCTGTTTCTAGGCGTTAGAACAGAAGTGGCAGGGGAGGGGGATATCAAGCAAGGTGGAGCTGGGACTGGCTTGTTGATAGGTTCAGAAGGTCTCCACTGCACAGAAAACCCTGGGGGAAGCAGCTTTGGGGGAGGGTGTCAGTTGGGGGTTTGGTGAGTGTGGGAGCCCTCAGTACACTAGGGGAGTATGAGTTCCCGGGTCAGCTTCAGGGTGCATCAGAGTCCCTTGGTGAGGGTAGAAGCTGGTGCAAAACTAAGCTCACCCTGCCGCTCTCATGATTAAGTGAGTCTGGAATAGGTTCAGGCATCACCTGGGATTTGAGCAACAGGTCCTGAGGACCCTGCCAGGAGACATCCTGGAGCACAGTCTGGTGGTGGTGTGGGGCAGAGGGTGTAAATGCCTGAGCCACTCCACGTGGGATGGGGTGGAGAGGGATAGGACTGGAACCCTCTGGGAGTGTCTCAAGCACAGGACACAGGTCAGCTGGGTGGGGTGGGAGTAGGGATGACTCATGGTGGGCCCCATTCCCTGGTAGCCCCCCCTCCATGGTCCCAGTGCTCTGCCCCTGGACGGGAGGACAGCAGCAATTCCCAGGGATGTGTGTGTGTGCACGTCCCTAAATCTGTGTGCCTATTTTTGCCTGGTTATAGTTGTGTGAACACAGAAGCCCATGTCACTGTGTGCAGCCCTGGGTGGGTTTCTTGTGTGTCAGGGTTCAGGTCTGTATGGAACTATATTGTTCTGTGTGCCCTTGGCTCTGACCCAGGCGTGTTTCCTAATCGAGGACCGAGGGCAGGTATCCATGTATGTGGACCTGTTCTGTGTAGGTATTTGCATGCCACTGCGTGTGCCTCCGTGCATACAGGTGTGGACAAAAAGTGCGTGTTTTCGAGTGCACTCGCCTTTGTCCACGGATGTGCGCGGACTTGTGTCCTCAGAGGGAGGTGGGCCCAAGAGCTGACACCGCTGTATGGCGGAGCGGCGGGGTCGAGGTCGGGCGTCCTTTGCGTGTTGGGGGAGATGGGGCCGCGTGAAGCAGGGGGGTGGCCCGGGAGCGGGCGACTCCCCCCCCCCCTCCTCCGCGCCGCCAGCGGCGCCGCGCGCGGGGCTCGCCGGGCGCACTCGAGCGGAGGAGGCAACAGCGCC